>NC_068367.1:5839143-6451643 GCF_020536995.1 Dreissena polymorpha | reverse complement strand
GATAGCAACTTCATATTTGGCATGCATGTGTATCTCATGAAGCTGCACATTTTGAGTGGTCAAAGGTCAAGATCAAGGTCATCCTTCAAGGTCAGAGGTCAAATATATGTGGCCAAAATCGCTCATTTTATGAATACTTTTGCAATATTGAAGATAGCAACTTGATATTTGGCATGCATGTGGATTCTATCTCATGGAGCTGCACATTTTGAGTGGTGAAAGGTCAAGGTCAAGGTCATCCTTCAAGGTCAGAGGTCAAATATATGTGGCCCAAATTGCTTATTTTATGAATACTTTTGCAATATTGAAGATAGCAACTTGATATTTGGCATGCATGTGTATCTCATGGAGCTGCACATTTTTAGTGGTGAAAGGTCAAGGTCAAGTTCATCCTTCACAAGGTCAAGGTCATCCTACAAGGTCAAACATCATATAGGGGGACATTGTGTTTCACAAACACATCTTGTTTGAAACAAAACTTAATAACTGTGTTGAACTTGCTTTTTATTATCCCCCGCCAAAGGCGGAGGGATATTGTTTTGGCGTTGTCTGTCCATCCGTCCGTCCAGCTGTCCGTCCGTCCGGCACTTTTGTGTCCGGAGCCATATCTTGGAAGTGCTTTGGTGGATTTCATTGAAACTTGGTATGAGTATATATATGGATAAGAGGATGATTCACACCAAATGGCATTGTACGCCATCGGATAATAAGGGAGTTATGGCCCTTTGTATCTTGAAAAAATGCTTTTTTGAGTGTCAAATATAGCACTGTTGTGTCCAGAAGCATATTGGCGGGGGATATAAATTCAATGAATTTGCTTGTTTTAAAATAATTATATCCCAATATGATTGAAATTATACAAAAATGAATAAAAAATTAATTTGTTACAAAGTATGGACTCATGCTGGCTATTCGAGGGGAAAGATTATGGGAAAATTTTGATTTCCAGCATTTTGATGACAGATGACAAAGTTTATGGCTAGTATTGAATGGAATTAAAGCTCAAATTCAGCCTGTGCGTGTTAATTACAATAAAGTAATTTAAGTATAATATGAATATGGTTAAATGCCTCTTTAGTATTGATTTCAAAAACAATAAAACTTAGCATATCTCTGTAATTAAAACTATCTGGATTAAATTTAAGTGCATACAGAGATGGATTCTTTTCCTCCTTTTTTAACTTTCCCTAATATCCATAAAACCACCCCAGAAAGATGTCAACTTGACACCATTTACTAATATTATGTAATATTCCATAGAGAACTGCACATTTTGTCATCTAGTTTATGGCTATAGGGTGTTGAAATGTGTTATCATTGGATATATCTCAAATTTATTATGGCAGAAACAGTATGGTAACAGATAAGAGATAAGAGTTGACGAATGTGCTTAATTAAAGAGAGCTTCAGTTTTATAAGTTAAGGAAGGTTTTAATTAATTGATCATTTAATATGATTTAATTTATAAATTTACTTGTGATACAAGAGTCATTTAATAATTAATATAAGAATTTAATAATTTAATATTAATCTGGCGATCAAGGAATATGAAAGCTAAGAATTTAATTGTAAACAGGTGCTTGTTGATCAATTTATAATATAGGAAGGTAATTTAATAAGGTGTCTTAGCTCAGGTTATATTTAATACCACGGTAATATTTAATACCACACAATACCTGGTAATAAGACAAAATTTTGTCTTATTACCAGGTATTGTGTGTTGTAAATGGTGGATTGGTTGTTTATTGTCTTTAGGTGTTCATTTGCTGAAATATAACAATGAATTTATAAAAAATAGGCTGATTCTATTACAAGAAAGGGAATTCTGTATTATGGAAGTGTTTTTAGGTTACAATGTAACATTCATGTAACATGCATAAATACTATTTTAAAGGTAACTGGCTTTTGGGGACATCAACTTCAGTTGTCAGTTATATCTTATGGAGAAATTGCCATTATTACAATATGCAGTAACAAGTCCATTGAACAGCCTGAATGTTTTCAGGTTGCTGATAGAAAGAAAAAGAATTCACCTATGCAACATTATACAATTCATGCTTATATGCCTTCTTTATAAATTCCATGAGGCCTTTATATTTTCTCTAAATTCAGAATATTATATAATACATATCATATGATTTGGTGTTCATCTGATATGCTCATTTGTATTTTCAGTTTGGTCATGCCCAGGAGGGAGCGACTCAGTTATGGGGTGCAGAAGCAGCACAAGCGATCTTGACATTTACTTGGTGAATTATCCCCAACAGCACTTGACGATGGTTTCCTGCTCGATGAGGATGAATCCATAACTGAGAACTGAGGATGAAACTTCTCGCAACACCGCATTATATGAAGACAAAGCAACTCAATGTGGTTCGTCATCGTCAACAACAGATTTAGACTCAGCTGACGTTGGAGACTGTCAAGTTGAGATCACTGACTGTGCCTATCAGGATTGAGTGTTACATACTGAACGAAGTGATCCAAAGCCATATATTGTCAATACGCACGGAAGAGACATGGACATGCTCTGTTTATATTCAGATCAAAGCAATGGCAAAACATTTAAGTATGAAAGTATGTGTTAATGAAGCAGGACACACTACTGTGTGCGTTCATGGTTAGGAAGTTGCCCATGACCATTTTTTGTGGAACAAAATTTCTAGTGATTATCTTTTTGCCCTTTAGCTCACCTGAGCACAATGTGCTATTGGTGAGCTTTAGTGATAGCCTTTTGTCCGTCATGTGGTGTGTGTTGTGCGGCGTCAACATTTGCCTTGTTCACACTCTAGAAGCCACATAAATTGTCCAATCTTAATGACATTTGGTCAGAAGATTTGTCCCAATGATATCTTGGACAAGTCAAAAGATGGTTCCGGTTTATTGTCCGTCATCATGAAATTCTGTCAGAAGATATGGCCTTTGGGCAAGTTCGAAATTGGTTCCGGTTGGTTGAAAAACATTGGTACCAGGGGGTGGGGCATTTTTCTTAATATGGCTATATATGGCTATTAAAAAACCTTTTTAACACTCTAGAGGCCACATTTATTGTCCTGTCTTCATGAAACTTGTTGAAACAATGTGTCCCAATGATATCTCGGACAAGTTTGAAAATGGTTCGGGTCGGTTTAAAAACATGGACAGGCGTCGGAGCATTTTTCATTATATGGCTATGGTAAAAACATGTCAACACTCTTAGTCACACTTATAGTCCAATTTCCATGATGAAAAAGTCTTAAATGATTATGATTTTTTTTCAGAAACATTAATACCCTGCCTCATACGATAATGGCTCTTATGCTTACATGTTTGTTGCCTGCATAACTGCAGAATATTAGCCGTTTTCTTCCAATATGTTATTTGTAATATCAACAACTTGCTTACCGGTAATATGTGTTATGATTTATAAATTACTTAATTTTTGTTATGCCAGGTGTATTGATATTTGTTCATGAATTATGAAGGTTTGATGAAATATCATTAAACTGTAAAAACTATGTTCATGCATTCTTTTATTGCACAGACTAAAATTGTTACTAGTTACAGAGGTTTATGAAGAGACTGTTTCACATAAATGGTTGCATAGGCTCCTCTGTAGAAACCGGGACACATTTCATTTACTTAATCATAATGTACATGAGAGGACATACTTTTCAAGTTTAGATGATGCTTTTCTACAACACACGGAATCCATAATATGTTCTTTTCATTAACTTTTGCATTATGGGCACTATATACACAACTGACTGAGTAATGTCCTGAATAAATTCACTACCACAATGTTCATCATAATTGGTATACATAGAAGTTAATCCAGATTTAAATCCTCGTCATCCCATGACACAAAATCCGTCTAAGACATGGTGTTAATATCGGAGAATGGCAGAGTATACGGGTCTGAAGATTTCTATACATATACTCAATGTGGTAATGTTATAATTGGTAAAATCGTGCATTGAATTTAGAGGTAATTAAAGAGAACAATGAACACAAACAGTCGATTAGAGCACACCAAGAATAGATGCTCTATGTTCAGAGCTTTATTCAAATTTTACTACAGGTAAATGGCATTCGGATTTATCAAACTTAAACACTGCAATTAAAATGAAAAACAAAAATCTAATTAAAACAACCAATTATTAGTTGTTTATCGTAAGATTCTGATCGCTTCTTAATTTGAATTTATGGTATTTCAATGGCCATCTTTAAATACCGGTAATCAGGTGTTTTTTTCAACTGGAGGCGAATTAAATCGCTAAAAACAACAATGCGGCATGTCATTTATTCTAATTGACACATTACAATTGTGTGATAATACCGCATACATTCTCATTTTAATAACACATAATGTACAGTTTATTTGTTTCAAATCGCTCAAACTGAAACGCGAAAGCGTGTTTCAGAAATGTTGATAAGCGTGTTAACTACCGTGGCAACCGACTAACAGTTGAGCGCTTATCTCGCTGAAACCCGCGATGTGCGAGTGTTTGCCGATATTTGGCGAGCTGCTTATCTCTGTTATCTACGTCTCTGGTTTTAACAAACTGTTTTTAACCTTAGAGTTTTAATCACCCCCTTAAATATTTGAAACTTTTGGTTTTCCTATAGTGTAAAGTCGGGTAACATGTTACTGTGTCATGTTTTCAGATGAATGTTTGAGAAATTTTTGGTGTCCGTCAGAAAGTGACAACTTTTTACCAGGAATTGCATTTCGATGTGAGGAAGGCACCTTTCACCCATTCACAGGTAAGTTCTCTTTGCATGATTTGCTGTTACCTTGTAAGTTGTAAGCTGGCTGTTTTTCTTATGTCCTTTGGTTGGAAGGTAGTAATTTAAATGTTTGATTCCAAGTTCACAAATTTTACAGTGTTTTATCTGATTGTGAGCAAAATTCCTGAAAATGATCTCCAGCTGGCATCATAACCATTATCAGTCAAATGGACTCAGGAATTGTTGCCTAGTGGATTTCTTAATAATACCTGTTTACATCTATTATGACAGTCATGTATACATAGTAAATCATCTCTGAAGTGTAATGTCTTTATTTATCATTCATTCATTTAAATAAAACAATATTTTAAAGTTATTTATATGAATTAAGCAATAAAAAATCAAAGGTAAAAAAGAATGCACTTCAATAGTGGATGTTAAAGATTTTCCTAGTTTTGAATCCATTTCCTGTATGCTATTATTTTTAACAATACTACATGATATCAATCAAATTCTAATTGCTTAACCCATTAATGCCTAGCGTCTAGCAAAAAAGGCCTTGGCAAACAGCGTAGACCCAGATGAGACGCCTCATGATGCGGCGTCACATCTGGGTCTGCGCTGTTTGCTTAAAGGAATTTCCGTATGAAATATTCTAAATATAGAAATAAATATACTAGACAGCCCTAATTTTGGAAATAAATTGATTCAATTTAGAAGGATGGGAGAGTCCACTAGGCATGAAAGGGTTAACAATTTTTGGTAAAAAAGATATTTGGAATGTAGCATTTGAAGATCCTTTACAAAGTTTGTTAAAGTGATGGCCTTAGGTTAGAGCCAACAACTGCCCTAAGGGAGGGAGGACATTTTTTGTATAAACATATAGCAAAATAACTTAAAATCTCTGTTGCAACAGGGCCCAGAGCTTCAATATTAAGTATGTAACATCCACAAAGGTTGTTCAAATTATGCCTCTTAGGTCAAAACTAGACATGCCCCAATTAGCACATGTTTAATTTTTACTAGTATTAGCAAATTTTTTTCTCCTCTATAAGGCTGATATGTGTATTGTTTTTTATGTAACATCATATTCTCTAGTTCAGGGATCATATTTTCCCGCAACATCAACCGGTCCGGATTTAAATGGGGAAAAAGTGTCCGAAAATTTATATCAGAAATCATGACAAATTACGTTAAAATATATACCATTGATTTTGCTATTCATGCTATTCATGAAGATGGTATAATAAATGTAAAAGTTCCCTTAGGCATTATTTTTAAATGGAACATACGAGTTTTTTCAATTTGTTTTATCATTTGCTATTTCATTGACATTTGTTGTTTCGTGTGTTGTTTATCTGACTGTTATTAGTCTGTGTAAATCTATACCGATGTTTTAAATTGTTGTCAACTCGATAATAGCTTACAAACATGCATTGGACCAAACATATCTCTGTGCGTAGGTTTGTTACTGACAATAACAAAACCAAATAGTTAAGAAATAATTCATGTACGTTATAGTTTGTAGTCGAATAACCCACGGCCCATAGTTAAGATGTGTAGGGATTAAATGATTTGAAACCACGCATCTAAACTTTTCTTGTGTACTATTTTATGTGACGTTCCACCCATAAAAATAACTTTCGGCTGTTCGTTCTGTAGATCAGATCCGCGACTTTTATTAATTTATTGCCGAATTATTACGCTGGTGGAAAATGTATCGGCATATTTTGTTTAATTACAGCGCGTGCTTTCAGTGTATAAGGTCCGCCCACAATTATTGCAGAATATCCGATTTCCTTCTTTGTTTATATGCCAGTTTACTGTATCATGCATGAAATGCACAATTTCCACAAGGATAACATCAAGGTTTGTATCTCCGAAGTAACTGTCAACGATTTTATCCTTGACGAGTACACATTACGAACCGATTGTGCTAGGTATAAGCCAGTGAAATTATCAATTGATATTGACACGGGGTTATTCACGCGTGACTAATAAACAGCCGCGCGAATCTTCGCTGCTTGGGGCCATACTCTGATACTAGTCGACTGACGTGCAATAATCTGGTCCTGACCAGTTTTGAGACTGCAGGGAATGGTTTATCACACCTAATCGAGATAAGAACCTAATAAGGGTGTGCACTGTGTAATCGATTTCATGACATGGGAATTTTAGCAAACAGAATCAGACCGACTGTTTGGGATTTTCAATTTGTCTTTCATGACCTCAATCGGTCTAGGACCGACAAAACCGAAAAAATATGATCCCTGCTCTAGTTACTTTGTTCAAAATATGCCTTTTGGGCCTCTGCGTAGCAAATTTCTAAGGTTTTTATTTTGAATGAAATTAAGGTCCCCAGTAATAACATGTCCAACGGACCATATATATATTTAGAACTTGTACAGTCACATAATGTAGGACAATTTCTTATTACATTTATATCTGTGGAAATAGAATTATATTTAAAAACGTTACTTCGTACAGGTTTACTATATTTGTAGGAAATAAGTGGTGTTTCAGTATTGCGGAAATAAGGGGTAATCAACCGACGTACATTTTTATCATTTAATATTTTAGGAAGGTCAATTAAATTAAGACCTTTGTTACAAAACTCAATTTTGATACGATTTCTAGTTTTGTTAAGTACATTTTCAATAAAAGGTTTAAGATAGTAGTCAGTGAAAGATTCAATAATACCAGCACATTCATATAGAGGGTCAGATTGAAGTAAAATAAGTTTTCATTCCTTATCAATATGCGCCAACGAAGAAACAGAAAGAGAGCAAAGTGGACTTAGTAATTTATGTTTACCCTCATTTTGTAATAATGTGCAGCAATCATTTAAAGAAAGCAGACGTTTAAATTTACGCCTTAAGTTACCATTTTTCCTAATGCCATGTGAACGTTTATTTCTTAGACGTTTACTAAACCGAGAAAATGAATTAATTGATTTATTTTTAGAAATTGTTCCAACATTTAGAATATTATCATTTAATCCAAGTGGGTAAGCTGATTACAAACGTTTAATTCATTCAAATTCTGACATGCACCTTGCTTTTAATTGGCACTGATTTGAAGTACTATTATTAAAAATAAGTTGCTCCAAAGGTTGAATTGAAATATTTGTTACGCTATGACCTGTTAATTAAAGTGCTGGTAAATGAAGTTATAAAATTTATTGTTATTTTTAATTAAAAAAAAATGTTCCCTAAAACGTGTTTTAAGTGATCTACCCGTCTGCCCAACGTATTGCGCACCACAACAGGGTACATTTCAAGTAATAACATAAACCACATGCAAGTAATGTTCAAAGAAGGCCCAATGTTCAACAGAAGCCTCTATCTAGGTGTGGTGAATATACTACCAAGTTACAGTTTCTCTGTCAAGCATTTATCTGTCCAGTCCTCAGAGTCCTCTTGGTGACTTTGCATGGACTTTGTTGCACAAACAATAGCTAAAATCCATGCACATGCATTGGAAACTGCACACCTGAGCAGTACATTATTCTCCACTCCAGATGCCAACAGTGCTGATGATTGTATGCCTTGTCCAGTGGGTAAGATTTGCTTACCAGGATTGGATCCAGAGCCTTGCCCTAAAGGCTTTTCATGCTTAGGAGGTCCTGGTGTTCATCCATGCATAGTTGGAAATTGTAAGTGTCATACAGATTAATATTGCCATTTATGTGATGCTCTTGTGTATATGATTAACCCACAATACATTAACTATAAAGGTATATTGTTATCACAAGTTTTTACTTTGTTGCAGGATATATTTGTCTCAAGCAATACTTTGTATTAAATACCATAAAATGATAAGGGATTTTTCAACAAACTTGGCAGACGTGATGATCATGAGTGGAATGCATAAGAATCAGGCACAAATTTCTGATATCCAGGCCAAATTTTCATAGTCAAATGTTGAATTGTGAGTCCTGAACATAAGTCTGGTGATTAACTTAATTCTGCAATCCGCATTGATGGGTTTTTCAAATAAATTGGCAGAAGTTTTACTGGAAGAGGAAACAGAATTTAAACAAAACCCAACTCTAAGTCCAAGTAAACAAATCATCATAAAATATCAGCTTTCCTAAATACTTTGCCAGAGCATAGTATTTGGCATAGCTGTATATGCCAGCTTTTCACCTTACCTGACCTTTGTAACTTTCCAATAAAATTCAAATAAAATTTCCTGCGGCTAGGTCAGAATGAATACACTTCATTTATCCCATAGGCTGATTTGAGCATACGACCAGAAGATTGGAAACATGTCTGCGTCTTTGTAACAGTTTTACTGTGTGTTCAGCATTAAACAATTTTTACTCTAATGAAAAGGCTTAATAGATAGAACAGTTTTATACTCAATCTCGACATCAATACAGTTTGTGCATGCACCTTTTATTTTCAGAGGATTGCCAGCGCAAGAACGTTTGTACTTAAAGGCTATGTCCTCGTATTTAGTACTAACTTCCATATTCCTGTCAACATGTTAACATGTAAAAGTATAAAGAGCAGTGGAAGCGAGGCCTCACTTTAATGCATTGCATTTCAACCCGCGAGGTATCAGGGTCAGTTTGCGGTTAGTGTGTGTGAATTAAGGTCAGAGTTTATGTACAGGTTATCGCTGCCTATCTTATGTGCTGACCGGAGTTCGCGGCCAGTAAAATAATCTTTATATAATAGAGACGCTATAGCGTGAACTAGGTGAACGTGAATTTTCTTTAGACCAGAAAGATGTTAAATGAAGATATCCAGCGATATAATTATGGTATGTCAATAATAGATTCTTAATGTGTTTTCAACAATACCATGATAAATATTATTTTAAAATAATTTAACAAGAATTATTCCACCATATTGACTTATGTTTAAAGCATGAGCCCGATGATTCTCGATACTGTTAATAATTGAATCAAATAGCAATGCAGACAATACCAAACTTCCAGATTGATGTCAGACATTCGGTCTGACGGATTGACAAATTCTGTCAGACCGGATGATTGTTTGTCAGACCAAACAAAAAGAGAGAAAACACAAAATGAAATGACATTTACACATAGTAATTATTTATATCATAATGAAATATATCAAGTATGTACTATCTAGTAGTATCATAAAACAAGTATGTTACTATATAGTACTAGATATTCTCAGATATCGGAATAGAGATTGGAATTCAAATAATTGATTATCTTCTTCTCATTGTCTCCTTCCTCCTGAAAATCTGAACAGTAATCACTCTTGTCATCTTTACAGTATTGATAATTAATTTGTTGAGTTTCTGCGTCAAAGTCTGAGACATTATCAGGTTCAGCAGTCTCCTACTCATCTGAGGTATACCTTCAATTAATAGATGATCAATCACTTGAGTCTCGACAAATTTGTTTTGCCAATATTCTCAATATAATAGTATCAGTATCAGGTAATACTTTGGTAAGAAACCTCAGCATATCAGGCAAATCTCACAATACAAAACATAAAGACAATAAAATTAGTTGTGAAATAATCGTTTGGAAAGAAGACAACAATATTTGAAAACGAAATCACCTGAAAACAATTATACGGCAACGTTATTTTCGCTTCGCAATGCTGTTTACATTGAAGACAATTGACCTCTAACATATGCGAGCACCTTGCTGCATGGTCCCGGCTCTCGCATTTTGCGAATTGACATGCACATATGAGCGTGGAACTAGTACTTTATAAATATCCGTTTGGAAATTTCCAGACGTTGTCACAGAATATACTGAGTTGCAACAGTTTGTATTTCAGATACATCGAATACATTAGGCAAATTCCATCTCTACGTTCAGAATATTTTACGAATATAGTATCGCGTGATCCGAGTTATTTCGGAAAATAACGCGTATAACCGAACATGTGCGAGCTATTCTTATTGAAGGACACAAGTAGATCGAAAACATAAAAACGACACTGGTATTAACGTATTTAGTTCTACATGTTTTGATGGCAAATATTGGTATCCCACGGAGCATCAGACCATGATTATTAAAGATATTTATTATATATTTTTGGAGTCGGACATTTTGGTCCGACGGAATTGCAAAATGAATCGGACCTTGTCATAATCTGTCAGATATGTCCGTCAGTCCGACAAAGTTTGGTATTGTCTGGCAATGCCCGACAAACCATTAAAACAGGTTTGTTTGAATAACGCGCGTATAAATATTAAAAATATGTACAGATACTTCGCGTATGGCCGGTTGACTCATATATGTTTTAATTTCACTTCCATTCTTTTGGTTTTCTGTTTTGTATCTATAGGTTTATGACCAGCAATATGTAATAATGTAAAATAAGCCGCGAAAACTCCGCGTAACATCCCATACTGCGTGTGATGCAGCTAAGAACTGCACAGAAAAAGACATTCACTATCCTTGATCGCATTCATTGAACTCTTTACCTTTCATAAACTCCAACCACAATCAACATTGTACTGTCTTTGTCATAATAAATGCTCCCGCCCTAATAAACGCGCCCCAATCGTATAAAAAAATGAAGGAGTGATAAAAATAATAGCACCCCCATTTCTCGGCTGCTAAGGGGTAAAGTAATTGCATTTTATTGAATGAAATTTTTTATATCAACAAGGTAATTGGCAAGAACCTTATAGAAATAAAACTTTAATAATAATAACATATATATTTGGATCAGCTCGATGTAAGTATAAAACTCCAACATGCAGGTGAATTTATTATTGTATCCGTGTATTCAGTTTTAAATGTCAAATTCATGTAACATTTTTTTTTACACCGTGCATTTAAAATACGGATCTACCCTGAGGTTGTTCAATATGCGGTTCGCTGGGCTGAAGCTACTGTAACCATAAACCTTCACTAATTAACACTGTTCATATCTCGGCCACGCGTACTGTTACAGTTCTCAATACGGTCATATTGACAATGGCCCTTTCATTTCCCATGATAATAGGGTGTAGTATTTTTATAAAACTATTTGTGATATGTTTACGATTGCTCAATGAACTGGGAACTTTTCGCAAATACTGGTTAACACATTTTAGGTGTTAGCTCATATTATACCTAAAGGAGGGTGAAATAAACGTGCCCTCTTTGTGATTTGCATTGCGCCCGGGTGCGTTTATTAGGATAAAGACGGTTTATCTTTTTTATTTTTAAAGATATTTCTTGTTTAAAGTATAAATGGATTTTGAATAACTTTGCAGAGGTGATAAGAACTGGGAGACCAAGTGTTGTACACAAGAACCACGGTCATAAGGGGTTACGGGTACAATTTTAGGGTGAAATTTTCATGAATGAAAAACTGAACAATTTGTCAAAAAAATATTTTGTCTTGCACATGTTGATTTTCAATTAACCTGAGGGAAATAAACAGCATACACATGGTCAAGATTAGCAGTGCATGGATGTTCTTTCAAATAACTTGACAGAAGTGATGGACATACCAACAATTACAGACCTGTTAACTTCTACGGATTCGCCGTAGTTACTACGGATTATTTGGCTAAACTACGCACTACGGATTTGTACTGAAAAACTACGGATCCATTGATCAAAATAGTCAAATTTCCGTTTTTAATCGTACTTTTGCTTATTTTCGGTCTTTGCGGGTAATTTATCAATCATAATCATTTTTGCGCTTGCGTAGTAAGAAACATTAAAATTCAAGCCTCTCGGGGAACGAGTGCTGATCGAGCTTGTCGAGTCGTCACCAAACAACAACTGACTTACGTATTGGTTCGCAAATTTAGCCAAATATATACGATTTTACGTTGCTGTCCAGTAGACACATCTCTCTCTGTTGCGGAGAATACCGATGATAGTCGATGTATCGGGATTGAGCACGCATGTTTTTACACACGGCCAAGATGGTGGCAAGCAGACGAGAAATTGCGATTAACGGCGAAAATAATAAATACCATTCAAATAAACAACGGATATCATATGGTCATTAGGGAATAATGTAATGCGTGTGTCAATTAACGCAAAATACTACGTTTGAGATAAAAAACCAACAACAACAAATATCAGAAATCTGCACATTGAATGTGCGTCACGGAAACGAGTGTTGGAAAATTGGTGTTCAGTCTACGCACAAAGTTAAAGCATTTATTATAATAAGATGAGTATCGTTCAAAAATGGAAAGAGACAAACATGATTTGATTGATATGTTAGTGGATCTGTGAATACTCAGATTCATATGCATATTCTGCTTTATTATGTTTGTTACGCTGTACAGTTTTATGAAATAGAATTGAACTGAGGTTGCCAAGTGCAAGATATTGAAAGGTAAATAAATAAAATATATTATTTTAACTCCATTTAATACATCATTAAAACAAAACAAGAACACTAAAGGGTGTTTGTCAATATTTTTTTATGTTTTCCCCTTATGATATTTAATTAAAAAAAATACTGAATTAAATTAATAGCTTAGTACTCTTAAAGAGCTTATGATCAAATGGTGTATTCAAGAATCTATAGATTATTGCAAGTTTAATATGCATGTGGATGGATATTAACTAAATATTGTCTTCATTGTAAGAAGACGTTAAAGCAGCACTTAATAATATAAAACTGCTGTCAAACATGCACTTAAAACCAATTTTAATTCTGTTACTTATAATCATATTTATAATGCTTACTGTTTCCCAATTTCATGGTTTATTGCGCTATTTTATCCAATTTCATGGTTTATCACGCTAATTTTCCCAATCCAAATGACACAGGCTGTAACAAATAAAAGCAAAAAAAAATCACTTAACAGATTAAATTTTTAACAAGTACTGTAAAACCATTATTATTCGTCCGACATTAATTTTCGCCTTTTTCGTCCTTCGACCGATGGACGAATTCAAGATCCGAACGAACAATCATGTCCCATATTTGAAACAAATAAGACTGAATTACCGTAGGCATGAGGCATTTAAATCCAGCGTAATCCACGCATATACACAGGGCTCGAAATTAACACTCGCACACTCGCAAAATGCGAGAAATAAAGATTGCAAGGTAAGTTATAAGCCACAAGTATTTTTTGCAAGTAAAGAAATAGTGAAAAAAAACGAGTTATATTGCTTAATGCGTTCGACGGCGTGAACGCTAAACCGTAGGTCAATTTTTATGAACGTCCGAATACCCATGTGCGGAAGCCTGCACCTTGTTTGTTGACTGGTATACTTATAATACAGATACACAGATGGTATTGATACAAAGAACATGAAACAGTCGACTATTCACACTCAAGTTAAATCCGGTTTTGACACAAAGGGGTGTTCATTATACAGTGTACTGACAACTGACATTTCCTGTTAAACGCGAATGCAATAAGGCTGTATCGAATGCGTCGACTTCGTTTAGGTATAATAGTGTTGATTAGCGCTAATGTTAACAACTTTATTACCCATTGTGTGTATTGTGTTTTTCAGGGCTGTTGCAGATTATACAGCCTACACGCGGCGAATCCGGATTAAAGACAATACTATTAAACGCAATTAAAATATGACGATGTGTGATCAACACCTGACTGAAATATATTCTGCGCTTTGTTACAAATTAATAAAGAACATTTTGATTTGTGTTTGGTTTTAACTGATTATACTATTTTTGTACATTTAGCCACATTAACAGTGACATTTCAGACAAATTACTGTACTTAAAATGATCAAATATTTACGATGCAAAACGCTTGAAACTTTAATGAAATATGACCAAAATAATTTGCTTACGCTAATTATAACCCATAATGTTCGCACCTTCTCTAATTGGCGCCGATAAAGGTAAGATTGTTATCAGTTTGACCGTGATAGTAATGGAAAAAGACTAATTGGCAATTGGCTTCGTTGTTTAAAACACTCGTTAACGATTATTCAGTCCCACTTATCCGCTAATCATAACAAAGAAGGTGTCAATGACATAAAATAATAAGGGACAGTTACTATCACCTAAAATAACAGACTTGTTAATTGGCATATGCCAAACAAGGCCCACCTCCTGCAAGTGACTACCACGTGTCACCTCTCTTTCCCCAGCACGATTTTTTCGCAACCGCGTATTACATGTATTACAAACAAATTGGACGTTTTGTTTTTTTTCAAAACCAGAAATGGACGAATTTAAGAGCGGACGAAATAGTCATTTTTATGAAAAGGGAGAAATTTTGTGCCGACGAAAATAAATGGTTTCACAGTAAATCCATCTAATGCTTTATGTACCGTTAAACTGATATGTGACCCAGTCATGGTGTTTTAATGCTCAAAATGATTGAAAATGTTAAAACTACTGACAACAGCCCAAAACTACTGAGAGATGCCCTCCATAATACTGAGAAGCAATCGGTATGGTAAACAGGTCTGCAATTATGTGGATGCAACCACTTGAACTAAGCGATCTTTGTCTTATGCGGCCACTTTAAATTTCCCCCAAATGTTTTCAACTCTATTTTGACATCAGTGTTTTTTGGCCCAATTTTATAGCCGAAATTTGGCTATATTCCCAATCGCAAAAAGTATACTTTTTTCCCAAAATTAAAAACAAAAAATCGGGAAAAGACACTAATGACATTGGCTGTTTCGCTGTTTAACAAAGCCTTGTCCGATCCGGTCTCATACGGGTTTTGAACTATACCTACATTTGGATAACGTTAGCATTATTCGTGTTCCCGATATTCTCCGTGTTGTTCACTGACTTATTATATTTGCGATGAAATTCCAGCGTTTTCTGATTCCGCTGAATGGAAAACAAATATTTCGCACAATTTGAAATATTACATGAAAAACATACCTAAGCAAAATCGGTGCCAAATGAAAACTGTTGATTTTTTTAAGCAAGCGTCATTAAATCAACAAACATCGTCAATAAGTACAAGTCATCCCAATGCAACTCCTTCTATAATAAGAGTAATTTAATAAAAAGTGACTCTTTTGCATCATCATCTTTGATTTCCAAAAGCAAAGTGCTGACTTGATATTCAAATTCATTAAATCAACAAACATCGTTAATAAGTACAAGTCATCCCAATGCAACTCCTTCTATTGTTAATGATAGTAATTTAATAACAAGTGACTCTTTTGCATCATCATCGTTGATTTCCGAAAGCAAAGTGCTGACTTGATATTAAAAATGTTGAAAGCATTATTTCTTCAGAAGAAGATGAAGCGCCTCCTAATAAAATGGTGCCTGATGCAAGATAGTTTCCTTGCCAAAATATGAGGCCAGGTATACATGGTTGTACTATAGTGCTGCCACATAAGGCTACTGCTGCAAACTGTGAAAATAGTTGATCATGATGGTGTTTGTTATTAAAGATGTTGAACTCTTTTATGTAGTTTTAAGGATGTTCGATCGTTTTGTGAAAATTTTCAAATTATCCGGAATGCTATAATTTTTTGTATGGTGATTAATGGATCTGTATCTGAAATAAATATAAAATAAAAAAGGGAGGTCACCGTGAATAATTTTGAGATAACGAAGGTTTTTAAATGCCATGTGCGTTTGAAAAAATGTCATTTTTGCGGGGCATAAAATTGAGGGTACGGTAAAATGTTTGTGTTTAATACATTTAAAATGGCTTAGTAATATTGAGATTGTATTAGATTAGCAACTGTAACATTTGTATTATCATACTGAACACTTAAAACCAAAAATATTGGAAATCGTAAAAAATAATGAGAAATAAGTATGACTAGTTTTTTGTTTGTTTTGAATTTTTTATTGCACAGTTCAAAATAGATAACATGCAATACAGATACGTATTTCTGTTGATGTAATATTCATTTGAAGTTCTCAATAATTAAAGGAAACCTAGCTTAGCATTAAAATGAAGTAAAGAAATTGATAGGTCACCGTGGATTTTTTTTTGCTACAGACATTTTAATATGGACTTAATTAAACAAATATAATGACTAACATTGTAATAGTAATTAAAACATATCTATATAATAACTGCTCCATAACAATCAAATTATCAACTGAAATGTGATACACCTAGAAATATTTATAATGTACATTGTTATGAAAATATTTCAGATGTAACAAATGAAAAAACAATGTTGATGTTCAAATAAACATCTTAAATTACCCCACCCACCTGTTACCCACGTTGTGGGTTGTAAATTGAACATATGTATTATTTTAAAATTATTAGTTTTGAACTGTGTGATGTGTATTAAAAGACAAGAGGGACATGATGGCCCTGTATCGCTCCACTGCTGAAAAAAGGCTGAAACAAATATTCTTGGCATGTGCAAATACTTAAATATAGGCCCTATTTAAGCACATGTTCACTTTTGTGACCCCCTGGGGTGGGTCAACTTTAACCCCAGAGGCATAATTTGAGCAAACTTTGTAGAAGACTACTATATCTCACTACATACAAAATGTGGTTGCCCTAAGTCCTAGAGTTAAGGACAAGAATATTTTAAAAGTTTTCACAAAATAAGCAAAATATAAACGTATATAATGTTCAATTTTGTGACCCACGGGTCAGGGTCAAATTTGACCCAAAGGGCATTATTTGAACAAACTTGGTAGAGGACTATAAGATGTTACTGCATACCAAATTTGGTAGCCACAGTCCGAATGGTTTTCGACAAGAAGATTTTTAAAGATTTCACAAAATAGGCGCTTTATAAGTGTTTATTAAATTGTGTGACCCTCGGGGCAGGGTTAAAGTTGACCCCAGAGGCATTATTTGAACAAATTTGGTAGAGGTTTATTAGATGTCACTACATACAAAATTTGGTAGCCCTAGGACCAATGGATATGGACAAAAGATTTTTAAAGTTTTCACAAAATTAGCACTTTATAAGCATATGTTTAGTTTTGTGACCCCCGGGGCAGTTTCAAATTTGACCCAATGGGCATAATTTTAACAAACTTGGTAGAGAACTATTACATGTCACTACATACCAAATTTGGTAGCCCTATGCCATACTGTTATGGACAAGAAGATTTTTAAGTTTTCACAAAAAAAGGCCTTGTATAAGCATATGTTCAATTTTGTGACCCTCGGGTCAGGGTCAAACTTGACCCCAGGGGCATAATTTGAACAAACTTGGAGAGGACTATAAGATGCCACTACATACAAAATTTGGTAGCCCTAGGCCCAATGGTTATGGACGAGTAGATTTGTAAAGTTTTCACAAAATAGACAAAACACGTGCCAGTCCGAAATCCCTGCTTTCTACTGTGTTAAGTAAATTCATGGCACTTGACAAGCACTGCATGCTGAAAGCGATTCGGCCAATGTGTCGAGTTCAACGACACGTCTACCAATTTTCCAACTGGCATCGCTGTTGTCACATGTGGTCACGCTTACCGACGATTCGATTGAAAAATCGTCAAAATAACAGTGGTCATACCGGAAATCCTGATTGTCGGTGGAAATAGTATTTCAATTGAAATCCACATTGTTCTTTGGAACGGGTCAGAAGTATCTGATTCTTATTGTTGACAAATTATCGTTTCGTTATTAATAGACGCTTGTTTTTGCACAGAAAATAACATCTGCAGCGTAAGCAAGCGTTTCATCGATGTCGATCACGAAGTGACATCAAGCAATCAAACGCTTGGTTTCATTGCAGTAAATCTCGAAAATATGTAAATGCCGAAAATTTATAGGCGCATAATCAAAACAGTCAAACTAGAATTTACACTCGTTTAGTCAAACCTTATCTTTTGAAACCGTGAAAATATACAAAGGTTTTTAATTTTTACGATATTGTGAATCAATTTACGTAAAGTGGAAATGATCGAACATCCTTAAATCCCAATTTATTTTCCCAATTCCTTAAAAATGACGATTATTAGCCTTGGGCTATCTTCCCAAACAGCTGGGAAAAAACCTGGACATTGTAATAAGTGACTTTTGTCTTACGCGACCTGCAACCGCTGATTTTGGAGTGTTTTGATATCCAAATATTCTATTAAGCCACAATGTTGTGATAACATTTATAAAATCTGTAGATTGTTATGGGACTAACTTGATTGCCGATTTATCTTCTGAATTTTGTTCTGTTGTTAAAAATGAAATGGATTGTAAACTACCTTGTAAAGATGTAGTTGTCATTTATGGCTATAGTAATAAACGTCGAGAGGTATGAAAACCTTGGTGGAATATTACATTACAAGAAAGGTGGAATGATATGTGTACTGCCGAAAAAGCCTGGCGCAAATGTAAATCACATGCTATTATAAGTCATTTAAAACAAACGTGTGTTAATAAGCGCAAACTCTTTGACCGCAATGTTCAGACATGTAAGAGAGTTCACTGGTAAAATGTACAGAAAGAGTTACTGTCACTTGCTGAAACTAATTCTTAAGATTTTTGGAAAAGCATGGGTAGAACAGGAATAAGAGATTACAGAAATAATGATGTACCTTTAAAAGTAATTGATAGTAATGGTGTTTTAACTCGAGATAAAAATATTGTTTTCGAGAATTGGAAACTGATTTTAGTAATTTATATAATTCTGATGATATTATGTCTTTTGACTCTAAAAATGTTGATGTTAACTTGTCATTAGAACCTGATGTTGATAATAGTATTTTTATCCAAGATTTTACAATAGATGATGTTAGGATGGCAGTTTTTGACATAAAGCGTAATATAGCCATTGGGGTGGATGAACTACCTGGTGAAGTTTTGAAAAATAATTCTGTTATTTCCTTTTTACATAAACTGTATAATTAATGTTTTCAAAGTGGTACTTTGCCAAACATATGGAACACAACTTTTATTAAGCCAATACACACGATGTAGATGCATATCGGTGGCCTTTCTGTTAAAATGCTGCCTCACTGTTCTATAGCTATAACACCGGCTGTGTATAAAATGTATTGTTCATTAGTTAACAAATGATTGAATTCTTTTTGTACAAGTAGAAGTATTTTATACGAAGGGTAAAATGGTTTTTGAAGTGGTCATAGTACAGTTGACCACATTCAGTCGCTTACAAGTATATAATTTTATTAATAAAGGAAAAAAAAGCCGTCACTCAACATACTTTGCCTTTATAGATTTCAGAAAGGCATTTGATTCTATTAATAGAGACTTGTAAAATTGTCATAACTTGGTTTCCATAGTCAGTTAATAAATGCTGTAAAAATCTTTTTATCAAAATGCATACATGCCAAAAATTGTTCAGGTCCAAAGCGGGACATTCCATAAAAAATTGTCGGGACATTTGACCAAAAAGCAGGACACCTAAAATGATCTATCATTCCACCTTTACTGTTGTCAGTATAGTACTAACAAAAACTCTTGATACTTTTATTCAAGACATAAATCATCTGATATGAAGCATGAAATCTAAAACATAACAATAACAAACAGTTTTATTAAATAAGACAATAGCAAACAACGAAGATAATATTCATCTTTTTAGAGTACAAAATCTGGAACATTACAACAACAATACTCATTATATTACTTTCAATGGCAAACATTAACGCAGGGGAGGCTATCCAGTACACTGAAAGTACGGGTTACAGTAAACTATCTACCGAACAATTACACTAGACAGGATGGGTATCACTTATTGGACTGTTTGTTGCGATTTTAGTATATTGCACATTCGGATTATCCCGCCATTTTGGAACTAAACATTGAATGTAAAAGACTCATTAATGACGTAGAGTTAATTTTACAAAACAATTGTTTTGTAAACCGTTTCAAACAATGACAAAAACAAACACATTTTCAACATTTATTTCATTATAATACAACTATAGATAGCAATAAGCGACCACTATCTTGAAGACCACCATGGTGTGAATAACTGATAAAATCTATAATTAGCTGATAAGGTGTCATAAACAACACTGGTACACACGAGAAGTAGAATTGGATTGTTCATTGGGGGCATTAAAGGGATTAGCGGTGGTAATTGTTAGCGAAACAGAGCTTGAATAGCGAATTTTATTGGGAACCTATATACTAAATTACATCGCCGGGACAAAGGGCCAAAAAGCGGGACTGTCCCGCCGAGATCGGGACATCTGGCATGTATGCAAAATGTTATGTATTCTGTTAAATTGAATGGCTTTAACCCTTTCAGCGCTGGAACGGCATTTTGAAGGCCTTTGCAAACAGTTCAGATCCAGATGAGACGCCACAGAATGTGGCGTCTCATCAGTATCAAAACTGTTTGCTATTCTTATAGTATTATTTGAAAAAAATCAAAGAAAATGCTAATTTTAGAAATTAAACAGACGATATTTTAGCAGACGACTAATTTCCCAGCATGCAAAGGGTTAACACTGATTTGTTTACTGTTAAAGCTTGTTCGTTGTGGCCATTACTATTCAATATATACATATCGTACATACACGTATATTATAGGCGCTTTTTTACATGCTAAATTTTTCTTCAAGTAGGGGGTGTGTATTATATACGAATGTAGGGCAGAACAAAAATTTTCCAGTGCAAATTTGAAACTAAATCGTTGTTATTCGCTGTCAGCCATTTTGAATTACATCAAAGCGGGGAAACAGGGCTTGCGCTGTCGTTCGCCATTTGAGTCATTTGCGAAATTATTGAGAATTTGACTTATGAGGAGACTTATTGTTTTTGCTCTGTGTGTCTGTTAGTCTGTCTGTCACACTTTTCTGGATCCTGCGATAACTTTAAAAGTTCTTCATATTTTTTCATGAAACTTTAAACATGGATAAATGGCCATATGGACATTATGCACGTCATTTCATTTTTTTCCTACGTCAAAAATTCTGGTTGCTATGGCAACAAAAATGACTAGAAATACTGCTGGAAATGGTAGTTTTCTTGATCCTGCAATAACTTATAAAGTTCTACATATTTTTTCATGAAACTTGAAACATTGATAGATGACAATATGGACATTATGCACGGTATTTCATTTTGTTCCTACGTCAAAAATTCTGTTTGCTATGGAAACAAATATAAAAATAAAAATAAATCTGACAATGGTGGAATTTCTGACGATGGTGGAGCCGTTTGATTCCCTGTCAACACTCTCCACAAACAATAGCCAAGAATGGTGTTGTTTTTATTCTGCCCGACAGCATTGTTAAAGTGAATCTGCATAAAAACATTGCTTTTTTTTAATACATTGATTTTTTTAAATAAGTAATATAATTTTCAATGGAGATTATTGCTATGAAAACATTTGTGAATGAATGGACACACAATTATGTAATGTTCAGTAGCATAATGAACTAATAATTTTAATTTTTTTTTATGTAAAAATTTATAATAAGAAACCGTCAAAGACGGGTGATGCTCCCCAAAGTTGTTTTTTTGTCACAATATTGTACTATATATTCAGATTAAAGGAAACGTCTTGAGGGGCATAACTTTGGACAAAAAAATACATTGGCTGGTTTAGCAATTTAAAAATTTATAAGGGCCATAACTCATCTAACCAGAACCCACTAATAACATGCGCATCTCCTCAAGGTAGTTATTAGTTAAGCTTCCCATAAAGCTTCATTGAAGTCCAGTCAGTGGTTGGGGAGAAATAGCCTGGACAAGAATTGCACTATATGTACAGTTTATAGAAAATTTCAAAGGGCCATAACTCTGTGAAAAATCATCCGACCATAAATGGCTGATAATATGCACATCTCCTGTTGGTAGTGAAGCTTCCCATAAAGTTTCATTGAATTCCCGTGATAAATTGCAGAGAAATAGCTCGGACAAGAATTGCACTATATGTACAATGGAAAATTTCAAAGGGCCTTAACTCTGTGACAAATCATCCGACCAGAATTCGCTGATAATATGCACATATCCTGTTGGTAGTGAAGCTTCCCATAAAGTTTCATTGAATTCCCGTAATAAGTTGCTGAGAAATAGCCCGGACAAGAATTGCACTATATTTACAATGGAAAATTTCAAAGGGCCATAACTCTGGGAAAAATCATCCGATCAGAACTGGCTGATAATATGCACATCTCCTCTTGGCAGTGAAGCTTCCCATAAAGTTTCATTGAATTCCGGTCATTAGTTGCTGAGAAATAGCCCAGACAAGAAATTTGCACTATATGTACAGTTAATGGAAAATTTCAAAAGGCCATAACTCTGTGAAAAATCATCCGACCAAAACCCCCTGATAATACGCACATCTCCTCTTGGTAGTGAAGCTTCCCATAAAGTTTAATTGAATTTCAGTCATTAGTTGCTGAGAAATAAGCCGGACAAGAATTGCACTGTATGTACAGTTAAAGAAATTTCAAAGGGCCATAACTCTATGAAAAATCATCCGACCAGAACCAGCTGATATTATGCACATCTCCTCTTGGTAGTGAAGCTTGCCATAAAGTTTAATTGAATTCCGGTTATTAGTTGCTGAGAAATAGCCCGGACAAAAATTGTGCATGGACGGACGGATGGACACAAGGACAGACGAAGTGGCGACTATGCTCCCCCAAAATGTTTTATGGGGGAGCATAATAATAAGAGTAACTTATGTACATAAAGTTACAATTATTTCAAAAGCAAAGCAGTATAAATTAACTTTACATTTCCAATGAAAAGAAAGACACAATATTTTTATAAATCTCAGAGTGTATATTTGAGCAAATAATTACCACTGTATGTTTTTCTCCATTGCCAAAGTGACGAAAATAATGGTGCACCAAACTTGTGACACAATTGCCTCCTTTCCCAGGCATTTCGAACTCGTCAATCAGATATAATGTCTGTCTTCCTGTAATATTATTTACATTACAATACCTTTTGAAAATAAAAACTAGAAATAAAGTGTTTTTAATACACCTGCATACAAGATTTTCACTAAAAAAATATATTACACTTTTATTGTTAAATTACAATAAAAAAACACACTAAATAATGCAGTATATCAAGTGTTACTCTAATAGCAGTGCAATGTTATAAAAATTACATATTGTTTAGATATATTAAACCAAGCATAACCATAACATACCTGTTCCTTCAGCGCACATCCCAGACACATGGCAAAGTAGATCGGTCCCACTTATATACTCTTTTATTTCCACTTTTCAGTGATTTAACATACATACAGAATAATATAAGTATACAGTCAAACATGTAAACTTAAAGACATATACTATTTACACAAGTATTATTTACATCTGAATACAATGTAACTTGAAATTCAATAAACGTCTGTTTGTTGAAACACGATTACTTTGAAGTTATACTCATATGAATAAAAGTACATATATGTCTGGTTGTCTCATCATTGAGAGAGTTGGCCGCTGATAGAAGTAATGTCACTTAATCATATGGATTAGTATCGGGGAGGATGTGGCAATGTCACTTTATCATATGGATTAGTATCGGGGAGGATGTGGCACTCCCGAAGTAATGTAAGTCTATGTGCACTCAGTCTTGGACAGGAGGCGACGGCATGAATGTCGCTGTCTATAACTATGAGACATATTTCCTTATATATATACTGTACATAATTTAATACTTGTTTCCCAACATGTGCAGCACCATATACAGTCATTCCCAAAATAATAATGTATTGCCAGCAATGAGGTCCTATAATCATGCTTCCATTTCCGGCCCGGACTGATAATTTCTTGCCCAAAAAGGAAAAATGACGACATAAAACAATGATGAGATTTTTTACAATATTTTTATATTATCATATTAATATACAAATAATGCATTTATTAATTATGCCCCCCCCTTCGAAGAAGAGGGGGTATATTGCTGTGCTAATGTCGGTCTGTCGGTCGGTCTGTCGGTCCGTCCACCAGGTGGTTGTCAGACGATAACTCAAGAACGCTTGGGCCTAGGATCATGAAACTTCACAGGTACATTGATCATTACTCGCAGATGACCCCTTTTGATTTTGAAATCACTAGGTCAAAGGTCAAGGTCACGGTGACCCGAAATAGTAAAATGATTTACTATTGAGAATTTGGCCGAGGCAGTTGTTAGTGTATTTGTGGAGCGCTTCACAGACGATGACAAAGATGTCAACTCTGACTTCATAGTCGAACCTGGCCAACAGTTAGAGGACATGTATGCACTTCGAATGGCAACAACGTTGGTCAATGTCAATCAATCACCAACATGTAATATCAGGATTTTAAATCCTTTCTCAACGGAAGTCATGCCTCGACAAGACACAGAAATCGGTAGGGCAGAAAGGATCGAGCGCATCGTACGTGTGCTGGCCAAAGAAGAATGTACTGAAGACAAATGGAACCATGTAGCCATCCGCCGAGTGAAGACAAGTCAAGAGTCTGCAAGGTCGGATCATATCAAAGGCATACCCATGTCAGCGTCAAAAGAGATACCGGAGCACCTGATTAACCTGTTTGAGCGATCCACTTTGGGGAGGGGTCATCAAGAAGCCCAACAAATAGCAAGCCTTCTTATAAAACACAGTGATACCTTCTATAAAGATGACTGGGATCTTGGTCTGACACATCTGGCCGAGCACGCCATCAACACCGATAATGCGGCACCTGTAAGACAAAGACCAAGGAGAGTCCCACTAGCGTATGCCGAGGCAGAAAAGCATGCAATAGAAGACCTCTTGCAGAAAGGTGTTATGCGTGAGAGCACCTCTCCATGGGCAAGCCCAATAGTCCTGGTGAAGAAAAAGGACGGATCGGTTCGACCTTGTGTGGACTATAGGAGGGTGAATGCTTTAGTCAAGCAGGACGGTTTCCCGTTGCCAAGGGTGCAGGATTGCTTGGACGCAGTAGCAGGATCGAAGTACTAAAACAGTTTGGACCTTACGTCAGATTATTTCCAGATTCCCTTAAAGGAAGCAGATATACCCAAAAATGCGTTCGTTTGCAAGTTCGGGCAATTCGAAATGAACCGTTTGCCGTTTGGGCTCAATAATGCTGCTAGTACCTTTCAGAGAACGATGGAGTTGGCACTCCAAGGCCTGCAGTGGTTGACCTGTCTGGTGTACATCGATGACATAATCATCTACCACTCTAATTTCGAAGGTCATATGAGACGGGTGGACGAGGTGCTCAGTCGGCTACGGTTAGCCGGATTTAAGTTGAAACCAGACAAATGTCACCGGCTACAAACCAAGGTGCGATTTTTAGGACACATCGTGTCAGAAGAAGGTTTAAAGCCAGACCCAACCAACGTAGCCAAAATTATTGACTGGCCAAAACCAAACACCCCAAAGCAGGTCGTGGTAACTGGGTCCTTACTACAGGAGATTCATCAAAGATTTCGCTCGCAAGGCCCGTCCCCTGATACAACTCACTTGCAAGGACGCAGTTTTCCACTGGGATGACGCGCAAGAAGAAGCTTTTAAGGCCATTAAAGAGGCACTGGTGAGTCCGGAAGTGATGGGCTATCCACTCAATGATGGCGGAACATTCTTGCTTGATGTAGATGCATCTGGCCTGGGAATTGGCGGCGTACTGTCGCAAGAACAAGAAGGTCTTGAGCGTGTCATCTCTTACGCAAGCAGAGCTATGAACCGTGCTGAAAGAAATTACTGCATCACCAAACAGGAGTTATAAGCTGTAGTTTACTTTGTCCAGTACTTTCGTCAGTACTTGCTAGGTCGCCATTTTGTTGTCAGAAGTGATCACCAAGCCCTTGTTTGGCTTTCAGTATGAAAGAGCCAAGCGGTAAAATAGCGCGTAACAAATTGGATCGAAATTTTATCTGATTCTCCTTTTGATTTCAGCATAGAGTATCGCCCTGGCACAAAGCAGGCACACTGTGATGCACTTTCACGGTGTGAGAGTCCTAGAGACTGTTCCTGTGACCAGGTGGACATGAGCGAGCCCCTCAGATGCGGTCCATGTTCGAAGTGTCAGCGCAGAGCGGAAATCATGCTGGCTAGCTAGAAACCCCCTATTCTCGAAGAGAGAGCAGAGGTCAGGTCAGGTGAAAAGAGCAGCGAGGGTAGCAACCCGGGTAACATCTCAAGAGTGGTGACAAGAGCCAAGGCCTGGATGGGAACATAATCTCTACAGGAAATGGCAAGGCTTCAAAATTCTGACCCCTGCATCGGTCCTGTAAAGTCCTTGTTCAAAGAACAAAGAAGGCCATCCAGAGACGATACAGCCTACTGGAGCCCTGAAGTACGACACTACGTACTGATGTGGGAGCAGCTCCACCTAGACGATGATGTGCTGTACCTCAAGTGTCCGTTCAATGGAGTATCGGTCAAACGTTTGGTGGTGCCCACTCAGCTGATCAGGACCAATCTGATTGGCCAGATGCACGACACCGTTGTAGGAGGACACCAGGGTATCAAACGCACAAAGGAAAACATCACCAAGATGCATTACTGGTACGACCTTAAGACCGACGTGAAGTTGTATGTCCAGCAATGTGATGTCTGTGAAGCAAATAAGAAACCACAGCGTCTACCTCGAGCTCCAATGGGCCACCTGAAGTCAAGAGCTCCATGGGATCTTCTCTGCATGGACTTCCTGGGTCCCCTGCCGGTAACATATAGAGGTAACCGGTTCATCCTGGTCATGAGTGACTACTTTACAAAGTATGTTGAGGTCATCCCCGTAGCCGATCAAACCGCGGAAACCTGTGCCATTGCGATCATTGAGCATTTCATCGCACGATGGGGTTCGCCGCTGCAGAAACACAGTGATCAAGGTGCCGCATTTGAGAGCAACCTCTTCAAAGAGCTGTGCAGTATTCTACAGGTTACCAAGTCGAGGACCAGTGCGCGGAATCCCAGAGGAAACGGACAAGTGGAGCGGTTCAATCGCAAGCTAATCAAAATGATAAAGTCATACTTAGCGGGGGAGCAGGCAAGCTGGGATCAGCACCTTGGCAGTCTCGCTGGTGCTTACAGAGCTACACTCCATGAGGCGACAGGCTTCTCTCCAAACATGATGGTCTCGGGTCAAGAAGTCCGTCTGCCAGCTGATCTTGTGTATGTCAGTCCTTCCCCCAATGCCATACCAGAGCAACAAGCCGGCTACATTGGACAACTTCGAGAAAGGCTGGTCCGTGTCCATGAAATTGCAAGAAACCACATAAAACGAAGAGCAAAGCGCAGCAGGGCAATGTTAGACCAGAAGGCTCCACTCCAAGAATATAAAGTGGGCGACCCAGTGTGGTGTTTGAACGAAAGTCGTAAAGTTGGATCTTGTCCAAAACTCAAGCAAACCTATGAGGGACCTATGCTTAGTAAAGAAAAGAGATCCGCAATTAACTGTATGATATAAATTGACAGAAATGGTCGTAATAGACTTGTGCATCATGATAAATTGAAGCCGTACAGAGGCAAAAACATCCCAGCTTGGGTGTTAAAAGAGCAAAATAGACTAAAAGTGAAGTGCAAAATAGTGTAAATTAGTTAATCAAGTTTCGGTTTAGCAAGTGCTTAAAGTTTTACTTCGTTAGTATATGATTGTTCATACTGCAACTTGAATTTGTTGATACATACATGTACACTGTATTGTATAAAAATAAAGTGAAAGTATAAAAAAAACTATGATAGAAAAGTCTGGTTTATAGCCAGTCCGTTTATCACAGACATGTGTACAAGAATATTAACAATAAACAGGTAATTAACAATACACAAAAACTCAACAAATCATTATAAACGATATCACATTCATATTATTACTGATATTCGTATACAAATCGGTATTAACTGTATAACAGTTGCGTTATCACAGAGATTCGTATCGCAAGAGTAAGTAAGGAGAAGAAAATCGCTGAGCACCTAGAAAATGAATTAAGACACTTAAATCCTATTAAACTCACATGGTCAATGGCAGACTGTTTCACGCATACTTGAGAAATTAGGTTTTAAAATAAATTAGTTCTTTACAGGTCATGGAGAGTGTCAAGAAGCATAGGCGAGTCCAGTACAGGTGCAACAGGTGCCAGAAGACGGACCGAAAGGGTAGGCTAATGGCGCATATCTTCAAGCATCACGTGCCATTTGACGAAGCGCATTTTTCCTGCAGTTTGTGCAGTTTCCGCTGCCAGACTCAACAGCATCTGATTGACCATATCACTAAGTACGCGCCCCACGTTAAAGAGGCGAAAGCAAGGGGAGTCACGGATCTTCGTAGATACCTGATCCGGTCTGAGAACCCCTATACCGTCTCAGAGGCTGATATCAAGAGACTAGGAGACTCGAGCCTGGAACAGTACATTGAGGAGACCGATGAGGGTTGGTTCGACGTGCAAGAGGATACGCCCCTGTTGCCAGACTGGTTAAGCGGGTCAGGCCCTTTGGTACAATCACCAATGACCCTTCCGTTACGCCCCGTAGTGAGCAGCAACATAAGAAGCAGACCACGCACAACATCTCCACTCACTAGTGGCTGGGTTGTCCCCGCTACGGCTCTTATCTACAGGCCGACACCAAAGGCAGCATGCCCCATGGTTGCACTCCAAGTACCAGCCGTAAGCCTCGCTATCCCTACAGCGGCTTTACCTGGGACCCCTCTCCAAGACGAACTAGTTTTGCGTCGAGATGATGATTACAACCTTGATTTTCTCGAGGAGGAGCCGCTAGTGCCTTTGGCCTTTACATCATCCAGTGCAGCCACTACGGCAAGCGAGGAGGGGAGGCACCCTCCAGCCAAACAGGCTCGGCTGTCACCCGTTCCACCAGCAAACGCCTGTAACGAAGAACGGAAGAGGTCCCAGATTGAAACGGCGGATGCAGCAGAGTCGGAGAAATTGCAGATCCTGCGCAACCTTCAAAAGATGGCCTCTGACATGACTTCCGGGGTGGACGCATCGCAAGAGAGATGAGCCGCCATAACCGCCAGCTGGACAAACAAACCGATCTTCTATACAGGATCACCAACGCGGTTCTCCAGATACGCGACGACATCAACAAAAAGGAGAGTCACAAGGAAAATCGGCCTTCTATGAAGAGTGTGGCAAAATCGGTTAAGAAATGACATTCACAGAAAAAAGTTCATATGAACAATCAGTTAATGTACTGTTAAAACATAAGTTCAAAGTTTAATTTAAATGTTTATTTATAAAAGTTAAAACATAAGTATTTAAATACAAAGAAATCTCGCTATAAAGACCACCTGTGGGACTTTGTATGTATACTTACATTCGTGTTTAACTTATATTGACATTTGTGAATTGACTGAGGAGAGCCAATTTTGTGTGAGGGGGGTTATGAAATGCCCCAGCATTTCTGAATGACTTTGAAGATGCTTGTTTTAATAGTTCTTACCTGTTGTTTTGTCATCTTAAACAGACACCCACCGCGAGTAGTCATGTCCAGCGTCGTTTTAGTATTAACTATGCTCATCAACTTTGAATATTTTATAAGCACAATTTTATACTTCATATGTATTTTATCCTGGGCTTGTTTTTTTGTTGCGATCTTTCCATTGCAAGTGACATTACGACTTGCGAAATTTCATTACACTGATCCTTAAAGCATTTATTCATATGTTTTACTCACTTTGGTGATTGGTAATATCCATTGCATGTAAACAATTCCAACTTAGTCTGTTAATATGTTTAATCCTTTCTTCATTAGATGCCACTATCCCTGTGCAATCGTAAAACTCCTTTGCTTGCAATCACATTTCTGCCAGCTGTCAGCCATCTTACTTCCTGTGTTCGAAACGGTTGAATTGTTACGAGTCAAGGTTGTCGGCAATGAATAGAAAACGCCCACATAATTTCACGGTATTATGCACCGCTCTTGTAAATTGTCATAATTTAACTGCGCTCATGTTTAATTCTTCTTTTAAATCCAAGATGGCTGTCATTTGTCAGTTTTACTCAGTCAGTTGTTAAGTTGACGTTCGAATGTAGTTAAGTAGTAATGACGTCATTGACCAGTTGTTTCGTCACTGACCACTTTTTGCCCATGTTTTTTTGGTTTTTGGTCATTGGCCAATATTTGGTCAATGACCACATTTCGACCATTTTTCGACCACTTTTCGCCCCAGATTTTTGGTCAATCCCATCCCAGAGTATATAAGGAGCCGATTTTTTACTCCGAGTCAGTCTCGCTCAGTCTTTTCATAGGAACCTACTCCACGTCATTTTTAACAAAAAATCTAACTTAAAAGTCTTTCGAGTACGTGGTTTGATTGCTATAACTTTTAAATGGTTTATTTTTTAATACTTAATTCTTTACTAACAGTCTAACATAAAAAGTAACTATTTAAGCGTAAGTTGCATGTATTGTATTAATGCACTTGTGTGAATTGATCTGTCTTTGATCAGCTGATTATATTAAATATTTTTTGATATCGCCATATTGGGAATAATCTGTATCTGTTCAAGAGGATCAGTGTAAACAATACGCAGAATTTGTTAGCCAGTGGGTGCCTGCATACGTGTAATATCGACTTTAATTGTATAATGTTAAAAGTTGAAGGTGAACGGAAATAGTGAATAAAAAACAGTTTTAAACGTTTATTGTCTTAAAGTCATTTTATTAACCATCCAGAATTTATCTGTAAAGTAACAATAAATAGATCAACGCAATCGGCAGAACGCTACAATATCAACATTACATTTTACTTGCAGAGTGATAAATCCTCCTTCCAAACAAGTTCTTTATTTGTTGAAATAACAACTGTCTGCCACTATTCATGTTAAAATTCATCATGATTGAGGACAGACAGTGTTTTTAAGTTCAGAAATAAAATCCAAACACAAATATGTTCTCCATGCCGTAATTTCGGACTAAAAATTAAACGCGTATTCGCATTAAAGAAATGATGATTGATTTTCAAATGTTAATAGGTATTTTGAATTAAAAATCACTATTTTTGCAAACAAAAAAATCAATAGTGCTGAGTTTGAGTGGGATTGTGCCTAACCAAGCGTGACCTTAGAGATAATCTTTCACAGCATGTAAAAGGCTAAATAGTGATCTGATAACAAACAATGGCCTTGGGGCTTGTTTGTTCACAATGTGTTAACTTAATACACCCCAGGCAGTCATGTTAGGCCAACATTAAAAAAAAAAATTGGTTTACGGGAGCGCCGACCGTATTTTATGTCAAATCGAATAAAAATAAAAGTATCTCTCTCCAATTTTATTTTCATAACGTCCACCGACAGTGTTTTAATAAAAAATAAAACTTTCGAAGACAACAATCAAAATTTATATTCGCAAGCGTTTTATCACATCCGGTATTATATAATATTACTATCGGTACATTTTATTGGCTGTTTAAAATAGAATAAACCAATCGTATTCGTGTTTATGTAAAAGCTTAGTTTAGGCATGCAAAATGGCGTGCTCTAAAGTGTTTGTTGACGACAATAACAATGACCAGCGTCAACGGAATTGTTTTAAGATAGAAACTATTGAGAATGATAAGGTTAAGTCACACAATATGAATATTACATTATCCATGTCGGTGGCGGATGTTGTGGCTGAGATGTTTGTCGACGTAGATGAGATAATTCTCGTCAAAAACGCATTTGCAGAAAATCGGATTGACAAAACTATCACATTAGGTGTTTTAAAGGATTTTGGGTTCGTCTGTTTTCGTACATTTTGCTCTAGTATTAATAATAAAATGAATGCAGTACGTCTATGGTTTTGTCTTTTTTGAAAAATATTTCTTTACACCTGTCAATTTTTTATTCTGACAATAGCAAACAATGAGAACATTCAACAAAAATTAAGATTAAAAAGAAATGTTATTGAAAAAAGTATTTATATAAATAACACAATTTCTATTGCTTCTAATGACTAACTGTTATCATAAATAAGAAATATATTACAAATAAGAGATATATTACAAAAGTAACATAAAAAGTTGGTTTATAAAAATAAAAAAAGAATCAACAAGTTTAAACTTTTTTTTTCGACTCTGTGGTTTTTGTTAAAGGGACTGGTACATAAAGGGACTGGTACATAAGGGGTCACACCCGTTTTTGTTCTTTTATTTTTATTTTTATTTCAACCCCCGACCCTGTTTTTCTAAAAAAATTCCTGTAAACCAATTTATAAAAAATGCTGGCCTAAGGGTGTTATCTGTGTATACATGTCGATGTTTCTAGCGATTTATACGGCCTGAAAGCAGAAATTTAGAGATTAAAAGGGCATTTGACAGAAAAATAGAGGGGCGCTTTTTAAGTGGGCAAATTTTAGAGGGGCGCAGCGCCCCTCTATTTATTGCTAGCTGTAGCACTGTGATACATACTGTATTCACGGAAGTTGATTAGTTTCGTTATTGCGCAAGAAGAATAAATGTTTGCATTTAACCGGAAGTCATCAGTTGGTCATGCCGAAATGAATTATGGGTTACTGGAATATAGCGAATGCTGTGTCAGCCAAAAATTACATAATTTGAGAAAATATCCACTGATAAGCCAAGGCACAAATTTTCAACACCAAAATATTTATTGAATAATACACAGCACCCTTAGCACATTATATCTTATTGTGAATATTTAAATATAACATGCTGAATGGTGTTAGCAAATAATAATAATATTATAAATATTATTTTAATTGCCTTTTAAAATGTATGTTTATGGTCAATGTGGTAGACATTAATTGTATTGGGGTTAAATATCAGTATAAGAAAGTTCAAATGCTTATTGTTTTATGTTGAGGAGATATAATTGATGCTTGAAAGCCCAAATATTTTTGACACTTTCAATAATTATGACCCCCTTCGAAGAAAAGGGGGTATATTGCTTTGCACATGTCGGTCTGTCAGTCTGTCGGTCGGTCGGTCGGTCTGTCCACCAGGTGGTTTCCGGATGATAACACAAGAACGCTTGGGCCTAGGATCATGAAACTTTATAAGTAGATTGATTATGACTCGCAGATGACCCTGATTGATTTTGAGGTCACTAGGTCAAAGGTCAAGGTCACTGTGACCCGAAATAGTAAATTGGTTTCCGGATGATAACTCAAGAACGTTTAGGCCTTGGATCATGAAACTTCATATGTAGATTGATCATGACTCACAAATGACCCCTATTGATTTTCAGGTCACTAGATCAAAGCTCAAGGTCACAGTGACCCGAAATAGTAAAATGGTTTCGGGATAATAACTCAAGAACACTAAGGCCTAGGATCATGATACTTTATAAGCAGATTGATCATGACTCGCAGATGACCCCTATTGATTTTCAGGTCACTAGGTCAAACGTCAAGGTCACAGTGACCCGAAATAGTAAAATGGTTTCCGGATGATTACTCAAGAATGCTTATGCCTAGGATCATGAAACTTCGTAGGTAGATTGATAATGGCTGGCAGATGACCCCTTTTTAATTTTCACGTCACTATGTCAAAGGTCAAGGTCACGGTGACCCGAAATAGTAAAATGGTTTCTGGATGAGAACTCAAGAACGCTTATGCCTAGGATCATGAAACTTCATAGGTACATTGATCATGACTTGCACTTGAACCCTATTGATTTTCAGGTCACTAGGTCAAAGGTCACGTTGACCTGAAGTAGTAAAATGGTTTCCGGATGATAACTGAAGAACGCTTATTCCTGAGATCATTAAATTTGATAGGTAGATTGATCATGACTCGCAGATGACCCCTATTGATTTTCAGGTCACTATGTCAAAGGTCAAGGCCACGGTGACCCGAAATAGTAAAATGGTTTCCGGATGATAACTCAAGAACGCTTACGCCCAGGCTTCCTGAAAAGTCCCAAACAGTGCCTGTCAACCGGACAGGCTGATGGAAAAGTTAGCCTGTCCGGACAAAAAATCACCTGACCGAAAAGCATGAGTTTATAAATGAAGAATTAATATATATATCATCATATTTATTGCAATGTGAAGCCTGTGTATAAGTACACTCGATAAAGTAAAACAAAACACTTGCGTGTTCAAGTGATTACAGTGTATGATGGAAAACAGCTTTAAATTCTAGTCAGACTCAAAACAAAATAACACAACACGATTGGTGTTGCCATTGAGGAACTTTAGCAACGACATATGTTTTTCATTTGAAGTTTTTTGTTACAACCATTGTATTAAATTGGATAGATGGTAATATGTCGGACCATTGAAATTGACGTTTTCGAAATAACAACATTTCAAAGGGAGAGCACTCTTAAGAATAAGTGACGCGTTGGTGTTCTTAATGACAAAAAGGCTTGAAATTCACGAAACGAGTGATTCTAATGGGATGTTTTCGTTTTTTTGGGAACTCCGAAGCATTAGACTTTTCAGTATTTAGTCATATTTGTTTGGCCTGTCACAATGACCGGCGATATTAGAAACTTCGCTGGACCGTAAAGAATTTTGCCGAACAAGACCGGCGGTCCGGTCTTTTCAGAAAGCTTGCTTACGCCTAGGATCATGAAACTTCATAGGTACATTGATCATGACTCGCAGATGACCCATATTGATTTTGAGTTCACTAGGTCAAAGGTCAAGGTCACGGTGACCCAAAACAGTAACATTTCTTTTTCGGATGATAACTCAAGAACGCTTTTGCCTAGGATCATGACACTTCATAGGTACATTGATCATGACTCGCAGATGACCCCTATTGATTTACAGGTCACTAGGTCAAAGGTCAAGGTCGAAGTGACAAAAAATGTATTCACACAATGGCTGCCACTACAACCGACAGCCCATATGGGTGGCATGCATGTTTTACAAACAGCCCTTGTTTAGTTTTAAATTCCTAGAAACATGTTTTAGTGCATAAAAAAAATTAAGACAATTATTTTAATAGTGAAATTGTTTTAGCTCTATCCTAAAGTTCCCTTGTTAATCAAATTGTGTATAGATCTGATCAAACACTCAATCAACAATGTAAGGCTTTAGCCTCATTACAGGTATTTAAATTCAGTGTTTTAACAATCCTTCTTAAGGCAGATTTTAATTACCCGAATAACATGGGTACTTTAAATCTTACTTTTATTATGTTTATATAAAGTATAGTCTATGGATCTTGATTTTCTTATTGTGTTTCTAAGTTTGTCATGTTAACATTAAAAGTCTCTTGTAAATCTCTTTAGATTGGCAATGTACCGTATTTTAAACCAGGGTTCGCACAGACCTTGAAAAGTGCTTGAAAATCAAGGTTTATCTTGAAAAGTGCTTTAAAACGATCTGGAGTGCTTAAAAGTGCTTATTTTCAACCATAACCTTGAAAAGTGCTTAAAACGTGCGTGAATTTGGCTGGAAAAGTGCTTGAAAAATGGATAAAAATATTTAATTTCCGTGAGTCGGAAGTAGTTTTTTTCACGATTTATGACGGTTCCGATCTGTTCATACTGGCAGCTACTGGATCGGTACGGGTTGGTACGGGTTTTAGAACGTAAGGGAGGCAACTACTACTAATTTTCCGCCAATTTGTCTACTTCGGTTTTTGTTGTACGCATTATGCCATTACGGTGCTGACAAGTTGAAATATGCCAGCGAATAAGTGCATTTTCAGAAAGGGTGGCTTTTGAGGTACCCTTGGGTTGTTTATAATGCCGATTGTAAAGTCAAAGCATCTTGTAAAGAACGCAGTACAGATATAGAGATTGACAGTATGGGGAATCGGTGTTGAAAAGCCACCTAAAATGCAGTTTGTCTGTGAAGCAAATTCATTCGGTTAAGCCAATTTATTCAGACATACTGCAAAAGACAACAAAGTTGCACTTGACTGATTGTCAAATAAATTAGATAATACTGTGAAGAAACTGCAATCTGTTTAAATGAGTGCAGACTCTCAGTCTGAACATATACAGTACACTATTGCATCTATAACAGATTTTACATGTACATGTATACCTGCTGTAGAAAATTACTTAATAAGTATATTTTTTACAAGCCTCAATTATTACATGGATTAAACAGTTGTTACTGTAGCAGGGTAGTGCAGACTGTTTAAATTCACATAGAATGTTGGGCAAGAAGAGACAAATTTAGCGAAAATATTGTCAGTATTGGCCACAGAATAATATACAGTTTTCAGAAGGTCTGACTAAAAAGGTTTTTGAATTTGGATTTTTCCCTTGAAAAGTGCTTTAAAAGTGCTTGAATTTCATTGGAGAAAATTTGTATGAACCCTGTAAACAGTTATGTATGTTATTATATACTGTGTACATTGATTAGACGATGATAAATAAATAAATACAAAGTTAATTGATCAGTTGCCATGGTTATCATAGAAATAAATGTAAAAAGTCAAGTTTCTTGTTTGCAAGTTGTGTAGGATTATTGGTGAAAGGATATTAATTGGGAAAAATTGTATGTTGTCTTTTTTTTTTACCCAAAGAATTGTTCACTTTTGTTTGAAATACTGGACACAAAACTGTGCCTTTGTATCACAGGTTACAGTAGCAATTCAACAAGAACAAGGACAAAAACTTTCAGAGTGGCGGTCATATCTTCAGCCGGTAACTACTTCAAGATTAACGCTGTTGAAGTTGGCCGCTTTCAGGCAAGTACCAATTTACACTGTTGAAGTTGGTCACTTTCAGGCAAGTACCAATTTACGCTGTTGAAGTTGGCCGCTTTCAGGCAAGTACCAATTTACGCTGTTGAAGTTGGCCGCTTTCAGGCAAGTACCAATTTACGCTGTTGAAGTTGGCCGCTTTCAGGCAAGTACCAATGTGTAAGTTGGCCGCTTTCAGGCAAGTACCAATATTGAAGTTGGCCGCTTTCATGCAAGTACCAATTTACGCTGTTGAAGTTAGCCGCTTTCAGGCAAGTACCAATTTACGCTGTTGAATTTGGCCGCTTTTAGGCAAGTACCAATTGAAGTTGGCCGCTTTCAGGCAAGTACCAATGTGTTAGTTGGCCACTTTCAGGCAAGTACCAATAGTTGGCCGCTTTCAGGAAAGTACCAATAGTTGGTTGCTTTCAGGCAAGTACGAATTGAAGTTGGCGGCTTTCAGGCAATTACCAATTGAAGTTGGCCGCTTTCAGGCAAGTACCAATGTTGAAGTTGGCCACTTTCAGGCAAGTACCAATGTTGAAGTTTGCCGCTTTCAGGCAAGTACCAATAGTTAGCTGCTTTCAGGCAAGTACCGATTGAAGTTGGGCGCTTTCAGGCAAGTACCATTGAAGTTGGCCGTTTTTAGGCAAGAACTGCTTTCAGGCGAGTACCAATAAATGGCCGCTTTCAGGCAAGTACCAATAGTTGGCCACTTTCAGGCAAGTACCAATTGAAGTTGGCCGCTTTCAGGTGTGTATCCCTTTCAGGCAAGTACCAATAGTTGGCTGCTTTCAGGCAAGTACCAATTGAAGTTGGCCGCTTTCAGGCAAGTACCAATTGAAGTTGGCCGCTTTCAGGCAAGTACCAATTGAAGTTGGCCGCTTTCAGGCAAGTAACAATTGAAGTTGGCAGCTTTCAGGCAAGTACTGGCCGCTTTCAGGTAAGTACCAATAGTTGGCCGCTTTCAGGCAAGTACCAATATTTGGCCACTTTCAGGTAAGAACCAATTGAAGTTGGCCGCTTTCAGGCAAGTACTAATTGAAGTTGGCTGTTTTCAGGCAAGTACCGCTTTCAGGCAAGTACCAATAGTTGGCAGCTTTCAGGCAAGTGCCAATTGAAGTTAGCCGCTTTCAGGCAAGTACCAATTGCAGTTGGCCGCTTTCAGGCAAGTACCGCTGTCAGGCAAGTATCAATAGTTGGCCGCTTTCAGGCAAGTCCCATTAGTTGGCCGCTTTCAGGCAAGTACCAATTGAAGTTGGTCACTTTCAGGCAAGTACCAATTGAAGTTGGCCGCTTTCAGGCAAGTACTGCTTTCAGGCAAGTACCAATAGTTGGCCGCTTTCAGGCAAGTACCAATAGTTGGCCGCTTTCAGGCAAGTACCAATTTAAGTTGGCCGCTTTCAGGCAAGTACCGCTTTCAGGCAAGTACCAATAGTTGGCTGCTTTTAGGCAAGTACAAATAGTTGGCCGCTTTCAGGCAAGTACCAATTGAAGTTGGCCACTTTCAGGTAAGTACCAATTGAAGTTGGCCGCTTTCAGGCAAGTACTGCTTTCAGGCAAGTACCGATTTCAGGCAAGTACCAATAGTTGGCTGCTTCTAGGCAAGTACCAATTGAAGTTAGCGGCTTTCAGGCACGTACCAATTGAAGTTGGCCGCTTTCAGGCAAGTACCAATTGAAGTTGGACTCTTTCAGGCAAGTACCAATTGAAGTTGGCCGCTCTCAGGCAAGTACCAATTTTCTTTTCATTGGTTATGCATCTGATATGTATAAAGCATTCAATAGAACATTATTAAGTTACTAGGATGGCGACAATAGAACATTATTGAGTTACTAGGTTGGCGCTAAGGAAAAAAATAGTAGCCAAATTTCAGCACTACGATGACGACCCACATTATAACCTTATTTGCTTAATGAACTACATAATCATTATCATGAATCTATAGGTATCAACAATTACTGTATTAAATTATCAATGACGTCACATTTAAATAAATTATTTGTTACCTGAAATCAAATAATTTCAAGTTTTTTTAATTTTTTGTAAAATATTTATTTTCATGCACTGGCATAAACGGTATACAATGTTAGAACTTTCAGATATGCTCCGGTGTTTGAATGGGTGTTTCTTGCGTAACTCCTATTCCCCACCCCCCCTTCTACCAATAATTTTTGTCGTAGTCTGGTGCTTCTTGATTCTTGTAAAATACATGTACTGCGATGTATTCTTGAATTGACCTTTTTTTCCATAGTTGCAATATATAATTTATTCAAACATAACAGTAAATTTGTAAGTCTTAAATACTGCATGTACTGAGCGGCTAGGCTATATTTAGTGACACATTGTCTGTTTTAATTAAAAAAGCATGCTTTGCATGCGTAGAACTTGGCATTGCAGACGATAGCAATAATTTTGCGCTCTTTCGTATAACACGGGTTTTACATGGAATACCGGTATTAATGCATAGTGAATAGTTATTATCACGTGGCTCTGGAAAAACAGTGTAAATCAGTTCTACAAATAGACATGATAAAATATACATGCACTGGATTTAATTATTACCGCATCAAATTATTAACGGGTTTTGTTTTTCACAACTTACTCGCCGTAAGTAATTTTACACTGCTCACCCATTGCATAAACTTCTCATAATTAATGATTGTTTACAGTACGTGTGATGATGATGCCCGAAACCGCCTTTAATGTTCTGCTTTATTTACCGCTTTTATATCACATATTAATGCTACAACTGTGATTCATTGTTAACAAACCTGCGATAAACGCTTACTCTGTGACCGATGTGAATCAAAATAATAATCACTATATAACTCAGCCTCCATAAACAATTCAGACCTGTTTACTTCTAAGGATTCGCCGTAGTTACTGCGGATTATTTGGCTAAACTACGCACTATGGATTTGAACTGAAAAACTACGGATTCATCGATCAAAATGGTCAAATTTCAGTTTTTAATTGTACTTTCGCTTATTTTCGGTCTTTGCGGGTAATTTATCAAGGTCATAATACACTAAATAGTTTCCCTATATAATTCAATGTAAAAGCGACAACTTTGAGCGAAAATAAATGCAACATTATGCACATAGAGACCCCCATAACCATACCTTTTCTTAAAGGCCATTCTAAGCGGAATCGATTTATGCAATAACAAAGATATGTCATGTACAAAGCAAGAAAGAACTTGACACAAATCAAAATCAACTGTTTTTGCAACTTTTTTTTTCGGCCGTTTCTTAGTGGAATGTAACCTTTTCTAGTGCAATGGTTTACTATAGTCTTCAAGTGTATCATATTTCAGGGATTCAGTAGTGAACACCTATTCATGCCCTACCATTATCTCCGCAAGATAACACCCGAATAATGGTAAAACGTGTAAAAAATGCCGGCTGTAAACTATGATATTTTTTTAGAGAGTACAGCCCTACATGAAGCGATCATTTAGTGTATTGTTACCTCAATCATAATCATTTTGGCGCTTGCGTAGTAAGAAACGTTAAGCCTCCCGGGGATTGAGTGCTGATCGAGCTTGTTGAGTCGTCACTGAACAACAACTGACTTGCCTATTGGTGCGCAAATTTAGCCGAATATATACGATTTTACGTTGCTATCCAGAATACACATCTCTCTCTCTCTATTGCGGAGAATACCGACGATAGTCGATGCATCGGAATTGAGCATGCCTGTTTTTACACAAGTCCAAGATTAGCTTTTATGAAGAGAACTCACTTTTCTGTGAAAAGTAACTTAATGAAAACAATATCTTATACTAATTATAAATCATGACAGATATAATATATATGAATTACTTTAATAGATTATATAAATATAAGTAATATTTTTGAAAAGAGTACATTAACTGTATAGACTGTTTGCAATTTAAGTATATAATCTAAAGCTGAACTTTAAATCACATAAACAAGTATTTATAAAAGAGAAAAAATGAACAGTGAAAATGTTATATTTCCAATTGTTAATTTATTTACCTACACATAAATATGTAAGATAATGTACAGACATTACTTTGCATAACTCGAAAATTTGCCAAATACAAAAGTATTCATTTAACCCTTAAACGAATAGTAAGGATGTTATTTATTCCAAAATACAATACAATGTCTTACCTGGGAGGAAAAGAGGACAACAGTAAAAGTCACAGTTTACTTAAACAGCTACAATTTATTTTGCTGTTAAGTGACTTTACGTGTCCTTAAATAGTAACTTTCCTCCCAGGTGTCAAAATGACACTATGTCATGAGGTGACAATTGTACCTTTTTAAGAACATAAAATTAAACATAAATATTTGCCAAAGGGAATTTTGCTATGAGCAATTTTAACACAATGATCTTTTTTGTAAACTACCCTTATTAGTCTGGAAATATATCGTGGAAAAAATATTGTGATAATAAAAATGGCATTTCAAAGATACATGTGTCGTCAGTTTTCAACTGGCTTAAGGTGGATACAATGGGCAATTTTAGCACAATGACCTTTTTTGGCAAATTACTTATTGCCTAGTATGGTAATAACAATTATGTTACAATGTAAAGTTACCACACAATGTAAAATTATTTGTAACAATATTAAATTACTAAACAATGTAAAATTAGCAAATTAAATTATTTCCCTGTGTAATTGAAAACTAATGTTTTCTCACATCAAATTATTAATAAATAATTTTTTATATGGGGTGTATAATAATATGTACAACTAAAAAGTTGCATATTAACATCAAAGTGGTGCTGTATGATGACCTTCCTGATTGAACCAAGTCTGCGTCAGTAGACTGGACTGTCGATAAAACATTGTTATAATCAATATATAACAACTATTCACTGGACTCTATATTTGAGACATAATTATACCTATACAAACAAAGTTTAAGGGTGTTATATATAAAGGAGTAAAATTGTCTGTTGGTCTGTCGGTCCGTGTCCGCTCTCTTATTCAAGTTGTCTCATCCAATCTTCACCAAACTTGGTCAAGTTCAAATATGGGTCATGCTGGGTCAAAAACTAGGTCACAGGGTCACTTAGTGCGTTTTAAACAATGAGACTGGTGTCTGCTCTCTTATTCAAGTAGTTTTCATCCGAGCTTCACCAAACTTGGTCAGAAGTTGTATCTAGATGATGTCTAGGTCAAGTTTGAACATGGGTCATGGCAAGTTAAAACTAGGTCACAGGGTCAATTAGTGCATTTTAAACATTTAGCCTTGTGTCTGCTCTCTAATATAAGTAGTTTACATCCTATCTTCACCAAACTTGGTCAGAAGTTTTATCTAGATAATGTCTAGGTCAAATTTGAATATGGGTCGTGCCGGGTCAAAAACTAGGTCACATGGTCACTTAGTGCTTTTTGTCCCCTACCGGTTTCGCCGGAGGGGACTTATGGTTTGTGCTCTGTGTGTCTGTCTGTCTGTCTGAGAGTCTGTCTGTCACACATTTCTGGATCTTGCGATAACTTTAAAAAAATCTTAATATTTTATCATGATACTTGAAACATGGATAGGTGGCAATATGGACATTATGAACGCCATTTTATTTTGTTCCTACGTCAAAAATTCTGGTTGCTATGGCAACACATAGACTAGAAATACTACTGAAAATGGTGGTTTTCTGGATCATGTGATAACTTTTAAAAGTTCTTAATATTTTTTCATAAAACTTGCAACATGGATAGATGGCAATATGGACATTATGCACATCATTTCATTTTGTTCCTACGTCAAAAATTGTGGTTGCTATGGCAACCCCCCAATAAATAATCTGAAAATTGTGGAATTTCTGACAATGGTGGAGCAGGAAGGGGGCCATATTGCTTGACAATAGCCTTGTTAAACATTGAGCATGTTGTCCGCTCTCTTATTCAAGCAGTTTTCATCTAATATCTTTACAATTTTGGTCAGAAGTTTTATCTAGATGATCTCTACACCAAGTTTGAACATGGGCCATGCCGAGCCAAAAACTATGTCACGGGGTCACTAAGTGCGTTTTTTAACATTTCGCATGGTGTCCTCTCTCTTATTCAAGTAGTTTTCATTTGATCTTCACCAAACTTGGTGAGAAGTTTTGTGTAGATGATATTGAGGCCAAGTGTGAACATGGGCCATGCCAGATAAAAAACTAGCTCACGGGGGTCACTTAGTACGTTTTACACATTTAGCATTGTGTCCACTCTCTAATTCAGTTGTTATCATCCGATCTTGACACCACACTTTATTGGTCAGAAGTTGTATCTAGATGATGTGTAGGTCAAGTTCGAACATGGACCATACCAGGTTAAAAACTAGGTCACAGGGACACTTAGTGCGTTTTAAACATTGAGCATGGTGTTCGCTGTTTTTTTTGTGAAGACAACATGCAAGATTATCCGTGTCAATGCGGCATGTGGGGGTATTCGTCACGTCTGTGATAAAGCTGTAGTTTTCACTGTGAAAGTCAGAATGCGCTAGTACAAATAAATATGGTTATTGGCTTGGCTGTTTTTATTTTACACTGAAATATGTTATTTATAATTTTACGAACTTAGTATTAGAGGATGGCTGCTAAGGCATCACGCTATGAAAGAACTATGGTGAATCAGTTATGCATGAATAACCCAGTGTCACTATCAATGAATATTTTCAGTGGTTTTGTGGCAGTTTGTTGCTGTTGCTAATTTTTACCTTCCACACTACCCTTCTCAAAAAAGTGTGTGAAATGTACGTTTTACGTACGTTTTGCGTGCGTTAAACGTGGCGGTATTGGCACTGCGTTTTTTGTGCGCTTTTTCTTACCGAGTGAGTTTTTAACAAAAACAAACAAACAAGAAAATGTGCGCTTTTTGTGGATAAATGTGCGCTTTATGTGCGTTAAATGTGTGCTTTTTATAAGTGTGTTCAATGTGCGCTTTTATGTGCGTTAAACGTGCGCTTTTTATATAAGTGCGTTTTTGACTACCATTTATGTGTGTAAAATGTGCGCTTTAAAGTGCGTTAAATGTGCGCTTTTTGTGAGTTAAATGTGCGCTTTTTTTATTTAAAAAGCGCACATTTAACTCACAAAAAGCGCAGTTATAACCCACATAAAAGCGCACATGCGTGTTAAAGTGCGCTTTTATGTGTGTTAAATAAGCGTTAAACGTGCGCTTTTTATAAGTGCGTTTTTGACTGCCATTTATGTGTGTAAAATGTGCGCTTTTAAGTGCGTTAAATGTGCGTTTTTGTGAGTTAAATGTGCGCTTTTTTATTTAAAAAGCGCACATTTAACTCACAAAAAGCGCAGTTATAACCCACATAAAAGCGCACATGTGTGTTAAATGTGCGCTTTTATGTGCGTTAAATGTGCGCTTTTTAAATAAAAAAGCGCACATTTAACTCACAAAAAGCGCACATTTAACGCACGTTAAGCGCAGTTATAACCCACACAAAACGCACAATTAATGCACATGAATGGCAGCAAAAAACGCACTCACAAAAAGCACACATGTGCGTTAAAGGTGCATCTTTTGCCTTAACAGTTGATTCAATTATATGCTGTTAAAAGTTTTTTTTAATTCAGATATGCAATAAAAACCAATAATTATATAAACATATATATTTGTGTATTTTAATAATTACAAGATAATTCAATTTTATACTTTAATGTACACCAACATTTTTTAACATACATGAGTAATTAAATATCAATGGCAATTTGATGAAATAAATATAAACATAATTTGATTATAAATAAACAAAAAATAATAGCATACTATAATAACATGTACAGTATATACACACGAACAGCTATATACATAAGAAAGATGTATATCAATCAAGGCCTTTCAGCATTTCTTTGAAGCAGCGGAGTGCAGCTCTCATCTTTCTCTCCAAGTCTGCCACCAGGCGGTCAAACTTCTTTGCAACTATTATACTGTCATGGCCTTTGCGCGATGCGTCTCGTGCATGATCTCATTTGATCAGGTCCTGAAAGATATTTTATAATGTAAGTGTTGAATATTGCTGTTATGGTAATCTTGTTGCTATAAAAATTATAAATTTAAATCAAAACTAGTTTGTTTGCTTGTTGTTTTTGGTTGTTTATTATGCAATTTTAAACCCCTGATCACATGTGACTAAACGCTTTTCATAAATAAATACGTTTGATAGAAAATACTGTTCGAAAATGTACCAAGATACGTGGTCTCATTTTGCTGTGTGGACTGGTCGGAAGTGTGACACCTTTAAAATGCAATAACCAGTACCCTGTATAGTTTTACCTCTAAACAAATCCAGCTTTTCTTGGTCAAGGAGAGGGCGCGGTTTTCCCACTCCTGTTCTCCTCATGTCGGCCAGCTTGTGCAGGGTAAAACCTGGTATTCAAGTCCATACATCAGGTAGTCTCTCTTTTGCTCCTTTTTTTGGCAGGCGATGCGATGATGCACATTCTTTCCATGGGGTTTAACCTTTTAATTTAAAAGTTCTCATTTAATATGGGGGAAAAATCTGTTCATTAATGACCAAAAATAGGTATAAATAACTTTAAGATGACAATAACCATAAAATACAGCCATAATAATTCAAATGGTGTTGTTTTTCTTTTAAAATTGCATTACATTTACTCATCCATTTACATTTCCCAGTGACAATACATAAATATGATAATGATCATAATTAATTCAATAAACTAAATAAAAAAGGAATGCAGAATTGAAAATACGAACCTGTTACAACAGACTGTTCTTCAGTATTCCAAAAATACAGGCAGTTGTTGAACTAGACCATATCACTTTATATGTCTTTAACCACCCACTTTTAATCTCCTTTATTGTTGATTTACACATTGTAGTAAATACACATTTTTTTTCATCACACAATACTTCATGCTGAAAGTATTTCAAGACATTTTACACTAGAATAATAAGTCTTAATTCTAGCTTAAAGTCAGTTGCTGATGCTGCTTGTTTTCATAAAATAACTTCCTATCTGTGGTTCTCAAATAGATGGTGCCTGAACAAATCAAAAGCATATCAACACCCCTTAGTTAGGCTTAGATGGAGGACTGATAGGGACTGGCTATTCTCTTATCTGATACCATGCTGTGTCTAAGCCAAAAATTGCATAATTTGAGAAATACTGATAAGGCAGTCATTTCAACACCAAAATATTTATTGAATAATACACAGCACCCTTAAAACATTATATTTAATTGTAAATATTTAAATATAACATGCTGAATGGTTTTAGCAAATAATATTAATAGTATAAATATTATTTTCATTGCCTTTAAAATGTATGTTTATGGTCAATGTGGTAGACATTAATTGTATTAGGGTATAAATATCAGTATAAGAAAGTTCAAATACTTAATTATGTTGAGGAAATATAATTGATACTATCAAGCCCACATAATACTTTTGACACTTTCAATATTTTTAATTAGTTACGGACAGTCTGATTTAGGTGGAAAGTTTTAGAAATGTTTGAGATTAAAACGTAAGCAATAGGTATGCATTGAAATTGTATGATAAAGTATGTAAACATTAAACAGGTTAATATGGACAACCAGTAATGATTCAAACTGCCCCTTATATTATTACAGGTTACTGAGATATATGTCTATGTTTAATCATTTGCTAAACGGTTGTTAAAGACGCACTTTTTAAGAAGTGTGTTAAACATGTGTCTTTTTAGATACATCCTTTTAAAACAGATCATATGATAAAAACGCACTTATGAAATAAAAGACTAACTTATGCTCAAAAAAGACGCACATCAAAATAGAAAAACGCACTTTTGTGAGAAAAAACCCACATCTGTAAACCTTAAAACTCACTTCTTAGATAAAAGACGCACTTCCTAAATAAAAGACGCACTTCTTAGATAAAAAACACACATTTTGCTCACATCTACACTCAAAAGCGCACTTACAGATGAAGAAAACACACAAAAAACGCACTTCCTAAATAAAAGACGCAATCTTAGATAAAAAACACACATTTTGCTCACATCTACACTCAAAAGCGCACTTACATATGAAGAAAACACACAAAAAACGCACTTTTTCACTAATATAACGCACTTGAATAGAAAAAACGCACAAAAAGCGCACTTAAATGCACTTTTGAACACTGAAAACGCACATATTAACAAAAAAAACACAATTAACGCACTTTTAAGTGCGCTAAATGTGTGTTTTGGTAAAAAGTGCGTTTTTATTTGACAAGGGTATTCAGTGCTGTATATATAAGGCTGTAATCACGAAATAATTGTGGCCAGTTATTTAGGAGACTGAGGATGGCAATTTGTATAATCCTCATGGAAATTATGCATTTCATGCTTATTTTGTCAACACAGTTTTTTTGACAAGTAAAGCTTGTTAACACATTATTTAATTAATTACATAAACTGTTCATGTTTTGTGCTTTCTTAAATGACTATTATCAAATTTGTAATTCAAACATACTTTAATTTTTATGTTATTGCAATGTTGTCAAATTCAAGCTCCAAATAAACTAAGTACATGTATTTTATAAACATCTTTTGCAGGGATCATATTTTTTTTGGTTTTGTCGGTCCTAGACCGATTGGGATCATGAAAGACCTATTGAAAATTCCAAAGAGTCGGTCCGATTCTGATTGCTAAAATTCCCATGTCATGAAATCGATTACGCAGTGCACATGCTATCATACCCTAATTACATTCTTATCTTGATTAGGTGTGATAAACCATTCACTGCAGTTTCTAAACCGGTCAGGACCAGTCTATTGCACGTCAGCCGACTAGTATCAGCGTATGACACCAAACAACGAAGATTCGCGCGGTTGTGTATAAGTCAAGCGTGAATAACACAGTGTCAATATCAATCGATAATTTCACTGGCTAATCAGTCCGTAATGTGTGCTCGTCCACGATAAAATCGTTGACAGTTACTTCGGAGATTAAAACCTCGATGTTATCCTCGTGGAAATTGTGCATTTCATGCATGATACATTCAGTAAAGTTTCATATAAACAAAGAAGAAAATCGAATATTCTGCAATAATTGTTCGCGGACCTTATACACTAAAAGCACACGCTGTAACTCAACAAAACATGCCGATACATTTTCCACCAGCGTAATAATCCGGCAATAAATTAATGAAAGTTGCGGTTTTTATTGACAGAACAGCCGAAATTTATTTTTATGGGCGGAACTTCACATAAAATAGAACACAAGAAAAATAATATATATTGTATAAATCTTTAGTAAAAATTGTGTTCGAATAGAAATAATTTGTGCACTTTATTGTTTGTTGTTGAATAACCCACGACCGGAAGTTAAGATGCGTGGTTTTTAATCACTCATGCTTCGCACTCGTGATTTAATCCCTACGCATCTTAACTATCGGCCGTGGTTTATTCGACAACAAACTATAACGTACACAAATTGTTTTTCAACTATTTGGTTTTATTATTGCCAGTAACCAACCTACGCGCAGACATTTGTTAGATTCAATGCACGTGTGTAAGCTATTATCGAGTCGACAATGATTTAAAACATCGGTATAGACTTACACATATTAATAACATTGACAACGATGAAGTCAGATAAAAAAGTTACCGAAACAACAATGAACTAGCTAATGATAAAACCAATTGAGAAAACTCGTATGTTTCGTTTAAAAAAATGCATAAGGCAGTTCAACTTGTACATTATTATACCCTCTTCATGAATGGCAAAATCAATGATATATATTTTAACGTAATTTGTCATAATTTCGGATAAAAATTTTCGGACACTTCTCCCATTTAAATCCAGACCGATTGATGATGCTGGAAAATATGATCCCTGATCTTTTGTCTCGATTAAAAGCGCGCACAAATTATGCTGCCTATGTAAAACATTACGTTACCATATGGGTGTTTTTGATTTTGTATAAAACCTATTTATTGTAGAAACAATTGAAATACTTTAATTTCAGTTAAAACTTTTGTTCTTCATTTTAACTAAAATATATCATTAATGATTTTGAATATATTATTTATTGAAAAATAATTTCAAATAAATTATGCTGTATCTTTATTGCTACGGTCTTATATATGATTCAGTACTTAAGCAATTATTGTACTGTTTACCGAACTGAGTAACAGAAAATCCGGACAAAACTGGATTAAGTGGTGTTTTTCCGCTTATGGGAGGAGAAGTTATTTTACGGATCAATGTATATATTTTTGTTGTCAGAATATCTTGCATAGTGGTGATTTTGTGGGTAAATTGGTGTAAATAAGTACTGCATTTGTGCCTATTACATTTAATACAACATAAATTGCCAATAATGCAAAGCAAATTGATTTAATTAATAACTGATCACAGGGACTGGGCAATAATAAAAGATTACAGGTACTGGGCAAATACGCAAACCGGTGAAACTTTCTAGTTTTGTATAAACAAAACATCTTTGTTCCTCTATCCTAGCAACCACCTAGGTACTAATAAAGACGCTATAGAGCACAAAGCACGAGACGTATTGTTAATTGTAATAATGAGTCTTGATAAAGGAAGCAGCCGCTTGTCAATGAGGAGCACCATCACAGCACCCCAGTCTCATTACTATCAAGTTCTCCTACAGGTTTTTTTTTCTCACCTGATTGCTCAGGTAAGCTTTTGTGACCGGTCTTTGTCCATCGTCTGTCCGTCCGTCGCCCACATTTGGTTTGTAAACACTCCAGAGGCCACATTTATTGTCCGATCTTCATGAAAATTGGTCAGAAGCTCTGTCCTAATGAAATCTCGGTCAAGTTTGAAACTGGGTCGTGTGGTACAAAAACTAGGTCACTACGTCAAAAAAGAAAAACTTGTAAACACTGTAGAAGTCATATTTCATGCCCAATCTTCATGTCTCTATGTCTTTATGATATGTTGACTGAGTTCAAAAGTGGTTCCCGTCCGTTGTAAAACATTGCCACCAGTGGGCGGGGCAGTTTTCGTTATTTTACTATAAAGAAACCTTGTAAACACTCTAGAAGTCACAATTTTTGCCCAATCATCATGAAAGTAGGTCAAAACATTGGTTTTATTGATATCTCGGACGAGTTTGAAAATGGTCCACATCGGTGAAAAAACATGGCCGCCAGTGGGCGGGGCATTTTTCTCTATACATGTATGTTTATTGTGAAAACATGTGAACACTCTAGAAGTCACAATTTTTGCCAAAGTTTCATTAAATTTGGTCTAATTTTTGGCCTAATCATTGTGAAACTTAGTCAATACATTGACTAATTTATTTACTTCTCAGATTCTACCACCTCCTTTTAATACCAATTTTATGAATTGTTATAGACTTTCCTAATGCTTTAAGAATGCTTTGTGCTATTTTATGCCAAATACAAATTATTTTAATGTTATGTCATAAACAAAAATTTAATGTTAATAAAGAAGTCATTATGACCTAGTGTTATATTTTATATGAAACATCATATAGAGGCCCTCGAATACATGTATGTGTTATTTAATCTAGACTGGGGTTAGAAGTGGCCACACGCAGAAAGTAAAATATTTTATTGACTCGAATAGCTAAATAACTGATAAAATAACTTCTACCGGACATGTGCCCAATATAAGACATTAGGAAAACAAACATTAAATACACTTTACACAAGTTATGACGCTTCAAGAGGAATTTACTGGATTAAAGCATTTTAAGGACTTTTATATATATTATCTATTTTATATCTATTATACCCGTACATGAATGTCTTCCTATCAGAATATACTGCTGTTGATAGCCTAGCGCAATGTTGAAATAATGCATTTTTACACTTCAGTATGTGGTGCATTACAACTAGTGCTTAAGGTATTTTCTACATTGTCAGATACACGTTCCAATAAGCAACATCAGTGCCGTAAGATTTTTTTGTAAACGATAGTGTTAACAAGGTTTTGCTATAGCCATACAAGGTAAACTGCCCCGCTCCCTAGTGGCCATGTTTTTCAACAGACCGTAATAATTTTCTAATTTAGCCGAGGTATCATAACAATAAATGTTCGGGCCAAGTTTCATGAAGATTGAAGTATAAATGTGACATCTAGAGTGTTATAAAGGTTTTACTATAGCCATGTGAGCAAATATGCCCCCCCTGGCGGCCATCTTTTTCAACGATATATATCATTAAGACATACGTTTTGACCAAGTTTCGAGTAGATTGAACTATTAATGTGAATTCTAGTGCTAACAATCTTTTTCTTTATTTTGATCAAGTGACCTAGGTTTTTAACTGGTGTGACCCAGTTTCGAACACGACAAAGATATCATTGGACAACTTTTCTCACCAAGTTTCATGACAATCAAGCAATAAATGTTACCTTTAGAGTGTTAACAAGGAAAAATGTTGACGACGCATTAAGGACAAATGGTGATCCTTAAAGCACACCATGGGCACATTGTGCTCAGGTGAGCTAAAAATAAGAAACTTAACGTTATATGTTTAATGAAACTAATGTAATTTTTATTTGCACTAAACTAAATTTCCAGTTCTTAGTATTGGTTATGTCATAGTCAGAGAGGTAAATATTATGCACATATACAGTACATAGATTGGCATGTTCACACATTCAAATATATGACTGTTAGTTTAAATAAATTCTTTATCACAGTCATTCTCAAGATTTATTTAAGTCATATCACGGTGATAATTTTCTCATCAATCCATTGACCGGATTGGCTGTTGGGGAGAAAAGTGGAACAGCAATACAGAAATCCTCCAGTCAAGTCTGGTGTGTGCTACTTAGAGTAATTCATCCATGGAAAGGGGTGTCCACTCTTACATTATCCATCCAGCTTTTCTTCTGACGGCCTCGGCGTCGACCTTCCTCTAACGTGCCCTGGAGAACAGTCTTGCACAGAGATTCTTGCCTGATGGTGATGTGTCCAAACCATGTCAGCTTTACCTTAGCACAAATATTCATGGTCATGGTAGTGCAGTTATAAAAATGCTTTTACTGAAACTTGTTTCATTCCGTTCACTGTTGTTTATTTCTCAATATGAAACAATTAAAAGCAATCCAGTGTAATTTGTCCACTTCATATTGATGGCTTATTTTATTTGCGCATCGATATGTAGAACATTTTTGGATTCGATTTGCTGTTGGCAAATAATATAAAGTCTTCTTCGACCTTGTGTAGTACAATCTGATCTCAGTTCTGAAATTTAAAGATATAATAGCATACAGTTGACAATATAACAGCAAATACATTTTTAACACATTGAATAAACACACATTCACAGATGGGCATTAATGATTTCTTTGTCTATTAATTTTTGTAGTAAAATTAAAAGAATACTAGCGTCATAAATAAAGTTATTGGCTGATCACAGATGTTATTACAATTTAATGATGATGAATGTCGCATTAAAAGTAACAAGAAATATCTTTAAAAAAGATATACGGCGTTGATTGTGGTCGATGTTTATGAACGATCAAAAGTTATCTCTATGAGATAAAAAGTAGCGGATGCCTTTTTCTGCGCAATTCTTAGCTACATCACAAGCAAATCAATTACGGGGTGTTGCGCCAGATTTCGTGGCTTATTTTGCTTTGTGTGATATTATTACTCAGATATCTATATATTTACAGAATAGAAAAACACAAGAAACATGAAAATAAACGAGTGCATATAGGTCAGCCAGCAATACTCGAATCTTATTTAATTGCATAATTATAGTATAGTGAATTATTGTGCTCATGCTTAATAAACTGGTCTAAATGGATCAATATTTCTAATTAATTTTATCAAAATTGGTCCTTATCATGCAAATGTTGAAAATCGATGATTGACATACCACAATACTATCGCCGAATATCTTTATTTAGTATCTTTCTGATCAAAACAGACTTCAAGTGCACAAAGTTTACGAGACGGCGTTTATATAAAGATTTCTGCAACTGACCGCAAACTGACCTTGAGACCTTGCGGATTGGAATGCAATGCATTAAAGTTAGGTAACAATTCTGCTGCTTAATCGACGGCTTGTTTACGCCAAATGTACACGACCAAGGCAACAGCTGTGCCTAAAATATTGATATATCGACAAAGCGACTAAACGAACTATTTACTCCATCAGACAAAAAAAGCATAGATTCCAATTTTTTCCTTCAATGAAAAGATGGCAACCCCTTCTGCGAACTCCGGTGATGAACTGTATATAAACTCTGACTTTCACACACTGGCTGCGAATTGACCCGAAACCTCGCGGGTTGAAATGCAATGCAAATACGTACTAAATATGAGAATATAGCCTTTAGTATAAACGCTTTTGCGCTGGTAATTCTCTGAAAATAAAAGGTGAACGCACAAACTGTATTTATGTCCAAAATTGATTGTAAAACTGTTCTATCTATTTAGCCTTTTCATTAGAGATAAAATTGTTTCATGCAGTAAAACAGAGTTACAAAGACGCGGATATGTTTGCAATTTTCTGGTGTTATACTCAAATCAGCCAATGGAATAAATGAAGTGTATTCATTCGTACCTAGCCGCGGGAAATTTTATTTGAATATTATTGGACACTTACAAAGGTCAAGTCAGGGTGAAAAGCTGGCTTAATACAGCTTACGCCGAAAAAAAGAAGCAGTTCAGATGATGTACTCAAAACAGTCCGACTATGTACTCAGACAAAAAACGTTCAGATGATGTACCGGTACTATTTTCCAAATTCTCGCTACAGATCCATAAAAGCCTAAACAACGTGCAAAACCTTGTACGAAATATTTTAAGCATGGTATCAAGCAAAATATGTTGTATTTATTTCGTTGTGTGTCGTTTTGAATAGCAAACACGTCAAAATAAAGTATGGAGGATGTACAATTTTCATTGTTTATTGTTCCTGAATGTTTGAGAAAACTACATAAATCTAAGAAAAATGACAATTACCAGAGTACAGCTAAGGAGACTAAGCAGAGCGCATGGTTATCATTTATTTTGATATTATAACAGGGGTTCTGAAATATTTTAAGAGTCTACTTGTCCACGGACAAGTTGGACCTACAAATTCACTTGTCCGTACCAAAGAAGTACTTGTCCGTTCTTTTAAGATTGATAAAGGCAAAGATCATTACTAATTAAGCAAATAATACAAACATGCACTTTTGTTAACTTTTATTTTAACTTATAAACAAAATTAACTAGAAAATTTACATGAACAAAAAATACAAGAAAGATGTGCATATAATAAGAACACTTAAGTCACACATGATACCATCTCGGATATTTAATAATCTCAACATGACTAGAAATTTCACATTTCAAGGCTTCATCAAATTCACCTAGTTTTATTTCATTTTTCTTTTTATGAAGTTCCTCATCATATTTTATTTTGCATTGCATGTGGCAACTGCTTTTGTGATGAGATGTCAAAGTGTTTCTCCTGCACACAGGCTGACCATTAAATAAACCACTACTTCTATCCGCTAATAAAGGAAACTCCTTACAAAGTTTACATTTACACCGGCAACTTTTTCAAGCCAAGGGAAATCAATAAGCCAAGACTAAAAAATTTTTCGTTTCCGCTTGGCATCGTAGGCTTTATCATATTCATACTTCGTTTTTCTCTTCTTCTCTGACGCTGAACTGATTTTATTATTGGTCTGTTTCGCGTCATGGCTTGACGTTGAAGTGGTTTTATTTAAAAAAACCCACATCTTATGTTCACTGCATGTCGATAGAACATGTATGCAGCCATTTGCAATGTACGAAAAATGTTATCTTATGCGTGATTGGCTGGTACTATACACATGTGCGCTGGTTTCTCTACTGAAAATGTTATCTTATGCGTGATTGGCTGTTGCTATATACGCGTGGACTGGTTTACTAAATTAAATAATTATTATTGGAAAATTACACCTACATGTACCTTGCAGTTGAAAACGTGTGCCAGTCCACAGATTAATCATTAGCTATTTATATATCAACTTTTGTTTTTGAATTTCGGAAAATGGAGTAGTTTCGTTCTCGAAAAATGTTTACCACTGAAATTTTACTTGTCCCCGGACAAGCCAGCTCTGAAAAACTGCTTGTCCGGAAGGGGAAATTGACGACTCGGACAGCTTATTTCAGAACCCCTGTATAAAATATGAGAATACCTTGATTTTCGTCATTAAGCGAGAGCTTTTTCTGCCATTTTGTGCGTACAATGTACTTTTTTGATCACGTGATTCCCCGCAGTGATTTAAAAATACATTGAGAATAAATGTCACTATTTTGGCTCGTTATTCTTTTGAAAACTTCACGTAACTGTCATTGTGTCTTTATGTTGCCAAAAATTTTCTCATAATATCATTAGAATTATTGTCTTAACCCTAGTTTTATCAATTTATAATGTAATATTTTAATTTCACTGTGTTTTAATGTTGTAGTCGTTATTGTTGTATTGCTTAAATTTCTTAAAGCATTTTTATTTATATCACACAATTTTAGATTATTATTCCTTTAATTAATTGTGCATAACAGTATCAATCACTCTTATTTTTGATCAATCTTTTGTACATATATATGTTTTGTACAACCCCATTGAATATATTTATATAAATAGGCGTTTCATCAAATTAGCAAGTTTTAAGTTCCTGTTTTTGAATCACAGACCAAAGAACATTTTTGAGAACTTCTGGGTGAAAATTCCAACTATGGTGTACAATCACAAATTGTAAAGCCAACCCAATTTTAACAGTGGCAATGAACATTAGACGTGCTTCAATGTATATTAAATACATTATTTGCAGACAAATTTCCAATTATTTGACTGAAGGACAAAAAAAAAATAAGAACAACTAACCTTTTGAAAGCAGGATGTTTATCCAGAAAATACTGCGGTCACAAGGTGCCGTAGTGTACAACATGTTATGAATCAAGGTGAGCTATTGTGATCACTCAGCGTCCGGCGTCCGTCCGTCCGTCTGTAAACAATTTGTAAACATCTTCTTCTACTAAACCATTGAGCCAATTTCAACTAAATTTCATGTGGAGCATCCCTAGGTCATGGGACAAAAGAATTGTTTAAAAAAATTTGATCACATAACCAAGATGGCCGCCATGACCAAATATGGTAAAAACCTTAAAAAATCTTCTTGTCAGAAACCGCTCATCAGATTTTCAAAAAATTTCACAGGGATGACCTTTGAAGGCTCCCCTGAAAAAGTTGTTCAAAGAAATTTGATTCGCGAAAAAACATGGCCGCAGGAGCTCGTTGAACTTTGCATGTTTATTCGTTTTTGCCTATTTTGTGAAAACTTTCAAAAATCTTCCACATTTTTTGTCAGATCCTTTCCAAATTTGCACAGTGTCTTTATATCAATGAGGACACGAACCCTACAAAAAATGAGCATTATTGGTCCATGAAGTACAGAATTACCTCCCCTTGAATTGAGAAAATGGTGTTTATGCAATGAAGTCCAAATTTTTCATCCAATTCTTTCCAAACTTTTAAGGATTTAGCATGGTTCAAACAAGGGAAACAACTACAATTTATGCATGTTCTTTTTATTACAGATTTGCCTCCCTTTAATTCATTCAAAATCTCATTTTACAGCAGAGATTCCAAATCTGACCTGTATATGAGCCCCATATTTACTGCCAGTGCTAGGTTACCTTTTCCCATTTGATCATTCTTAAGTATTGGTCTTGTAATGCTGCTACTGCTTCTGCTACTGCTACTGTTACTACTACTACTACTACTACTACTACTACTACTACTACTACTACTACTACTACTACTACTACTACTACTACTTCTACTACTACTACTACTTCTACTACTACTACTACTACTAGTACTACTACTACTAGTACTACTTCTACCACCACCACCACCACCACCACCACCACCACCACAACCACGTCTACTATTACTACTTCTACTACTACTACTGCCACTACTACTTCTACTTTTACCACTACTACTACTACTACTACTACTACTACCACTACTACTACTACTACTACTACTACTACTACTACTACTACTACTACTTCTACTACTACCACTACTACTACTACTACTTCTACTACTACTACTACTTCTATTACTACTACTACTACTACTACTACTACTACTACTACTACTACTACTACTACTACTACTACAACTACTATTACTACTACTACTACTACTACTACTAATACTACTACTACTACTACCACTACTACTACTACTACTACTACTACACCACCACCACCACCACCACCACCACCACCATTCACAGTGACAAAAAACGTATTCACACAATGGCTGCTACTACAACTTATAGCCCATATAGGGGGGCATGCATGTTTTACAAACAGCCCTTGTTTCTATGGGATTTTAACCACAACTGTTCGTGTTTATCTCCGACACATATTTTTAGGTCACCTGTCATGAAGTGACACGGTGAGCTTATGTGATTGTGTGATGTCCGGCGTCCGTTGTGCGTGCCTGCGTTTGTCCGTGCGTCCGTCCGTCAACAATTTGTTTGTGTAGACAGTAGAGGTCACAGTTTGCATCCAATCTTGATGAAATTTGGTCAAAATGTTTATCTTGATGAAATCCGGTTTGGGATTGTATTTGGGTCATCTGGGGTCAAAAACTAGGTCACTAGGTCAAATAATAGAACAACCTTCTGTAGACAATAGAGGTCACAGTTTTCATCCAATCTTTATGAAATTTGGTCAGAATGTTTAACTTGATGAAATCTGGGTTGGGATTTTATTTGGGTCATCTGGGGTCAAAAACTAGGTCACTAGGTCAAATAATAGAAAAACCTTGTGTAGACATTAGAGATCACAGTTTTCATCCAACCTTTATGAAATTTGGTCAGAATTCTTGAAGAAATCTGATGGAATTGTATTTGGGTCATCTGGGGTAAAAATCTAGGTCAAATAAATAGAAAAACCTTGTGTTGACAATAGAGGTCACAGTTTTCATCCAATATTTATGAACTGTGGTCAGAATGTTTATCTTGATGAAATCTGGATTGGGATTGTATTTGGGTCATCTAGAGTCAGGAACTAGGTCACTAGGTCAAATCATAGAAAAACATTGTGTAGACAATAGAGGTCATAGTTTTCATCTGATCTTAATGAGTCAGGTGAGCGATTCAGGGCCATCATGGCCCTCTTGTTCCTCATTAACGACGTCAGTCTTGTTCCCATCCACATATATTGGTCTCTTTGTTTCAATGAAAGTGTTCGCGATTCGAACAGTAAACGAAACCCGCTCTGTACTCGATTAGACAGCGCTTGTCCTTATTGTTATTGAAGTGCACATGGTTTCTGGCCATTCAACATTGAGCTCGCTTACACATGACATGACGTTGTCGAAAGAAATGGGCGGAGCTATCGGATGATATTGGGTCATTCATGCACAGACACTGTATACTTAGAATACATAGTTAATATTGCCGTCTGCCTACAAAATAGCAGCTGGTAGCTAGTTGTATTAAAAGATAAGCAAATGAAAAAAAACGTGAAAATACCTGTAAATAAATATTTCTATGATGACCAATTTTTATCTTTCTACCGAATATTTATCGATCTGAATTAAAGAGAGATAATTAAATAATTAGTTATATTGCGATAATATTACACCTTTATGCCGAATTAAATTGAAAGGTGATAATAAATTAATTTGTACTTTACTCCCAAACTATCCTTAACGACAGCGGCATATTTTAATTAAAGGGATACAAGAAAAACACGAGCGGTTTAATCGTATTTCAAGTTTATTTAAAGTATTCAGTTTGTAATGGAAAAGTAATTAATCTAGTCTACTATAAAAATGGAAGTATTTGTCTACTTATTATTGTATTATTATAATTATTATCATTCTGAATATTGTCAAATGGAATTAAATATTATAAAAAACAGCGTCTATGTTTCTTTCTTTTGCAATTATGACTGCTTGACCCGGGTGTCAGGTGGCCCGTGTGTTATTGGTAACAATCAACGGTAATATTAACAATAGACAGACATATTTATTATGCAACTGTCATGACAACGGCGAAACAGATGGTTGACAACGCAAAATTGATTGTCTATTTTCACAACACAAAAATATATTGACACATTTTTTTTAATGGCCGATTTCGGACACTAATTTTTTAGTTCGTATTTAACTCAGATTTTCAATTTTTACTGATACATTTCGATCAAACTCAGGGGTGCGTATTATACACAATTGGGTATTATATTCGCGTTTTTACGGTAAATGATTTTGCTTTGAAACTGAAGGCTGCTGGTAAAGGAGTTGACCTTAATGGCGAAAATGTACCAATTCTGACCTTTATGTTGATGATATAGTACTTATTGCCAAGAATGAGCATAACTTACAAAATATGTTAAATATTCTTAATACATGGTGCTCTTCAAACAGCGTGAACGTAAATCCTGCAAATTCAAAACACTTGTAATCCATCTGTAGAATGTTCAAACTTTGTGTTTAAATTGGTGACACTCAACTTCACTATGTATCACAATATAAATATCTTGGTCTTGTGTTAACTGAGCACTCAGATAATTCTATTTTTGCAATTACTGTTGCAGACCCTGCTAATAGAGCTTTAAGGATGTTGATCGCTAAAACAAAGACATTTGGGGTATTCTGTATGAATCGTTTTCAAAATTGTATGAGTAAACACAAGTTCCCGGGTGTACATTGTCCAGGGTAATCATGGAACTTAGGCTGGACATCCATGGTATAACATGGAATTCCATGGAAATCCCTGGAATTTGAAACAGTTTCCAGGGTTTTCCAGGGTTTTGTTCTAGAAATGTCCATGAAACGTGGACTTTTTTTCCAAGCATTTTTCAGCCTTGGATGGAAAAGCATGGAAAAGATGGAAAACGCTGGATTTAGGCTGGATAACCATGGAAAATATTTCCAGATAGCATGGAAAGTGGAACATAGAATTTTTTAAGCATGGAAAAGACTCTAACATTTTCAGCTGACCCTGGAAAAAACTTAGACTTTATAAGAGGAGAAAATAACTTATAAAAATGCAACACATTTTATTCAAAGTATAAATAAATCACTACCATACATTCCATAAAATGATTTTGTATAATATAATGAAAAGTTGGACAATCAAAGGGCAATAATTATGGCATTAATTATGTGATTTTGCTCATTATCAAACTTGACTGAGATCTTTCAGCAACTTTTATAAAGAATGCTTGAGGAATGTAAATGCTAGAATGTTTACAAACCAAATGTGGACGGGCGGACGGCTGACAAAGACCAATCCTAAAACCTTACCTGAGCAATCAGGTGAGCTAAAAAGTATGTTTCACCAATCTGAGCCATTTTCCAACTTGTCCAAGAAATCAATAAAACCAATGTATTGACTAAGTTTCACAAAGACTAGGCAAACAATGTGACTTATATAGTGTTCGATCACAAGGTTTCTCTCAAGTCACATAAGGAAAACTGCCCCAACCCCCTGGCAGCCATGTTTTTGACCGATGGGGAACATTTGCAAACTCATCTGAGATATATATAAAACCAATCTTTTCATCAAGTTTTATGATGATTGTGAAAAAATGTGACTTCTAGAGTGTTCACAAGCTTTTTTACTATATAAATATAAGAACTCCCCCCCCCACGCCGGCAGCAATGTTATTCAACTGACCAGAACCATTTTTGAACACAACTCTCATATCAAGGAAACAAATATTATGACCAAATTTCATGAAACTTGGGCTAAAATTGTGACTTCTAGAGTGTCCACATGTTTTCACTATATACATATAGAGAAAAATGCCCCGCCCACTGGCGGCCATGTTTTTTCACCGGTCTGCACCATTTTTTAACTCGTCCGAAATTTCAATAAAACCAATGTTTTTCCCAACTTTCATGATGATTGGGCAAAAATTGTGACTTCTAGAGTGTTTACAAGGTTTCTTGTTTTTCAACGGACAGGAATCACTTTTGAACTCAACCAACATATCATTAAGACATAGTGGCATGAATATTGGGCATGAAATGTGACTTCTACAGTGTTTACAAGTTTTTTCTTTTTTTGACCTAGTGACCTAGTTTTTGACACGACACAACCCAGTTTCGAACTCGACCGAGATTTCATAAGGACAAAGCTTCTGACCAATTTTCATGAAGATCGAACAATAAATGTGGCCTCTAGAGTGTTTACAAACCAAATGTGGGCGACGAACGGACAGGCAGAAGACGGACAAAGACCCCATGGTTTACCTTAATTATAAGGCACATTAACTTATAACCAGTGTTTTTTTTTTCCAAATTGGGAAAAGTACCTGTATCAGCCTAATTGGAAAATAATTAGCAAAAAAAACAACTGACATTGGGATAAATTTTTATTAGCTCATATGATTGCTCAGGTGAGCTTTTGTGACGGTCTTTGTCCGTCGTATGTCCGTCCGTCCGTTAACATTTGCTCGTAAACACTCTAGAGGCCACATTTCTTGTCCCATCTTTATGAAACTTGGTCAGAAGCTTTGTCCCAATAAAATCTCGGCCAAGTTCGAAACTAGGTCAAAAACTAGGTCACTAGGTCAAACTAAAGAAAAACCTTGTAAACACTGTAGAAGTCACATTTCATGCCCAATCTTCATGTAACTTTGTCAAAATGTTTGTCTTAATGATATCTTGGTTGAGTTCAAAAGTGGTTCCGATCCGTTGAAAATCATTGCCGCCAGTGGGCGTGGCAGTTTTCCTTATTTGGCTGTAGAAAAACCTTGTTAACACTCTAGAAGTCACAATTTTCGCCCAATCATCATGAAAGTTCGTCAAAACATTGGTTCAATTGATGTCTCGGACGAGTTCGAAAATGGTCGAGATCGATGAAAAAACATGGCCGCCAGTGGGCAGGGCATTTTTCTGTATATGTATATAGTGGCAGTTTTCCCTATTTGGCTATAAAGAATCCTTGTAAACACTCTAGAAGTCACAATTTTTGCCCAATCATCATGAAAGTTGGTCAAAACATTTGTTTTATTGATACCTCGGACAAGTTGGAAAATGGTTGGGATCGGTGAAAAAACATGCGCGCCAGTGGGCAGGGCATTTTTCTTTGTATGTATATTGTGAAAACATGTGAACACAGTAGAAGTCACATTTTTGGCCCAATTGTCATGTAATTTGCTCAGAACATTTGTTTACTTGATACGAGAGTCGAGTTCAAAAATGGTTCCAGTCAATTGAATAACATGGCTGCTGGGTGGGGGGAAGTTTTCTCATTATGCCCCCCCCCCTTTCGAAGAAGAGGGGGTATATTGTTTTGCTCATGTCAGTCTGTCCGTCCACCAGATGGTTTCCGGATGATAACTCAAGAGCGCTTATGCCAAGGATGATGAAACTTCATAGGTACATTGATCATGACTCGCAGATGACCCGTACTGATTTTCAGGTCACTAGGTTTAAGGTCAAGGTCACTATGACGCAAAATAGTAAAATGGTTTCCGGATGATAACTCAAGAACGCTTATGCTTAGGATCATGAAACTTCATAGATACATTGATCATGACTCGCAGATGACCCCTATCAATTTTCAGGTCACTAGGTCAAAGGTCAAGGTCACGGTGACCCAAAGCAGTAAAATGGTTTCCGGATGATAACTCAAGAATGCTTATACCTAGGATCATGAAACTTCATAGATACATTAATCATGACTCTCAAATAACCCCTATTGATTTTCAGGTCACTAAGTCAAAGGTCAAGTTCACGATGACCCGAAAAAGTAAAATGGTTTCCGGATGATTACTCAAAAACGCTTAGGCCTAGGATCATGAAACTTCAAAGGTACATTGATCATAACTCGCAGATGACCCCTATTGATTTTCAGGTCACTTGGTCAAAGGTCAAGGTCACAGTGACCCGAAAAAGTAAAATGGTTTCCAAATGATAACTCAAGAACGCTTATGCCTAGGATCATGAAACTTCATAGGTACATTGATATTGACTCGAAGACGACCCCTATTGATTTTAAGGTTACTAGGTCAAAGGTCAAGGTCATGGTGACCTGAAATAGTAAAATGGTGTCTGGATGATAACTCAAGAACGCTTATGCCTAGGATCATGAAACTTCATAGGTACAATGATCATGACTCGCAGATGACCCCTATTGATTTTCAGGTCACTAGGTCAAACGTCAAGGTCATGGTGACCTGAAATAGTAAAATGGTATCTGGATGATAACTCAAGAATGCTTATGCCTAGGTTCATGAAACTTCATAGGTATATTGATCATGACTGGCAGATGTCCCCTATTGATTATCAGGTCACTAGGTCAAAGGTCAAGGTCATAGTGCCTAAAAACGTATTCACACAATGGCTGTCAAGGTCACGGTGACTCAACTTAAAAAATGGCTTCCGGATGATAACTCAAGAATGCTTAAGCCTAGGGTCATGAAACTTCATAGGAACATTGATAATGACTCGCAGATGAAATAATGATGAACCTTGACCAGGTCTTGACAATATCTAGGTCAAGTTTGACATTTGGTAAAGATTGAATGAACCGACTCCTCTCAAACGAACTAGGGTCATCTTGGCCCTCTTGTTATGTTTTGCTCCCAATTAATTTACACTTGATAACCAGGTGTTGTCAAGTTGTAAATATTATATTAACTTAGGTTCCAGCCATAGGGGAACTAACTTAATGTTGCATTAAAAAAATGGTGGGTGGGGAACCTTCAATTGGGAATTTTGGGACAGCAATTGGGATATTTGTAGTTTTTTTCCCAATTGCGAAAGTGCCTTTTTTATGCCCCCAGAACATAGGTTTCTTTAACATCTAGGTCAAGTTCAATAATCAGCCAAATTGACCCAGACACTCTTGAGTTACGGCCCTTGAATCATTGTAATTTTTTTTTTCTTGTTTCCGCTCGATAACTGGAGCAATTGTCTTCAAAATGTGTAAGGCATAAACATCTAGGTCAACTTCGATAATTGGCTAAATTCACCCAGACACTGCTGAGTTACAGCCCTTGAATCATCGTAAAATTGGGTTTTATTTGGTTTCCGCTCAATAACTCTAGCAAATGTCATAGGATCTTTGCCACACTACATGAAAATGTGTAAGGCAATAACATCTAGGTCAAATTCGATAATAGGCCAAATTGACCCAGACACTCATGAGTAACGGCCTTTGAATCCTCGAACAATTGCTTTTTTTCTTGTTTCCGCTCAATAACTCAAGCAAATTTCATAGGATCTCCGCCACACTTCATTAAAATGTGTAAGGTCATAAGATCTAGGTCAAGTTTAATAATCAGCCCAATTGGCTAGGACTCGGCCCTTGAATCATCGAAAAATTGAGTTTTTGTCCTTATGTTATGAAGTTGTGCATGTTAGATTGTTATTGTCCTATATCAAAACTGACTATTTTTTATGCTCCCCAGTAGGGTGGCATATAGCAGTCGCACTGTCCGTCCGTCTGTCTGTCCATCGCACTTTTGCATTAAGGTTTCGAAAAAATGCTCATAACTTCTATGGCGCTTTAGATGTAACCTTCATATTTGGTATGCATGTTTATATGGACAAGGCCTTTCCATACGCACACACATTTTGACCCCTTTAACTTGAACTTAGGGTCCGCGTTTAGGTTTAAAAATCTGCGTTTAGGTTTTGAAAAAGCGTTTTTGGGGGGCATATGTCTTCTGATGGAGACAGCTCTTGTTCCAGTATTTAATAAACAAGGAAAACAATTTTTTTTTTGTACTCATGGTGAGCTTTTGTGATCGCCTTTGGTCCGTCGTGCGTCATGTTGCGTCAACATTAGCCTTGTTAACACTCTAGATGCCACATTTTATTGTCCAATCTTCACGAAATTTGGTCAGAAGATTGGTCTCAATGATATCTTGGATGAATTTTAAAAATGGTCACGTTTGCTTGAAAAACATGGCTGCCAAGGGGCGATTTTTCCTTATATGGCAATACATGTCTATAGGAAAACCTTGTTAACACTAGAGACCACATTTATTGTCCGATCTTCATGAAACTTGGTCAGCAGATTTGTCCCAATAATAGCTTGGACCAGTTCGAAAATGGTGTTGGTTGCTTTAAAAACATGGCCACCAGGGTTCGGGGCATTTTTCCTTATACGGCTTTAGTAAAACCTTATTTACACTCTAGAGGCTACATTTATTTTCTGATCTTCATGAAACTTGGTCAGAAAATGGTTTTGGTTGCTTTAAAAACACGGCCACCAGGGGCGGGGCATTTTTCCTTATATGGCTATATATGGCTTGAGTAAAACCTTGTTAACACTCTAGACTAGAGGCCACATTTATTGTCCAATCTTCATTAAATTTGGTCAGAAGATTGGTCTCAATGATATGTTGGATGAGTTTGAAAATGGTTACATTTTCTTGAAAAACATGTCTGTCAAGGGGCAGGGACTTTTCCTTATATTGCTATATATGACTATTGTAAAATCTTGTTAACACTCTAGAGGCCACATTTATAGTCCGATCTTCATGAAACTTGGTCAGGAGATTCATCCCTATGATATCTTGGACGAGTTAAAAAATGATGCTGGTTTGTTGCAAAACATGGCCGCCATGGGGCAGGGCATTTTTCCTTATATGGTTGTTTAATTTGAGTTACAATACTATGAGGTTAATTTTTAATTTACACTTAAATGTATCATGAATATTGCTGGGCCAAGTGTGAGGTCGAGCGCTCTAAAACCGGTTTAAACCCCCAATGCTTTGCATTGACCGTTCCAAGGCGGTGACCCCAGCTTTATTCTTGTATGTGTTTATGTTGTTTTTTATTGTGCTGTTTTGTGCTGTTTTGTACTGTTTTGGCAATCTGTCACTTGTCTTAAATAAAGGACCAACTAATGGTTTATAATAAGAATTCAATACTGCTCCAGCAGCTGGAGTTTCACTTCTTTATATTTAGTAAAACCTTGTTAATACTCTAGAGGCCACATTTATTTTCCGATCTTCATGAAACTTGGTCAGAAGATTTGTCTTGATGATATTTTGGATGAGGATGAAAATGGTTTTGGTTGCTTTAAAAACATGGCCTCCAGGGGGCGGGGTATGTTTCCTTATGTGGCTATATATGACTATAGTAAAACCTTGTAAACACTCTAGAGGCACCATTTATTCAGACCAGTTTACTTCTACGGATGTGCCGTAGTTACAAGGGATTATTTGGCTAAACAACGCACTACGGATTTGTACTGAAAAATTGCGGATCCATTGATCAAAATGGTCAAATTTCAGTTTTTAATCGTACTTTTGCTTATTTTCGGTCTTTGCGGGTATTATATCAATCACAATCATTTTGGCGCTTGAGTAGTAAGAAACGTTAAAATTCAAGCCTCTCGGGGAACGAGTGCTGATCGAGCTTGTCGAGTCGTCACCGAACGACAACTGACTTACGTATCGGTTCGCAAATTTAGCCGAATATATACAATTTTACGTTGCTATCCAGTAGACACATCTCTCTCTATTGCGGAGAATACCGACGATAGTCGATGTATCGGGATTGAGCACGCCTGTTTTTACACACATCCAATATGGGGGCATGCAGACGAGAAATTGCGATTAACGGCGGAAATAATAAATACCATTCAAATAAACAACGGATATCATATGGTCATTAGGGAATAATGTAATGCGTGTGTCAATTAACGCAAAATACTACGTTTGAGATAAAAAACAAAACAACAACAAATATTTATCAGAAATCTGCACAGTGAATGTGCGTCACGGAAACGAGTGTTGGAAAATTGGTGTTCAGTCTACTCACAAAGTTGTCTTCATTGTAAGAAGACGTTAAAGCAGCACTTTATAATATAAAACTGCTGTCAAACATGCACTTAAAAACAATTTTAATTCTGTTACTTATAATCATATTTATAATGCTTATTGTTTCCCAATTTCATGGTTTATCGCGCTATTTTATCCAATTTCATGGTTTATCACGCTAATTTTCCCAATCCAAATGACACAGGCTGTAACAAATAAAAGCAAAAAAAAAAAATCACTTAACAGATTAAATTATTAGCAAGTAAATTCATCTAATGCTTTATGTACTGTTAAACTTATATGTGACCCAGTCATGGTGTTTTAATGCTCAAAATGATTGAAAAGGTTAAAACTACTGACAACAGCCCTACTGAGAGATGCCCTCCATACTACTGAGAAGCAATCGGTATGGTAAACAGGTCTGTTATTGTCCAATCGTCATGAAATTTGGTAAGAAGATTGGTCTCAAAGATATGTTGGATGATTTTGAAAATGGTTACATTTGCTTTAAAAACATGGCTTCCAAGGGGCAAGGCATTTTTCCTTATATGGCTATATATGGCTATTGTAAAATCTTGTTAACATTCTATTGTCAGATCATCGTGAAACTTAGTCAGACGATTTGTCCCAATGATATCTTGGATAAGTTTGAAAATGGTTCCGGCTGGTGGAAAAACATGGCCAAGGGGGCATGGCATTTTCCTTATATAGCAGTGAAAAACATGGCCACAATGGGGGCGGGGGGGGGGGGTCATTTTTCCTTATATGGACTTATGAATCTTCATGAAACTTTTTCAGAATATTTGTTTTAATGATGTGTATGAAAATAGTTCTGGTCTGTTGATAAATGTGGCTGCGAGGGTGTTCACTAATCATGAAAGTTGGAAAGAACATTTTGTTCTAATGACATCTTGGGCTGCACAGAACAGGTCAGTTCCTTTGAATCTCATGTGAGCGACTTTGGGCCTTTCAGGCAATCTTGTTAACATTTAAGCACTTGCTAAAAAGCTCTCAAACATGCATTGATGTAATATTCCAGCACTCTTAATGTACAGACATCACATCACCCGACCTTATTTTTGCTTTGACATTATCATAATTGTGTTCGCAATAATGCCTGCCCTGTGGCTACGTCAGTGTGGCTGGAGACTAATTAGTTTACAGTAGATGCACGCTTCCAACTGGCTTCAGTCCGCTTTAATAATAGATCGTGACCAGATTACATGATAAATGGATGTTTGTTGTCGTGTATGTGCACTTGCCAGATGGTAAATACGTCAGTTTATGCAAGTTCAACGAGGAAGTCTGATCCATCAAGTTGACATGTTTATATAACAATACATGTATATAAGCAATGCTTCTTCGGACACAAGAACAATAAGGATTTAACCTATAGGAGAGACGCAAGAGGTTTATCTTCATGACCCCAGTTTTTTGGGGTGGGGTCCTGTCTGGGTGGATTCCGACTGATTTTGTCATGTCTTGGAAGCATTGTTGGTTACTTGGAGAATTACATGGATTTCGAAATATTGCATTAACAACTAATTTAAAGAATTATATGGACCTGGAAACATTATGTTTACAATTGAATCAAGAGCAAAGAACTATTCAGTGAGTTTATTTGTGTATGCGTTGTTATGGTACATGTACAGACATTATCATAATTTGGTAATTTCGTTAACACAATTTCATAAGGCGCAAATTTGTCTGCATTCGATTTGTTTCATCTAACATCAATACTGCTACATGTCTTTAATACTTGCGTGGATAATAACTTTGAATATATTGACCCACACATACCACCCTTATTTCATTTTTACCTTCACAATTATTTTATTTTTGACTTAGACTAATTCAAAAGACACAAATTCTTGATTTACTCAAGATGAGGTGTTACATCTTACATCAATACCTCTTGCTACATAGCTTTGATACTAACATCTATGCCAGGAGGCAAATTTTAGCAATTGGCCTGTTTGTTATTCCCTTTGTCTTTTCATTTTAGGTTTACTCTATATTAACATTCTTATATCATATAAAGCGTTTGCTGTAAGGCTTTGATACAAGCTCGGATGTGAAATTCGAGCTATCTCAACATACTTACCTGACCTTACTTTAACTTGATGTTGACCTTCTTTTAGAAAGGGGCCTTTTAACATTTCAGTAAATTGACAAAACTAAAAAGAGTTGTTTTAGAATGGCAAATTTTTCGTTTTAGTCATGATATTTGTGAGAAAACAATACTACTGAACATATACCATGATCTAAAATATCCTTAATATGCATCTTTTGACAATTTAAAAACCTGAAAATGATAAAGCGATGCAAGGCTAAACTACTGAATAATTTGTAGTGTCATGTTGTTGCTGTTATATTTTGTTGAATTACAAGTGTTGCTTATATAAAGTATAAAATACCTCCCTCATTGTATGAGCATGGATGGTCGAGTAGTCTAAGCGGTAAGACTTTTACCCCAGGACTCCAGTGGTCACTGGTTCGAGCCCAGTTGAAGGTTACTTTTTTATGCCCCCGGATCAAATGATTGGGGGTATATTGTTTTTTGCCTGTCTGTCTGTCTGTCATTGTATGTGTCTGTCTGTCCCAAAACTTTAACCTTGCTCATAACTTTTGCAATATTGAAAATAACAACTTGATATTTGGCATGAATGTGTATCTCATGGAGCTGCACATTTTGAGTGGTGAAAGGTCAAGGTCATCCTTCAAGGTAAACGGTCAAATATATGCCATCAAAGTGGTGCAATAGGGGGCAATGTGTTTCACAAACACAGCTCGTTTTCTTTTTTAAAATAATATTCTTGTTTTTTATCTGGAGCTTTTAGCTCCAATGTTTACATGTATCACTATAAAGCATTTAATGAAAAACTTCTATACATGCCAACATCTGTGAAAAGGCCCCTTTAACTTTAAACTGCACTGTTTGTACATCAATACAGAATTATACAAAGCTATGATACTTGCATGCAGCGTGCGACAGTAACAGGAGTCCGGGAAATGAGACTTGGACTCATTGTTTTTGTGTCAAGCAAGACTGTTGGACTCCTTCAAAATCATATTTGAATTGTTAAAAAATTCCTTGATTGATTTCTTCTTTTTGCGAGATCAGAATTTCAAAATTTTTGTGCTTCCGTTTAATATGTCATCATTCTGCTTGAACATATAGACATAAACAAAACAATCTGAAATTATTTATTTTGATTCCCTGTCACAGTCTGTCTAGTACATTATTGAACTCTAGAACTCTGAATCAACCTCGGATCCTGGTGTTTTTTGCCCCAGATATTTTTGGGAAGTTGAGTAGCTTTCGCTGTCTCTATATACTTTAAATTCATCACAATGTCCGTAAATGTTTACACCATGCACTGAAGATGGGATAGCTTGGTCCTCATGCACAATAAAACTGGGCCAGTTACTTAACACTTTACCACTTAGATAAGTATTTTTAAGCATTTGTAGTCCTTCAGAAATTTAAATTTAATTAAAGACCTTGCTTACTAGATTCAAGTTTTCAAGGCATCGTTTCCAACCCTTAGATACTGATAAGCAGCAAACAGCATAAATCTTGAACAGACTGCGAGTTACTCGCAGGCTTTTCTGATTTATTCTGTTTGCACATACCCATTTTCACTTTGCTTCTGATTGGGAAAGGGTTTAGAGTCTGATGGGGGCAACCGGGTGTTATTCTCGTTTAAATTTTGTTTTTCATGCATAATAATGTCCAAATAAATTTTTTGTCGCACAAAGCGTTTTAAAAATTATAGCTAAAATCATCACATACAACTGTTAATGTTTTTGTTGAATTCTAAAATGAGCATAATTAAATTTGTATTCCGAAACCCACTTTCAAATGTGTATGCAAAGTTAATCAATTTTAGCTTCAAATAAACAGTCCTCATGTATTTCGTGTTGATCCTTTGTTTTGATAAAAAATGCGCATTTTTTTATGCAAATGTATAATGTGCATAAAAAAATAATCATCTGCATGGAAAGAGTGGGTGGATTGATTTTTGTTTAAAATTTGGTTGCACACAGAACATTGAGATCTTTTAATTTTGGTTATAAGTTTCATAGTTAATTTCAGCAACATCATATGGCAAATAAATTTAAAAGTAATTTAAAATGAACAACCTAGCTGTATCTTTATTGATACGGTCTTTAAAATAAGTAATAATTGAAACAGTTATTGTTCTGTGTACTGCTAAAACAGACAATGCGTACAAAACTGGAAATAGTGTTAGGCTTTAAACTGCGATGTTTTGACAAAAGTTACTTAAATATGCGAAAAGCAACTCTCTATGGTCAGTAATAACTGGTAATACTTTTTCTGAACAGCATACTTGTTTATATTAATACGTTCTTAGAAATATTAAGGAGAAAATATATAAGGGCTAAGGCAATGAAAATCTTATGTCTGTTACACCCTTATGATGGGATTCATTACCTATAACTCTAATAAAACAGAATGCTCCATAAATGGTTTTAAGATAGAACTAAGCATAGGAAAGGAAATCAATACGAAAACGGCAAAAATCTAATAAATCCATTAAGAAAGTGATTTTCACATTCCTTGAAGCAATAGCTGACCATATGTAAATAACGACCACACGAGCAATATTACTGTCTCACGAGTGATCATAGAAAATATATATTTTATATGATCACAAGTGAATAAAAATCGATAATCCACCGAACCCAACACATTTTCTTTTTATTTTATGCTTTTTTTCACAGTTTATATACATTGTTAAAGAGTTTAATTAAAGAATTTCGCTGGGAAAATACATCATTTCGTCAAAAAAATGACAGTGAGAATTATTGATAATTTTCACTGATATTTCTCTATAAACCACCAGAATGCATATAATAAAACTACATTAATTATGAGCAACATAAAATTTACCATGTTTTGACAGTGTTTTGACCATGGTAAATTCACAGTTGACCATGGTCACATGAAATGAATTTTTATGACCACTGTCAAACCATGGTCATAAACATAATGGTCACATCTGCTGAAATCATCACAGACAACCATGTTTTGACCATGGTCAAATATGTTAAAACATGAGTCATGGATATCTTTTTACAGAGGTAGCATGTATCATAACCCCAAAAATAAGGTATATAATAAAGCTTTCTACATTTGCGGACTGCCTGAGGTGTGTTTGAATTTCAAACCTAGGACTAATTACTCAAAGTAGTTAGTGTCAAACACTGTGCATGAATGTTATCTATGACAACTATCAACACATATTTTAATGTCATAAATACGTTATCTTTTGCACGGAACTGGGCAGACCATATGGCTCCCGCCAAACATCGGTCTTTGCCCCATGACGTCAACCAAGTGGCTTTGGCCATACTTCGGTCTTTTCTCGGTTATGTCACTGGTCATTTTATGACCGGTCCCCGGTCTTTGACCAGTCTGGTCCGGGCAACATAGGACCTTCCAGAGCTTCAAGCGTGGATGTGATCCTGTTGCTGTGGACCTTTGCCACCGGGCACCGTGCAAGAGGTTGACCACGTGGCTTCTGACATGCGTCAGTCGACGTAAGACCATATGGATCCCGCCATAGTTCGGTCTTTGCACGGTACTGAGCATGACGTCGATCAAGTGGCTTCGGCCATTTGTCTGTTGTCTGTTTTCCTGATCTCTTAACTGGTCTTTGGCCGGTCTGGGCACTGGGTAGGATGATGACCAGGTGGCTTCGGCCATGTGTCGGTACACATCAGACCATATGGCTCCCGCCATACGTTGGTCTATGCTCAGTGACGTCGACCACCTGGCTTTGGCCATGCGTCGGTCGACGTCAGACCATATGGCTTTTGCCATACTTTGGTCATTACCTGGTGACGTCACCGGTCATGTTTTGACTGGTTCGTTCACCGGACACCAATCCCTGATCAGCAGTCACCGGGTTTTACCTGGTGACGTCATTGGTCATATTATGACAGATCTGTTCACCTGTCTTTGACCGTTCCGGACACGGAGCAGGAGGATGACCACGTGACTTCAGCCTTGCGTCTGTCAACGTCAGACCATACTTTGATCTTTGCCTGGTACGGGCAAGACTTCGACCACGTGGCTCCCGCCATACATCGGTCTTTGCCCAGTGACATCGACCATGTTGTTTCGACCACGCGTCGGTCGATGTCAGACCATATGGCTCCCGCAATACTTTGGTCTTTACCCAATTACGTCACCGGCCATATTATGACGGATGCATTCTGGTCATTGATCAGTCTGGTCAGCGATCACCGGCTATTACCCGGTGACATCACCGGTCACATAATGACCTCCTCTGATTCATCTTAGAGGGATTCATCGTCTGCTTCGACCCACTGGTATCTTCCACGTTACCTAGTGGTATACCCCTGCTGCTACTCCAGCGAGTCCAATACTTTATGGATTCAGCAGTATCCAGGACACTTGTGACTTTCAATTATAGAAGCTTATGAAATACCTCCATCTGGTAGTCCTACTTCTGACTCAGCCGGCTACATACAGACCACTAGTCTTGCAGATGGTTCAGTTGAAGCGGGCTCAGAGTCTAACGTTGAGGCCGAACATTACTGTTTGGCTTCTATTAATCAGGTCTATATATTATTTTTACCCGCCTCTTCCCTGTCGGCTACAGGCTTTGCAGTCACCGTCACGGAACAGTTGGCCTGCAAAGAGACCTCGGCAGGATTAGGAAGGCAATGTCTCGTGTCAACAAGCGCCTTTCAAGTGGCTCGTTTACAATGTATGTTTTGAAGTCACTGGAACCAAAATAATAAGCCCACTCCATCGCCATGGTAAGCCCATAAGGACCTGACTGAGCTTAAACCGCTTATCGTAGTAAAAGCTACAAGTCCCCTGTACCCGACCTGACTACTGGTTTGGACTTTTCCAAAATGCCGGGTCTAGATCCTGACAATAACAAGCGTTTGCTTACTATGCCAGTTGCTTCTACCACACTATCTCATTTCCTTACTTCCATGTTGGGGAAATGGCAACTAAGAGAGGGCCGATCCATAGATCTGCCTACTAGCTTGACCACATGCGGCCACAGCCTTGTAGATGGCTTGGGAGCTATCAGACAAAGGCCCAAGATGCTAAGGATCCGGAGGGACCTCACCCTCTCTTCCCTACCTCATTTTCAGCTCTACTTGCGTGGTTTCCATTGTCCGTGCATGCGTTAGACTTTTTCTTGTTTACAAGATAAAGTCCACAGTTTTCATCCGATTCTTTCAAACTTGTTCAGTGTCTTTATATTAATGAGGACTCGAACCCTATTGAAAATAAATTGGTTACATCAGAGTAAAAAGTCCAGAAGTATCTCCCCTTAAATTTGAGAAAATTGTGAAATAAGGCTTGTTTACGCAATAAAGTCCACAGTTTTCATCCAATTATTTCCCGACTTGCAGTGTCTTTATCTGAATGATGAGTCAAACCCTATTGAAAATGAGCAATATCGGAATTATAAGTCCAGAATTATCTCCCCTTGAATTTGAGAAAAAATGAAAATTCGTTTTTTTTTATGTGATGTCCATAATTTTCCATCCAATTCTTGGCAAACTTGCACAGTGTCTTTGTTTCAATGAGGTCTCAAACCCTTTTTATGCTTCCTTCGTAGAAGAGGGGGTTTATTGTTTTGCTTATGTCGGTCCGTCGTTCCGTTCGTCCAGCAGATGGTTTCCGGATGACTCAAGTACATCGATCATGACTGGCAGATGACCCTTATTGATTTTCAGGTCACTAGGTCAAAGGTCAAGGTCACAGTGACTCAAAACAGTAAAATGATTTTCGGATAATAACTCAAGAATGCTTACGCCTAGGATCATGAAACTTCATAGGTACAGTGATCATGACTGGCAGATGACCCCTATTGATTTTCACGTCACTAGGTCAAAGGTTAAGGTCACAGTTTTTCATTAATTGTGTATGTTCAAAACTTTTACCTTGGTTAAAGTTTTGCAATATCTAAAATGGTTTCCAGATGATAACTCAAGAATGCTTAGGCCTGGGATCATGAAACTTCATAAGTACATTGATCATCACTGGCAGATGACCCCTATTGTTTTTCAGGTCACTATGTGAAAGGTCAATTTCACAGTGACTCGAAACAGTAAAATGGTTTCCTGATGATAACTCAAGAATAAAAAGGCCTTGGATCATGAAACTTCATAGGTACATTGATCATGACTGGCAGATGACTCCTATTGATTTTCAGATGACTAGGTCAAAGGTCAAAGTCACAGTGACAAAAACCGTATTCACACAATGGCTGCCACTACAACTGACAGCCCATATGGGGGGCATGCATGTTTTACAAACAGCCCTTGTTTAAAAAGAGCAATATCTAAGCAATAAGTCCAGAATGACTGCCCCTTAAATATGTGAAAATTTTGAAATTCCGCTTGTTTACACAATTAATTCCACAGTTTTCATCCAATTATTTTCAAATTTGCACAGTATCTTTATATCAATGAGGACTTGAACCCCTATAATTGAATATGAGCAGTATCGGAGAAATAAGTACACCATGATCTCCACTTGAATTTTAGAAAATTTTCCTTGTTTGCACAATTAACTACACAGTTTTCATCTTATTCTTTCCAAACTTGCCCAGTGTTCATAGCAGAAGAGTGATTCAGGCCCACATGGGCCTCTTGTTCTTTTTGACCCTGAGACTCCAACAACCGGTCGTTTTTTTACCGGTCCGGTCACCAGTCTTTTTGCTGGGAGGGCTTTTCCAAAAGAATACGTCCCCTTCAGCACAATCTCTCAGCTTGTTGGAATTTATCTCGGGGCTATCTGCTTACACTGATTCCCATCCTTTCATCCTTATTTCCCCACATTCAGTGGTGACAATACTAGGAGACTCTCTTGGCAGGATTACTGCTTCTTCCGCGCAACCTTCCTTACATTTCATACGGATAAGAGAAGGGAAGGTTGGGGCGCTTTCCTGGAACCACTCAGCCTGATTATCTCAGGTATGTGGTCTCCTCAGGAGTATCATCCGCACATCAATAATTTCGAAAATCAGTCTTTCTAGCTTTTTCTCGTTTGCAACACATCTTCGCGACTCCTGTGTGATGTTATCAACAGACAACACATCAGTTGTGGTTTACATCAAGGCACAAGGATGAATACATGATCACCCCCTGTATCTGGAAACCAGGAACTTACTCGTTCTTTGCAAGAAACTCAACATTTCTCTCTCGTCCAAACATAAACCAGGTTGTCTCAACGCCCTGTCGGACAGTTTGTCTTGCAAACAACAGTTCCTTCTGTCAGATTGGACATTTCATCACAAAGTGGCCAACTAGATTTTACTCACATTCGGTTATCCACTGGTCTACTTGTTTGCGACCAGTGACAACCACAGACTTCCTGTGTAAGTGAGTCCAGTTAACAATCCAGCAGCGTTGGTGATTGTTGCGCTTTTGTCCGCTTGAAACCAACTGGACTCTTATGTCTATATCTCGCCCATTCTTTTCCCCTATCTTGGAGTATCAAGGTGAGTTCTTGCCAGATCCTCCTGGTTGCCCCTTGTTGGCACAGGAGATTCTTGTTCAACGACCTTCTCTTTCTCCTGTACGATTTTTCTAGGAAACTTACTCACAGGTCATATTTCCTATCTCAGAGAGATAGATTTCATAAGCTTAGGACATGTTCCACTACAAGTCTAGCCATTATTTGGTAATCCCTACAGAAGAACGTTTTTCTTTTATGGCTTCAAATCTCGTTGCCTCTGCAAGTAGAAAGTCCACCAGAATAGTCTACGATGCTTTCTGGAACCTTTTTTATGACTGGTGTATTCAAGAGCATATTGATCCCCTCAATCACTCAGCTAGTCGCATAAAGGATTTTTTTTATCTATCTCTTTGATGATAAGAAACTTTCTTTTATCTCTATCAAAGGATACAGACTATGCTTTCGCGTAAGTCATCACAAGTGTATGCTGACCTACATATTTCGGAACTGATCCTAGCCATGGAACTTCAACGCCCTGTTTCTCGTTCCTTTACCCCTTTGATCGCTTACAAGGTTTCTGATGAACCCTTCATCAGGCTTCCTAACAGTTCCTAAAACTGGAAGACCATTTTCCTTTTTACTATGGCTTCAGCCAAACAGAGCAGTAAAATTCATGCTCTTTATGTCGAAGACAATCATCTTCATTTTGATCCGATGGTTTCGTCTTTTTGTTATGTCAGCCAGGATTCCTTGCTAAATATCAACTCCCCTATATGGCTTTTAAACCCTTCAAGGTCCCAAGTCTTTCTAGAACTTGTGGACATGAAGATGACGATAGACTTCTTTGTCCAGTCAGGGCTTTGAAGTTCTGCCTCAGCAGAGTATGTCCATTACAGGTTCTCCCTAGAGACTCTTCATTCCTTATATAAGGGGGGGGGGTGTCGGCGGCTTGTTGTTGGGTAGCCTCAATTAAGAAAGGCTCACTCTTCTCTCTAATCTAGTGATTCATCCCTTTTAAAGAGCAGACCGCATGAATTACGAGCTCTGTCAATTTAGTGGGAGTATAATGATCACAACCCACTCTGTGACATGGTCCGAGATGCTTTCTGGAGGCAACCGACCACCTCTTTTAATTTATATTCTCTGGTGTGCCAACACGACTAATTGTATTTGTTGGCCCCCTTGTGGTTTCACAAATGGTAGTGTCTTTTATGACAAAGACATACTTACCCTTTTCTGAGAAGTCAAGTCAATACCGTACTAATGATGATTACCTGGGGCCGGTTTAATGAAAAACTACAACATCCGACTGTAGTCGCGCGACTGTGTGGTCGACCGACGCTCGTCGTCCGCCAACTGACCACTCGTCGCGTTTAAGGAGCAAGTTGCCGTGACTGTGTTCGCACGACGGAGTGGTCAGTCATTTTGCACGGGTTTTGGTTGCCGACAAAGCGTCAAGCGACGAACAGTCAAGCGACGAGCAGTCGTGGTGTGAGGGGTGGACTGCGGTCGCTCGTCAGTACGTCGAACAACGCGCGGTCGACTGACGATCGTCGCTCTCCATTTAACCCGGTTATCGTCGCACGACGATTATTCGCTGGTACAACCATACTTACTCGACCATGGTCGCTCTCATTAAACCGGGCCCTGATAACCCTAGTTATTGGTTCTACTAGCAGTAGCTGATAACCGTGGTTATGGGTTCTGCTGCAATGGGAATTGGGAAGCTATAAAGCGAACCTTCCCACCGCAGCTGGAAATTCAGCTATTAGATAGCGGTAACGTATTTATGACATTAAAACAATTTTATTAAGTAAAATTCATCTTAATTATTAAATACTTACCTGCTATTGTTGAGTCCCAACTCCCAACCCACTCTTCGACAAATATTTTAGTATATATTGGAAGAAGAAGACTGAAGGATATCTATTTTTCCCTAAGTTACATAAATTTACGGATGTTATAACTCACCTACAGAATTAGTAGCTATTAGATAGCAGGTAAGTATTTTATTATTTAAATGGATTTTACTTAAAAAAATTGTGTTTTTTCCAAATCGACAGAAAAATGTTTTAGGTAAATCAAAAAACCAACTGGAAACTGCCCTCCATTTTTCATTTTGTGCAATTAGTTGGTCACTTGGTAACTGTAGTGCTTTAATTAACAACTTATTGCATTGCATATTAACGTCAACAAATTGGACTTTAACTCAGAATGCTTTACAGTCCTGCTTTTATAGGGAAGTAATTATATATATATAAATACATTGGTTTCAATGTGATAAAAATGCTTATTTATAATACATCACTTTTGAACATCAATATTTACACAAACCTATCAAGGGGATAACATTTTTGCTCAGGTGAGCTTTTGTGACCAGTCTTTGTCCGTCGTCCATCCGTCCGTCCGTCCACATTTGTTCGTAAACACTCTAGAAGCCACAGTTTTTGTCCGATCTTTATAAAACTTGTTCAGAAGCTTCGTCCCAATGAAACATCGGTCAAGTTTGAAACTGGGTTGTGCCAAGTCAAAAACTAGGTCACTAGGTCAAAAAAGGAAAAAAACTTGTAAACACTGTAGAAGTCACATTTCATGCCCAATCTTTATGTAACTTTGTCAAAATGTTTGTCTTAATGAAAGATCAGTGAAAAAAATGGCCCCCAGTGGGCGGGGCATTTTTCGCTATATGTATATAGTGAAAACATTTGAACACTCTAGAAGTCACATTTTTGTCCCAATTTTCATGAAATTTGGTCTGAACATTTCTTTCCTTGATATGAGAGTTGAGTTTGAAAATGGTTCCGGTCCGTTGAAAAACATGGTTGCCAGGGGGACGGGCAGTTTTCCTTATATTTATATAGTAAAAAGTCTTGTAAACAATCATGAATTAAGGTCATGTAACATGCGAGACAACTCTTCTAAATATTGCATTTAAGTTTACAGTAGTTACTCCCCTTTGACTATTATTGTTCTCATAATAATACAGTGTATTTTCTAGAAGGCACATTTCTTTTTTGATCTTCATGAAACTTGGTCAGAAACTTTGTCCGAATGATATTTCGGACGAGTTTGAAACCTTGTAAACACTGTAGAAGTCACATTTCATGCCCAATCTTCATGAAACTTTGTCAAAATGTTTGTCTTAATGATATGTTGGTTGAGTTCAAAAGTGGTTCTGGTCTGTTGAAAAACATGGCCGCCAGTGGGCGGGGCAGTTTTCCTTATTTGGCTATATTAATACCTTGTAAACACTCGAGAGGCCACATTTTTTGTCCGATCTTCATGAAACTTGGTCAGAAGATTTTTCCCAATGATATCTCGATGGAGATGGAAACTGGGTTATGCTGGGTCAAAAACTAGGTCACTATGTCAAAAAAAAGAGAAATACCTTGTAAACACTGTAGAAGTCACATTTCATGCCTAATCTTCATGTAACTTTGTCAAAATGTTTGTCTTAATAATATGTTGGTTGAGTTCAAATTGATTTTGAGGTCACTAGGTCAAAGGTCAAGGTCACGGTGACCCGAAAAAGTAAAATGGTTTTCGGATGATAACTCGAGAACGCATACGCCTAGGATCATGAAACTTCATAGGTAGATTGATCATGACTTGCAGATGACCCCTATTGATTTTGAGGTCACAAGGTCAAAGGTCAAGGTCACGGTGACCGGAAATAGTAAAATGATTTTCGGATGTAACTCAAGAACTCTTTTGCCTAGGATCATGACACTTCATAGGTACATTGATTGTGACTCCTATTGATTTTCAGGTCACTAGGTCAAAGGTCAAGGTCACAGTGACAAAAATCGTATTTACACAATGGCTGCCACTACAACGGACAGACCATATGGGGGGCATGCATGTTTTACAAACAGCCCTTGTTTATAATTACTTTTTAAAGCTTCTGTGAGCAGCTCCTAATTTGCATATGATTTTCATCAAACCTTTGCAGAAAAAGCTTTAGCACATATTGTATAGGTTTCAAGATTTAATTATTTTTTAATAAATCATTTTCCGTTGTTTGAAATAATAAATAATGAAAGCTTCTTGGGCGCAATCGTGAATTCTTACTGTAAGTAAAAACACTATTTATGAAAGCTTCTTGTTCTCATTGTCGGGGCTTCTTACATGTATGTCTGTGAGCTTAGTGTCAAATATGTATTACAGAAATCACAAACTATCAAACACTTATTCAAAACGTACATAAGTTAGTATTGTGTTTTTTATGGATTCCAGCGTTTTGCTTGAAAAATTTCAAATTCTTGTTTGTTTACAGGTTTCTGAAGTAGAGTGCTGTCGAATCGCCATATTTGTGTTTGATGACAACGTAAGTATTGCATTGTTCACTTGAAACTTAATTGCATTGTTAAGATTTGTTTCCATGAAATATCTCTTGAAAATAAAATACCATGTATTGACAATATACTACTTTCATATTTCATCATAATGAATAAATATTATTTAACTGAAGGTATTTATTTGTTTTAAATATATATTTTTTTAGCTCACCTGATTGCTCAGGTGAGCTTTTGTGACCGGTCTTTGTCCGTCGTCTGTCTGTCTTTCCGTCCACATTTGTTTGTAAACACTATGGAGGCCACATTAATTGTCCGATCTTCATGAAACTTGGTCAGAAGCTTCGTCCAAATGAAATCTCGGTGAAGTTTGAAACTGGGTAGTGCCAGGTCAACAACTAGGTCACTAGATCAAAAAAAGAAAAAGACGTAAAAGCTGTAGAAGCCACCTTTCATGCCCAATATTCATGTATTTTTGTCAAAATGTTTGTCTTAAAGATATGTTGGTTGAGTTCAAAAGTGGTTCCGGTCTGTTGAAAAACAGTCCGCCAGCGGGCGCGGCAGTTTTCCTTATTTGGCTTTAGAGAAACCTTGTAAACACTCTAGAAGTCACAATCATCATGAAAGTTGGTCAAAACATTGGTTTTATTGATTTCTCAGACAAGTTCGAAAATGGTCAAGATCAGTGAAAAAACATGGCCGCCAGTGGGCGGGGCAATTTTCTCTATATGTATATAGTGAAAATATGTGAACACTAGAAGTCACATTCCGGTCCGTTGAAAAACATAGTTGCCAGGGGGATGGGGCAGTTTTTCTGATATTTATGTAGTAAAAAGGCTTGTAAACAATCATGAAATACAGTCATGTAACATGCGAGACAACTCTTCAAAATATTACATTTAAGTTTACAGTTATTGTAGTTATTCCCCTTTGACTATTAATGATTACATAATATACAGTGTAATTGTGTGTATCATTTATGTGTTAATTGTTATTCGAGTTACAATATTTTTTTTAGCTCACCTGATTGCTCAGATGAGCTTTTGTGATTGGTTTTTGTCCGTCGTCAGTCCGTCGGTCCCTTAACTTAAACAAATTTTGTTTTCCTTATTTGGCTATAGATAAGCCTTGTAAACACTAGAATTCACAATTTTTTGCCCAATCATCATGAAAGTTGGACAAAACATTGGTTTTATTGATATCTCGGACGAGTTTGAAAATGGTCCAGATCGGTTAAAAACATGGTCGTCGGTGTGTGGCATTTTTCTTTATATGTATATAGTGAAAACATGTGAACACTCTAAAAGTTACATTTTGGGCCCAATTTTCATGAAATTTGGTCAGAACATTTGTTACCTTGAAACCAGAGTTGAGTTAAAAAATGGTTCCGGTCAGTTGAATAACATCGCTGCCGGGGGCAGTTTTCTTATATTTATATTGTAAAAAAAGCTTTTAAACACTCTAGACGTCACATTTTTTGCCCAATCATCATGAAACTTGGTAAAATTATTGGTTTTATATATATCTCTCACAGAGCTCCAGAATAGGATTTGTGAAATTAGTAACGGTTCTGCCACTGACAGAAAGAAAAGAGTAACGCTTAAAATCAATTAGTACCTGTACTACCATATCCAAAAATATAGGTAGTACTGTACTACCCGTGTTCTATTGAAGGGTGTATAACTGACTTTACAGAAACATTTGCAGCAATTATAATAAATATATGAAGCTTCTTAAACAGTTACTGTATAAGGTTTTCCATTCTGAATTATGATGCAAATACAACTACACATTAAAACTCATGACTAATACTATTTCTTCATTTTTCTTGACAAGAAAACACAAGCCACCTAGTAAGCTAAGTAAATGAACACTTATTTCACTGTCCCATCCGTTTCCTATCGTGTTTTCTAACGTATTAAGCTGCTGATGCAATAAAATCGTTAAATACCGGAGCAACAATGTCTTTTTCTGGGTTTACAGATTTAATGTCCGGATGATTAGACGACACCGTTTGTAGTCATGATATGACGACAAAGTGTTGTTTTGAACTGCTTTCGGTTAAACCGGCATTCCATTGAGCGCAGACATATTGTTTTTGACTGATTTATAAGTTACAGGAAATCACGCGACAGAATAGGCATTACTAAATGAACCCAGTCTACAACTTTTCGGTAATTTAAATTAACTAAAAGCGCCGTTAGGTTAGAGACCAACAAATCACGCCTCGCTGACACAGACATATTGGTACGGCCAGATTGTTATCGTAAATGCGTAAAACGGAAATTAATGTCGTAATTGTATGTCCAGTTTATAAAAATAAATGCGTAAATCTTCATGAAAAAGGCGTATTTACAGCTGTTCGGCCCTTATCTGGAGCTGTGCTCTCAGATAAGTTTGCAAATAGTCTGGATCGGTAAAAAAACATGGCCGCCAGGGGGGGGGAGCAGTTTTCCTTATGTGAATAGAGAGAAACCTTGTGATCGAACACTATAAAAGTATCAATTTTTGCTTTATCATCGTGAAACTAAGTGAATACATAGGCTTAATTGATTTGTCGGACAAGTTGGAAAATGGCTCAGATCAGTGAAACACACCATTAGCTCACCTGATTGCTCAGGTGAGGTTTTAGAATTGGTCTTTGTCCGCCGTCCAATTGTCCACATTTGGTTTGTAAACACTCTAGCATTCACAGTCAAGTTTGATAATGAGAAAAATCACATAATTAATGCCATAATTATTGCCCTTAGAATGTCCAAATTTTCATTATACATGTATACAAAATCCTTGTAAACACTAGAGGTCACATTTTGTTTCAGATTTTATGAATCTTGGTCAAAATATTTATTTGTGTAAGCAAAGTTTGATGTTTTGTAAGGGGGGTCAACTCAAAATACAGATCACCAGGTAAAATCTTACAAAAACAAAAACACTCCATACGCTAGAGTTTTGGTTGAATAATGATCAAACTTGACCAGGATGTTTGTCTGAAAAATATATAGGTCAAGTTTAACGTTTGCTAAAGATTAAATGAACCGACTCGTCTCATGTGAGCGAACTAGGGCCATCTTGGCCCTTTTGTTTGTATTTAGCATTGCACTTGACTCAGCAGCCATATGTTTGTCATCTGTCTGTACATTCCCTGTCCCCTGATGGCCTACTGCTCTTAAATACAAGCATATCACTCTAGTGACCCGCAAAGTAGTCGCACTTTCAAGGTAAAAAAAATTCCCTTCACCATGTGACCAACGTACATATAAGCTCGAGATCTACATGCAAATCTAAATCATTTTAGCGACCCGGTCGCAGGATCTTTAACACGGCTGAACATTGGCTTGGTAAGTGACCACGTGGCATGCTCTTGATTTTTTTTAATTTGATGTGAAATTTGTTAATTGTGTTTCTTGTTTGTTTTCTATAATATAGTATTTATTCAACTTTTATTGAATTGTAGGCTCTCTTTAAAGCCCACATTTTTCATGACGATGTCAATACGCACAAGAAGTGGTAAGCAATACGATGCCTTGTTTCTCTCTGACCACAGTGAACACAATTTAGTTCCTACCATATCTGACACAAGTAATTTGAGTGATTTAGGGTCGGAGGACATATACAAGATAACAAAAGCCCCACTGCGGTCAGTTGTACGCAACATAACGCATAATGATGAAGACCGAGGAATCACAAGAATGAGTAATGTGCCTTGTATTGACAGAAATAACAGTGGCGGACACAAGGTGGTGTCAGATAACATTGTTGACTTTATCAAGCTCACTCCCTAAACTGTAGACAAATAAAAGGTAGTTTTTTGGTTATAGAAACCAACTTCTTCGATCCCTACGCATGGTATGTTTCATAGCTCAGATAGCGATTGTTTCGAGGCAGAAATGCTCAGCCCCTTATTGTTTTACCAAGGTATTAAAGACAGTGTATGCTTTTTTCTGAAAAATGGGCAATAGATGTTCATACTGTATTGATGATAGTGTAAATATGCATGGAAAAAGCAGCGCTTCCGTTAGTGGACGTCCGGGCGTAAATTACGCCCGAAAACGGCAGTCGTACGTCCATTATGCAAATGGTGGAAGTCCCTTGGACGTCCGATAATCCACATGTACGCAGTTTGCGAATACACAACACGCTCTAAAGGTCAACAGTAAATCGGTTTATTTAGACCGTTAACTCCGCCCAAAGACCTATAGGTGTTTGCTCCGCCTAAGAGCTACAGTTTTCAATGAATTTCTCAGCGAGTGGTCAATATTGATTTTTCCAGCTGTCAATCACATGCTTCTTGGTAAGCGTATCAGCCAATCAGCGCTTAGGCAGCAGAATACATGCTGACCCCACGTGAAGCTGTATACAATAATATTAGCGACCTCTGCGCTACGAAGTTTTTATTTAGCAATCAAATTTAATTAAGTCAACGCTTTCCTCGAGGAAGGATGGCGTGACGCTGTACATGAAGTCTAATTTTTGCATGATTTTCATGTGTGCACAAAATACACGGGAAATGTTTATTTGTTGCTAGAATGTTCTTAACTTTCCGTGAATAATAAAATCTGGAAATGATTTCGGATTACACGTTTGATTTATAAGCATTTGAATATAGTTAAATTGAATAACGTTAATTGTATACCGATTGTCATAAGGAATAATGCAACAAGTAGTTAAATAACGTGTTTTGAAATTGCCAAACTAAGCATATTGGTCTACATGCATGAATGACCTGACAAGTTATATTGCGATTCGGAATTAAGTGTACTCGGTATAATTAAAAGAAAGACGCTTTTTTACACTCCAATATTCGCTTTCACTTACGTAAACTTTTCTGAAAGGAGGTACATGAAACATTTTTAGTTAAGTCGTTGATTTGTTGTAATCACTAAATATGAACGTGCTCTATGCTCTCAAATCACGTCACGTGATTAGCGCATGTTCAATGGGAATTCCCCCATCCCACAATTCAATTTGTATATGCCAAAATGGCGGACGTTGCAGACGTCAATATTGGTCGTATTTTGGTTTTGAAAATATAAATCGTAATAATACTGGATTATCGGGTAATGGATAGAGTTGGAACATGTACGTTTATTAAAATTCTGAAATAAAAGTGGGACTTCAAAATGTCTGGGACGTCCAAAATTTTAGGCTTGGAAGTCAGGACTTCCAACTTTTAAAAGCTAACGGAAGCGCTGGAAAAAGGAAATATGTATAAGCAACATGGACATGATAAGTAAAATATTGGAATCTTTAGGATTTATCATAAATGATGAAAAGGTAGTAAAAATTCCTACTCAAAGAATAACATATTTTGGTGACATAATTGATTCCGTCTTGTTCATGGTTTTTCTGCTTGAAAATAAAATTTGTAAAGTTTAAAGTTTTGGTGAACATTAAATTTTTATTGACAAGGAAACTGGTAAAGATCAGAGATCTAGCATCTTTTATTGGTTTGATAATAAGTACATTTTTTTTCAATATTAGAAGGACCACTGCATTATAGAACTTTAGAAAGATGTAAAGTTAAGGCATTGAAAGTAAAACAGATTTTGAGTCAATTATTACTCTGGATGAAAAAGCACAGAATCAAATCAATTGGTTGCTCATGAACATTGATTTAAAAAATGGCAGGAAAATAAGACCAGACCGTATATTTTTCACTATACACTTATGTTTCATGTAAAGGTTATGGCTCATTTTTGTTGACACGAACCAAGCATCTGGTGGGCTTTAGTCAAGCTAAGAATCACTGTTTCATATCAATTATTTAGAGCTGCTTGCAATTTTCTTTGCATTGAAGACCTGGCTTTGCAATAACATGTATTCATGTAGCCATACAGAGTGACAGTACCACAACTTTATATATATCTTAATAATATGGGTGGTATGAATTCTAAAGAAATGGATAAATTAACGAAAAAGATATGGAAATGGTGCATTAAAAATGCTTTATATCTTTCTGCTTTTCATTTGCCAGGCATCTCCCATATTCAGACAGATTATTTTTCTAGACATTTTTCAGACACCTCTGAATGGAAATTAAAAACATCAGGGACTGAAAGATTGTTATGACAGTTGATGACTCCAAATATTTTTTGCATCTCGATTGAATTAACAGTTGGCCAACTTTGTGTCGACCCCAGATCCTGAAGCCTTATAAAAAGATGCTTTTTCTTTTGACTGGTCAAAATGGAAACCCTATATTTTCCCTCCATTTCCTTTACTCGGCATGGTGTTGAATTAAATAAAGTAGGATCAGGCTAAAGCAGCATTGTTAATTTGTCCATTATGGTCTTAACAGACATGGTTTCCATTGTTTTTGGACTCGCTTGTTTCTATTCCTGTCAGGTTGCCGTGACACAAGAAACTACTTAAACTCTCTCACAAGAACGAGTTGCATCCAATGAAAAAAAAACATCTGCAGTTGGTTGGAGCGATTGTGTCTGGAGAGAATTGCAGAATTTTGGCTTCCGCAAACGGCTATCGACTCAGTCTTCCAAAGCTGGCAGCCAGCACAAGAAAACAGTACTCATCTGCATGGACACGATGGCATATGTGGTGTAATCTCCAGATGTGCAATTCCATTACACCGCTGTGACACTGACATAATATCATATTTGCTTCATTTAAAACAGTTTAAAAAGTCGTATATTGTTATATGTTGTCATAAGGTAGTGATTTTAGAGACGGTCCAGCTTTTAAATCCTTACATTGTTTTAAGTTTTAATATACTTCATAAATTTATGAAGGGTCTAAATAGATTCCTCCCAAACCTAGGTATGTTGACACTTGGGATGTAGGAGAGGTACTAAATGTTATTGCCAAATGGATGCCTTTACTATCCCTTTCATTGAAACTTTTAACGTTTAATCTTGTGTCTTTAGTGGCTCTGTGTACGGCAGCAAGAGCGCAGTCTCTGAAGGCTTTGAAAATTGACCATTTGTGTATAAAGGAAGATGTTGCAATTTTTTATTGTTGTGAGCAGTTGAAAACAACTAAACCATGCACAAATTTTGTTTCCAAAATTATGTTCGTTCACAGTCTTTGAGAAAAGATTCTCAACTGTTTGTTTCTTTTAAAAATGATAAAGCAGTCTCTACAAGCACTTTGGCTCGTTGGTTAAAAATGTACTTTTATTAGGAGGAATAGACATTGTTAAATATAAGGCTCATTCTTATCGGTGAGCATCATCATCTGCAGCTTCATGGGGTCGGTGTAAAATGTCCGAAATCCTCCAGACCGCTAATTGGTCTTCAGCGAAATTTTTAAAGGCATTTTATTTAAGTAACTACCAGAATTGTGTATTGAGTTCATGGTAGTAAGATTTAAACATATTAAATTCAAGATGTAATGAATTGCTTTAAGCCGGTTTGTTTTTGATTTGTATCTCTTTTCTGCATAATATTGGTCAACAAATGCAATATTGTTGTTATGTTTAGATGATGCTTAAGTATATGAAGCAAAGTAATATAGACTGTATGTGGAATCTGAAGGGAATAAAAAGTAGTTGGTTATATTTATGTTGTCTTCACTTTAAACATGCTTGTATATGAGAGCCGTAGGCCATCGAAAATAATGAAACCTGCATCCAAGCATTTTGCGCTGGATGGAGGTACATTATTGGAGAATTGCCGGAGGCCGAAATATACAAGCATCCACCCTCATACTCCCACTCTGTTTTTATTGATAAATATTTACTAGGAGTTTTGTGTAACAATACTTACACAATGATACAGTTGAAATGAGGATTAACATATGCTTTTTATAATAATGTAATATACATATGTTATCATTTGGGTATTTTCTAAGAAGCCAGGCAACATAAATTGCTAATAAAACTATGAGATTTGCATGTAGATCTCGAGCTTATTTGTATGTTTTGTCATGTGGTGTAAGTCATTTTTTTACTTTGAAAGTGCGACTTTTTTGCGGGTCACTAGAGTGATATGCTTGTATATTAATTTGGCGTCTGGCCATTCTCCGATAATGCCCCTCCATCCAGCACAAAATGCTTGGATGGTGATACAAGGATGTGAGCTTGTAAAGAGGTCCCCATACCTGACAGGTTGGGTTTACTCCACATACTTGAACTTACCCCACACAGCACAAGATCAAACACACATGAAAAATATCTTTTAGAGTACAAAAAAGCTGGAAATTGCAGCTTTAATTTAACACATTTCACATCTCACATGAAACAATAGTTAGAAAGGTAGGTATAGTGGGACACACTCTGGGTCCTGACATAACACAGAATAAGGCAAGAAAGAGCCTCATACAACTTCAAATTACACAGAGAGGTCTTCTGCTTTTTGGGAGTGGCCTCTGAATATCCAATGCTTGCTCAATGAATGTAGCCTGCTTTCTAATAAATTTTTTTTGTTAAATAAAAATGACTGCATTAACCATTAACTAATCTGGATGAAAGTTTAGTTATAGCAAGATTGAAAAGTAACTTATCTAAGCATTCAATTTTGGCTAGTCATATCAAGGTCAAGGTTAATGATAATAAGAATAGAAAAAAATAAATACGCGTTTGTTGGATATATTGGATTCAAAGTTTGTTTGAACAAAACATAAATGGAGACTTGTTTTGGAATGCGTTTTAGGCCGGTTGGGGCAAGGTCAGTGTCACTGTTAATCAAAGAAGAAAAACACAATTCACTCACTCCACTCAATAAAGTTTGTATGGGTAATGGTGTTAAATGGAAATCATATGTTTAGGTAGCTTACATGCAAACCTACAATGTAGCTTGCGTTTAAAATAGTCCAGTAAAGTAAATTTCAAATTCACTTAAATACTAAAAATAGGAAAATTGTTTTCGCTGAATAACTCGAGTTTGGATTACATAATTATGTTGTTCTTTTCTGTATGGTTGTGCCATCATTTCTGAAAAAATAAATACTTCATTCACAGATCAGTTTTATGCACACGTTGTTGTACTGGCCTTATTGTGACCCCACTCTTGTTTTGTAGATGATAATGGTAGACCAAAAAAACGTCAATTGGACGCCTAGGGAAGGACGTTTTGGGCCAGTTAGAGACTACACGAAGAACATCCCTCCCCGCCACCTTGCAGTCATTATGGTTTTGGTCAGTACAAAAATTTGTTGTTTAACCTTTTTTCTGCTCAGAAGCAAAATGAAAATCGCAATATGCAACCAGCATAAAACCATAACAGTCTGCAAGTAACTCGCAGTCAGTTAAGGTTTCAAGCCTTTTGCTGCTCATCAGTAAATTTGTGCTGGAAATGAAGCCTTTAAAACTTCACAATTTATTATAAGTTATTTTAGATGGTGATTGCATACTAATACACATGAGTTTTGGGTCTGGGCTTTGTTTTGGTGAAGTAAATTTTAACAGGTAGTACAACCTACAATATGTACACCTTTTTTTTTAGCTCAACTGACAACAACCTGCTCATGGTGAAGTTTGTGAAAACCTTTTGTCAGTTATTTGTCCTGTGTTGTCTGTTAATCTTAGTATGTCATCTTTCTACATTGTTAACATTAGAGGTCACATCTATTACCCAATCCTCGTATAATTTGGTCAGAACATTTGTAACTATGAAATCTTTGCCTAGCTTAAAACTGGGTCAATTGGTCAATTTAAAGAGAAACCTTGCGCACCCTCTATTAGTTGCAGATTTGTATGCTCCCGGATCGAAAGATCGGGGGTATATTGTTTTTGGCCAGTCTGTCATTGTATGTGTGTGTCCCAAACTTTAACCAAAACTTTTACTTTGGTCATAACTAAGATAGCAACTTGATATTTGGCATGCATGTGTATCTCATGGAGCTGCACATTTTGAGTGGTGAAAGGTCAAGGTCTTAAGACTCTTTCTTCAAGGTCAAAAATCAAAAAAACAAATTCAAAAACTTTTACCAAAACTTTAACCTTCTTTATAAATTTTGCAATATTGAAGTTAGCAACTTGATATTTGGCATGCATGTGTATCTCATGTAGCTGCAAATTTTGAGTGGTGAAAGGTCAAGGTCATCCTTTAAAGTCAAAGGTCAAATGTATGCCTTCAAAGCGGCGCAATAGGGGGCATTGTGTTTCTGACAAACACATCTCTTGTTTAAATCATTATAAAACATGCATAAAACATTTGTCTAAATTTAATAAAATATCATTTGAGTTTGAATATGGTTCCAGCCTGTTGAAAAATAAAGCAGCCAGTGGGTCAGAGCTCCAGATAAGGGTCGTATTTTCGTAATTACGAATTATTTTCAAGTCCGTTACGTATTTATTTTAAAACTTTGTCGTACAATTAAGAGTAACAAAATCAAGTAACGAATATTATTTTTACATCGGTTCGTATCGATTTTTATTGAGTTCTTTTCGCGTATTTAAGATCTTTGCGGTGCTTATATAGAATGGTTATCGAGTTTGTTTAACAAATCGCATTTTTTCCAGCAAAAGCGACGTTTACAGTCTATCTGTCAAAAATTAATGGCGGCGCCCAAGAGCGTCCTAAAAAACTGCAAAGCGTCCAAAAACACGCTTTTTACATATTGTATGCAAAGTGAGCCGAAGTTAAATGTTTAGAAAGACATAGAAAAGATTTTATACGATGTTGTATGTTCAGTTGCCGACACAGTCGGAAAAGCTAAACAAAAACGCGACACGACGGGTCCAAACTTAAACACACAAAAAACATTGAACGAGTGGAAGGGACAAGTCCAGTGGCTAATCGTTGAAACGATTGAAGGGGAGACCCGTTTTAATTGTGAAATATGTAAAAATTCATTTAAGGCATGCAATCTTAGCACAGTGTGGGCATATGAAGGTATTTGAAAAATAAAATTGTATAATACTGAAAAGACACTGTTGAACTCGTATAAATAAAGTTGCTAGTATGTTTATTTTGATATTTTTACATGAAAATAACCATTATTTTTTATTTTTAGGTCATTTAGAAAAAATAAGAATTATTTTCCAAAACTTAGTAGTAACGTTAAGAATAAAATTTCAAAGTTAAGAATTCTTTTTGCAAATCTGGTAGTAATTTAAATATTTCACAAAACCTTATCTAGAGCTCTTCAGTGGGTGATACAATTTTCCCTATACTCTGCAATTTTGACTGAATTCTGATTTATTTACACTCTATAATGCTACATACTTTCAATGAGTAGATTTATGGTAAGAATCTGTTGTTTCAATGTTTCTGAAATTTATCCTCCAGTGTAAATTGAGACACGCATTCAATTTATCCTAAATATCTATAATTTATGTTGTTTATTGAACAGCCATTTTATTCCTTCAGTATCAAAGCTATTGCTTTCATACTTGCACCACTTACTAACTATCATAAGGGGACTGTGCAGGCAAAGTTATGTAACTCTGACTGGCATTTTGACAGAATTATGTGCCCTTTTTATACTTAGAAAATTGAAAATTTGGTTTTGTGTTTTACAATTCACTCTCCACTCCACCCCTCCCTCCTTTGTGATTGAAATTGAGATAGGTCCCTACACCTTTAAAAAGAAAAATAGATGAGTGGTCTGCTCCCGCTAGGCGGTGCTCTTGTTTCTTTTTTCAAATGTCTGCCATCTTTAAATAACGCCATATGCGACAGGTGTGCATTGCAATCTAAAATTCTATTTGTCTAACTACATTGGCAAAAGAAGAGGTAAGCCTGATGTTGTTCAGTGACAACTCAAGATGCTCCATAACTCTTGTGGGGTGTTTCGCATTGGTTGCTATTGATGTGAACATAAGGCGTAAATCTGCCTTCATTGCTATGACTACAATTTGTGAATAATCTGGCAGTTGCTGTATTTTTCTCCAATCTTCCTGCAACTTCGTCAAAGCACTTGTTGTAATGATATCTTTGCCCAGTTCAAAAATCGTTTTGACCTGTTAAAAAAATGGTCGACAGGGGTTGGGTATGTTTTCCTTGTATGGCTATAGTAAATCCTTTAAATCACCGTAGAAGTCATATTTTTAATCAAATCTTGGCCAGAAACATGTTCTTATGGTATCTTGGTCAAGTTTGAAACAGGGTCATGTGAGGTAAAAAAACCCTCACTAATTCGAATCAAAGAAGAAAGAACACTAGAAGTCACACTCAACTCAAATCTTGTTGAAACTTGGTCAAAAATATTGTTCTTTTGTTATAGTTGCCAAGTTTAAATGTAAAAACATGCCTAGGATCTCAATATTTATTTCAGTTTTTTTCTGATTTTGTGAAGTGACCCTGTCCCCTCACTTTGTCAAAATTAGTCACAAACGTTTCAAAATTGTGAAAAAAAATGAGTTGCAAACTTTAAAAATTGTGAAAAACTAGTTGCTAACGTGTACAAATTGTGAAAATGAGTTGTTAAAGAATTACTTATAATGGTTAAAGCATGTTTAATCGTATTTTCATTGTCTTGACACTTAAAAAAATAACCACTCACAGTTAGATCAACACTATTTTCACTTGTAAAGTCTATCTAAAACCATAGAAAAGCCTAACCCAAGCTAGCCCTTGCAAAAAATTAATCCACTTTAATACCAAAACACACTTTAACAAACATAAAACTGTGTTTCTGAGTTTTTCTGAGCGGAAGTTGGATTTTGCAAATAAAAACGAGTTTTATGTGAGCTAAACTGTGCTTAACTGAGTTTAAAGTTGTTTTTTTTTAGAGTAGATGTGTGTTAAAGTGATTTTTTTTCTGTCACGAGTTTGTTTTGTATGTGTCAAAAGTGAGTCTTTTTATTTATGAGTTGGTTTATGTGTGTTTAAGTGTGTCTTTTTGTTTCATAAGCGATTCTTTTACAACAGGAGTTGGTCTTTTTTAAACAGAAGTGGGTTTAAGCAAGTTTAAGTTGGTCTTTTTATAAATGATTTGAGATCCATAACAATATAAAGAAGTGAAACTTCAGCAGCTGGAGCAGTATTGAATTTTCATTAAAACAATTAATTGGTCCTTTATTTAAGGCAAGTGACCGATTGCCCAAACAGTACAAAACAGCACAATACATCCAATACAAACCAACATAAACACAAAATATGAATAAAGCTGGGCCTTGGAATGGTCAATGCAAAGCATTGTGGGTTTAAACCTGGTTATAGAGCGCTCAACCTCACACTTGGCCCAGCAATATTCATAATACATTTAAGTGTAAATAAAATTTAACGTCAAAGCATTGTAACTCAAATTAAACAATAATAAAATGGAATTAAAACGCATTCAATTTAATTACTATTTATTTACTCAATTGCATTGAAGATACAAGAGTAACAGAGTTACAACTTTTTGACGAACGGTCAAATAAAACTATAAACAATTGTCAACTACATTCCTTCTTTATAGAAAAAGATTTGAGATTATAGCATCATGGAGTTACTATCTCAGATATTCACGCCAGAATCAGAGAGAAAAAATAGGCTTAAAGACTCACTGTAACACACTTTTCAATAAGTTGGCCTTTTGTTTATTAATATAGCACAACAAAGAAACAATAACTCTTCAAGTAGGTCTTTGTTTCATGTTCATTGCCATATATTATCAAGGTGAATTGTAAATGGGCTTTTTACAGCTTGCCATTGCATCTGTTGTACATTTGCGGGCTCCCCATTATATTAAGGAAATATTGGATGGAAATTGCTCTTTCAGAACACAACAGGTTCACAAATGGACAACAAGTATCACTGCCAAATACTATAAAAATGTTCAAATTTAGTTTATACCGGACAATGAACGTGTTTTTCTTTCACTTTGAATCAATAAATAAATATTTATATATCATAAGAACAATCGCACATCTTTAAAAATGCGAATACTTCCAGTTAATTTATGTCCTTTGGAGAATTCAATAGACTTACAGAATGATTTTTATTTTTTGGAGGGGGTGCAGGAATAGGTAATAGTGGTTCGAATTTAACGCGCAGGGGTCTTGAAAAAACATGCGCAGTGCGCGGCAATAAGGACATAACGGTGTTCTTGAGAGAATAATCTTAAAAATTGTTAAAAATATAGTGCTATGCAACCCATGCTCCTGATCGTATAAATGCTCCCTACTTTTTAAACAAAAAATTAAGCGCCCGAAAAACTCGGATTAAATGATTGCACATTATAAGAATGGCGGCCATTTTCGGCCAAATTTTCAGGTTTTTGGTCTTGAATTCTTTTTTTTCTCCATTTTGGCTTTAAAAAATCGCATGCGCGTTATACATGGAAGCGCGCTATACATGGTAAAATACGGTATTAGGGATTTGCATTATAAATCTTTATGTTCAAGTGTATTTTTTAGTGCATCTTCATAAAAAAGAGCAACACTAATACTATAGCAAATAATTTCCACAAATTAACAATACTTACCTGTAAGTTGATGTTTGGTTGGAATTCTATGTAGTCATATTACTATTGAAGGGATCAAATGATATGTGCAATGACCATATCATAATTCGTCAGTATTTAACGCTGAAATTGCAAGCAAGATTTGTCCTATTGAAGGATCAAACATATTCTATTCCTCAAAAGAGGGTGGGCCATGAGAGGCAAACATGAGGTGGGCATTTGATCCCTTCAATAGTAATATGACTACACAGAATTCCAACCAAACATCAACTTACAGGTAAGTATTGTTTGGTTGTGGAAATTCTATTACGCCATACTATTTCCGAAATCAAATGAGATTTCAACGCAAAACCAAACCTTGCTTGCAGGATAACAATTTGAGGCAAAACACCAATTTTTTGCTAAACAAACCTCAACACTCAGGGTCTTCCCCAGGCCATTTAAGCGCCCCTTGCCGGGGCGCTTGAATTTCGAAATCAGAGTACCCGGGGCGCTTGAAATTTTCCGATCAGTGTATTCTTCAGTAAAAGAAAGTGGAGATTGTCCAAAAAAATCAAGGTTTCCCTATCAGTGTATCAATATTCCCTGTTTTAAAAGAGCACTCGGTACCTACTTTCACAAGTAATCGCCATAAACACCACATGGGGTAATGGATAATCCAATGATAAGAGAATAGCATGACGCGCGTATCGATTATTCTAGCCACATTACACAGTCATTTAAATGCTGACAAGGATGTATCTGGTAACTTTCCAGTCGTCAAACTGTGAAGTTCATCGTCCAATCGGTTACGCGAATGCTTATGAGGGCGGGGTTAACTATCGACCATTATTTTTGATTGACGTCGGTCATGAAGTAAGAGTTTATCCCAGCTTGATTAGCAAGTAGTTGTACCATTTGAGTAATATAAAACCGGTAATTAGTACAGTACAGAACATTAAAGACGGTTTCGGGCATCATTATCACACCTTTTTACTGTAAACAAGTGTTACCTGTGACTCATAATTATTATGAGAAATTAATTGCAAGTGGTAAACAATTAATTATTATGCGGTTACAATTATGTGATAACAAATTATTTAATTCCAGTACATGTATATTTCAACATGTCCATTTATAGAACTGATTCACCTCGTTTTTCCGACATATTCGACACGTTATAATGCGCTTTAACAAATTTTCGTTGAATTAATTACGCACACTTGTAAATGTTTCGTCCGATAATCGATAGTTGAGAAGACTGATGATGGCAACCGGCCGTGATCCTCGTGGACAACGTGAATTTCATGCATAATTCCGTCAAAACATTTATTTGACTCGTAAAGTGTGTAAACAAATTATCGTTGAATTTATAACGCAACGGTTAATATTTGTTGAAATCTCAAATGGAAATAATTAAATTTGTAATCCGAAACCCATTACCGTAAGTCGATGTTAACGCGTTTTTAATCCGAAACACACTTCCGAATGTAAATGTTACCGCAACGTTAAATATTTTTGCTTCAAATTAGCAGTGCAAATTTATTTTGTGTCGAATCTTTTTGTCAATTAAAAAGAGCGCGAAAATTATGCAGCATGTACAACGTCGCGTCTATTGCATACAAATGGCATGTATTGAGCGTTTTAACAAGCACACAACAGGTCAGGGGATTGACGCATATTCAGAGGCAATATTTCATAAAATCTATAAATAGTCACTTAAAAAATGGCAAGGTTTGTGTTAAAGAAATAACTGAAAGCTTTTATCGTAAATATTTACCAGAAAGAGATTGATAAAAACGGAATAAACGGGATTATCGGGTAATAAATAGAAACTTGAAAAATAGTAAGTATACAGTAATAGAGTCGGGTTGAAACGGATGTATTGGGGAATCGTTCGAGTCGGGATTTTACTATCTGTGCGGAAAAGTTTTAAATCAATTAAACAATATAAAAAATATATTTTTAAATGACTGGGGGATTTTTTTTAAGAGTCATAGCGCACCAAATGACGTCTTTCGACGCTGTTTTTCTTTTAGTTATAACGCACCACAGAACATGAATTGACACGTTAAATTAAAAAAAAAAATCAACGTCGGGAGGGGGTCACACCCATCCCGAACCCACCTCTGGGGCGCCTGAACAAATTCCTGGGGAAGGCACTGACACTGTAATGTAGCGTCTTGAAAAGAACAGCTGCTTTCTTTTTCCAATGGCTTTTCATATAATCTAGCAAATGTCATATCTGTTGACCAACCAGCGATTTTTATCATCTCAGGAATTGGAAGGCCACTTTGTTTCGCTTTGGAAGTTACAGCACACCGCGCACTATGGGCTTTAAACTTGTCAACTTCGCCCTTGTCAAATAAAAACGCACTTTTTACCAAAACACACATTTAGCGCACTTAAAAGTGCGTTAATTGTGTTTTTTTTGTTAATATGTGCGTTTTCAGTGTTCAAAAGTGCATTTAAGTGCGCTTTTTGTGCGTTTTTTCTATTCAAGTGCGTTATATTAGTGAAAAAGTGCGTTTTTTGTGTGTTTTCTTCATCTGTAAGTGCGCTTTTGAGTGTAGATGTGAGCAAAATGTGTTTTTTTTTTCTAAGAATGCGTCTTTTATTTAGGAAGTGCGTTTTTTGTGTGTTTTCTTCATTTGTTAGTGCGCTTTTGAGTGTAGATGTGAGCAAATTGTGTGTTTTTTATCTAAGAAGTGCGTCTTTTATTTAGGAAGTGCGTCTTTTATCTAAGAAGTGTGTTTTAAGGTTTACAGATGTGGGTTTTTTCTCACAAAAGTGCGTTTTTCTATTTTGATGTGCGTCTTTTTTAAGCATAGGTTAGTCTTTTATTTCATAAGTGCGTTTTTATCATATGATCTGTTTTAAAATGCTGTATCTAAAAAGACACATGTTTAACACACTTCTTAAAAAGTGCGTCTTTAACAACCGTTTAGCAAATGATTAAACATAGACATATATCTCAGTAACCTGTAATAATATAAGGGGCAGTTTGAATAATTACTGGTTGTCCATATTAACCTGTTTAATGTTTACATACTTTATCATACAATTTCAATGAATACCTATTGCTTACGTTTTAATCTCAAACATTTCTAAAAATTTCCACCTAAATCAGACTGTCCGTAACTAATTGTTAATATTGAAAGTGTCAAAAGTATTATGTGGGCTTGATAGTATCAATTATATTTCCTCAACATAAATAAGTATTTGAACTTTCTTATACTGATATTTATACCCTAATACAATTAATGTCTACCACATTGACCATAAACATACATTTTAAAGGCAATTTAAATAATATTTATACTATTAATATTATTTGCTAAAACCATTCAGCATGTTATATTTAAATATTTACAATTAAATATAATGTGTTAAGGGTGCTGTGTATTATTCAATAAATATTTTGGTGTTGAAATGACTGCCTTATCAGTATTTCTCAAATTATGCAATTTTTGGCTTAGACACAGCATGGTATCAGATAAGAGAATAGCCAGTCCCTATCAGTCCTCCATCTAAGCCTAACTAAGGGGTGTTGATATACTTTTGATTTGTTCAGGCACCATCTATTTGAGAACCACAGATAGGAAGTTATTTTTTGAAAACAAGCAGCATCAGCAACTGACTTTAAGCTAGAATTAAGACTTATTATTCTAGTGTAAAATGTCTTGAAATACTTTCAGCATGAAGTATTGTGTGATGAAAAAAATGTGTATTTACTACAATGTGTAAATCAACAATAAAGGAGATTAAAAGTGGGTGGTTAAAGACATATAAAGTGATATGGTCTAGTTCAACAACTGCCTGTATTTTTGGAATACTGAAGAACAGTCTGTTGTAACAGGTTCGTATTTTCAATTCTGCATTCCTTTTTTATTTAGTTTATTGAATTAATTATGATCATTATCATATTTATGTATTGTCACTGGGAAATGTAAATGGATGAGTAAATGTAATGCATTTTTAAAAGAAAAACAACACCATTTGAATTATTATGGCTGTATTTTATGGTTATTGTCATCTTAAAGTTATTTATACCTATTTTTGGTCATTAATGAACAGATTTTTCCCCCATATTAAATGAGAACTTTTAAATTAAAAGGTTAAACCCCATGGAAAGAATGTGCATCATCGCATCGCCTGCCAAAAAAAGGAGCAAAAGAGAGACTACCTGATGTATGGACTTGAATACCAGGTTTTACCCTGCACAAGCTGGCCGACATGAGGAGAACAGGAGTGGGAAAACCGCGCCCTCTCCTTGACCAAGAAAAGCTGGATTTGTTTAGAGGTAAAACTATACAGGGTACTGGTTATTGCATTTTAAAGGTGTCACACTTCCGACCAGTCCACACAGCAAAATGAGACCACGTATCTTGGTACATTTTCGAACAGTATTTTCTATCAAACGTATTTATTTATGAAAAGCGTTTAGTCACATGTGATCAGGGGTTTAAAATTGCAAAATAAACAACCAAAAACAACAAGCAAACAAACTAGTTTTGATTTAAATTTATAATTTTTATAGCAACAAGATTACCATAACAGCAATCTTCAACACTTACATTATAAAATATCTTTCAGGACCTGATCAAATGAGATCATGCACGAGACGCATCGCGCAAAGGCCATGACAGTATAATAGTTGCAAAGAAGTTTGACCGCCTGGTGGCAGACTTGGAGAGAAAGATGAGAGCTGCACTCCGCTGCTTCAAAGAAATGCTGAAAGGCCTTGATTGATATGCATCTTTCTTATGTATATAGCTGTTCGTGTGTATATACTGTACATGTTATTATAGTATGCTATTATTTTTTGTTTATTTATAATCAAATTATGTTTATATTTATTTCATCAAATTGCCATTGATATTTAATTACTCATGTATGTTAAAAAATGTTGGTGTACATTAAAGAATAAAATTGAATTATCTATTATGTTTATATAATTATTGGTTTTTATTGCATATCTGAATTAAAAAAAACTTTTAACAGCATATAATTGAATCAACTGTTAAGGCAAAAGATGCACCTTTAACGCACATGTGTGCTTTTTGTGAGTGCGTTTTTTGCTGCCATTCATGTGCATTAATTGTGCGTTTTGTGTGGGTTATAACTGCGCTTAACGTGCGTTAAATGTGCGCTTTTTGTGAGTTAAATGTGCGCTTTTTTATTTAAAAAGCGCACATTTAACGCACTTAAAAGCGCACATTTAGCACACATGTGCGCTTTTATGTGGGTTATAACTGCGCTTTTCGTGAGTTAAATGTGCGCTTTTTAAATAAAAAAGCGCACAATAACTCACAAAAACGCACATTTAACGCACTTAAAAGCGCACATTTTACACACATAAATGGCAGTCAAAAACGCACTTATAAAAAGCGCACGTTTAACGCACATTTAACGCACATAAAAGCGCACTTTAACACGCATGTGCGCTTTTATGTGGGTTATAATTGCGCTTTTTGTGAGTTAAATGTGCGCTTTTTAAATAAAAAAAGCGCACATTTAACTCACAAAAAGCGCACATTTAACGCACTTTAAAGCGCACATTTTACACACATAAATGGTAGTCAAAAACGCACTTATATAAAAAGCGCACGTTTAAGGCACATAAAAGCGCACATTGAACACACTTATAAAAAGCACACATTTAACGCACATAAAGCGCACATTTATCCACAAAAAGCGCACATTTTCTTGTTTGTTTGTTTTTGTTAAAAACTCACTCGGTAAGAAAAAGCGCACAAAAAACGCAGTGCCAATACCGCCACGTTTAACGCACGCAAAACGTACGTAAAACGTACATTTCACACACTTTTTTGAGAAGGGTTATGACCTAAACGCAAAACCAGGCCTAGTCACAAAGGAGCTGTATTTACAGAAAATCATCATTTTTTTAGTGGGATATGACGCGTTTTGGCAAATTTCACGGAATAAATGCGTTTGTTTCACGAATTTAAGGAGCATCGTGAGTTTTTAAGAAGAAAATACGTTTTCAGAAGAAAATAAGAAAAAAAAACGTACAAAAACTCGTCTTGAGCATCTCAAATCGCAACAATTTGTGCTGAAAGAGCTCATGAACACGTTTTAATAGTTGTTTACATCTTTTTCTACATAGCTTGTAACAATATTCCAGTATTTTGACCGATTGTAATTATTTAGGGTAATCGTTTAACGCCTGAACGCCCGTTATAAATATAAGCTCCGAACGCGAAAGCCACATGGCTTATCAGGCGTTATAATAAAATGCATTTTCAAGCATTTCTACATGAAAGATCGGTCTGAAAATTGGCATATACATAGAAAATAGGTTTATAATTATCGAGAAGTGCTTATTTTTCGCGATGTTAACAGTAAACGTTGTCTTATAGGTTAAAATACACTAAATGATCGCTTCATGAAGGGCTGTACTCTCTAAAAAAATATCATAGTTGACAGGAAGGCATGTTTTACACTTTTTACCATTATTCGGGTGTTATCTTGCGGTGATAATGGTAGGGCATGAATAGGTGTTCACTACTGAATCCCTGAAATATGATACACGTGAAGACTATAGTAAACCAATGCACTAGAAAAGGTTACATTCCACTAAGAAACGGCCGAAAAAAAAAGTAGCAAAAACAGTCGATTTTGATTTGTGTCAAGTTCTTTCTTGCATTGTACATGACATATCTTTTTTATTGCATAAAGCGATTCCGCTTAGAATGTCCTTTAAGAAAAGGTATGGTTATGGGGGTCTCTATGTGCATAATGTTGCATTTATTTTCCCTCAAAGTTGTCGCTTTTACATTGAATTATATAGGGAAATTATTGAGTGTATTATGACCTAAACGCAAAACCAGGCCTAGTCACAAAGGAGCTGTATTTACAGAAAATCATCATTTTTTTAGTGGGATATGACGCGTTTTGGCAAATTTCACGGAATAAATGCGTTTGTTTCACGAATTTAAGGAGCATCATGAGTTTTTAAGAAGAAAATACGTTTTCAGAGGAAAATAAGAAAAAAAACGTACAAAAACTCGTCTTGAGCATCTCAAATCGCAACAATTTGTGCTGAAAGAGCTCATGAACACGTTTTAATAGTTGTTTACTTCTTTTTCTACATAGCTTGTAACAATATTCCAGTATTTTGACCGATTGTAATTATTTAAGGTAATCGTTTAAATGTCACGTGCAATGAAGAGAAAAAAAGACTACCTTACGACAACTGCCGTTAAATAACAAAGTCGTAAATTTATATTTAAATCTGCAAGCAGATATATTTTAATGTATTTTGTCCGAAAACAATAAAAATACAATTAAGCTACCAAGATAGCTATTGCGTAGAGACCAATATTCCGAAGAATATTAAAAACTAGTAAGTCTCTAACTGACGAGAAAAAATCGTCACGGTCTAGTTGTTCTCAGTGTAAAACCGAAAACAGGTGTACACTGTATGAGATACAACAGCGCACTGTCGAATTATGATACGCTCATTGCACATCTCATTTGATTCCGAAAATAGTATGATGTAATAGAACTGAAGTAACAGACCAGAGATATTGTGTTTATTAGGAGGATTGTTGTGAATTCTTTTTTATCTTCACATAATGCTAATGGTCTTATTGTTGCAATGTGTATGCTCATATGTGAATCAGTAGAACAGCTTTTAAAAGGACAAGTACAACTAAATCAGGTTGTGGCTAACTAATTAAAAATATTGTAGTGTCACAAATATTTTATGTGGGCTTGCCGGCATCAATTATATCTGCTCAACATAAAATTAAGTATTTGAACTTTCTTATACTGATTTTTTACCCCAATACAATAAATGTCTACCACATTGACTATAAACATACATTTTAAAAGGCAATTAAAATAATATTAATAATATATTTATTATTATTTGCTTACACCATGCAGAATGTTATATTGAAATATTCACAATTGAATATAATATGCTAAGGGTGCTGTGTATTATTCAATAAATTGTTTGGTGTTGAAATGTGCATTATCAGTGGGTATTTCTCAGATTGTGTATGGTTGACACAGTATGGTAACAGATAAAAGATTAGCCCTCCCCCCAATTAAATCAAATGTGCATCATAAACAGTAATCCCTGTCAGTGCTCCATCTAGGCCTAACAAAGGGGTGTTTATAAATTTTTGATTTGTTTAGGCACCATCTATTTGAAAACAAGCCACTTTTGATTGGTTGAAGGGTGTCGGCTCTTTCGGCCCCAAGCAAGCTCTTTCGGCCCCTTTTTTTCAGGCTCATTCGACCCGAATTTCAGGCTCATTTGGCCCAAGTACCAGGCTTTTTCCGCGCCATTTTTAATTTGAATATTTCGTTGAAAATATGTTGGTCGATACTCTTTAAAACTATGGAATATTGTTTATTACAGTATCATATAATCTTTATTGAAGATTATTCTATTGAAAAAAGATTCTCTTATCTTTTGCTTCAGGTATTTCGTCGTCGAGATGAGGCGGTATTATAGACTAGATACAAGTGTCTAAGACGGCGTTGAAAATAAAACAAACTATAAATTTATTTCGAGTACATATATTGGGATAACATTAAAGTGATGACAACAATTCAATACGTATTTACTGCACATTTACTGTTCATTTTATTAATAAGTTTAATTACATCATTATCATCATCATTTATCATTATAATCATCATCATTTATCATCATAATCATCATCATAATAATAGTCAGTATATTAATTATCATCATCATAATAATCACCATTGTCATAATTATTTTGTCGTGGAAATGCCTACAACATGTTTGAAAATTTCGTAACAATTTTTATTCTAACTGACATCCTACACTTGTTCCTGTTGTGATACACATCGTTAATGCATTAAACAGATGTTGTTTTCGTTAAGTACTCCGACCCCGTCATTCATTATCGAATGAAGCCATTGTCTAGCATACCTGCACCTATGCCAGGTTTTATGATCTTTATCAGGTTGTTAAATACATGTGTTATGTGTATTCGGATCAACAGATAACAAATAGGTGGGTTTAAGATTATAAATGGTATAGTTAAGATTATAAATTAAACAATTAATCTTACAGAAGAATTGTGTCTGTAAAATTTGAACTGACAATAAAATAAATTGAAAAAATGGCAGATTATAACTATGTCAACGATTTTACTTTGTTAATATATGTTCAAGCTTACATAGGAAAATAATGTTTAAGTTGAAAATCTTAGCTAGTCAGTTTGCATAGTCACTTACATGTATTGCATCATCACCTTAATGTTTTATATATGCGAAATTGTGAAAATTGTAAATATTGGATGAGACTATAATAATAATAAACTCCTATCATAATTCATTTTATGAATTGACATCACGAACCACATAATTTTTCAAAACAATAATCAATTTTATTGCATAAGCAATCAGAGTAAAAAAATGTGTCTTATTGACAGCATACACTTAATTACTTCGACCCTGTCTTTCTTTTATTATCGAGTGAAACCATTGACCAGCAGGCGCACCTATACCCGGTTTTATGACCTTTATCAGGTTGTAAAATACATGTGTCACCAGATTAACAAATTGTAATAAGGCCATAAGATAAATCCATGTTTGCAAGTTTGCATTCTATGTCTCAGTTCTCATTTAAAGAAATAATTTTCTCGAGAGAAGTTAGAATGTTATTGTTAGTATTTGTTACCAAAAGTATGCTTATTATGTCGGCTATAATATAATTTGTTGTTATCCATAAACAATTTTCTTATATTGTTATTTGTATAAAGGAAGCATAATGTAAATTAAAGATTGTATAAACGAAAACATATGTAGATTATAGATGAGAAATTAATCCGAAATAAAAAAAAATTGTGAGGGGCGAGGGGAAAATCTGTGTTAATTGGACATTAATACAAAATCGATTATATTGGAAAATTTATTGACTTTCGAAAATCTTAAACATTATATTCAATAGAGTGTGCATAAATATTACCTGTATTGCAGGTGCGATGCTGCCATCTTTTTCAAACGTCACATGTGATGCCATTCTGCTGCGAGCGAACGGCCTTCATACAAAACAAACTCGCGTCCTCCTCCCACAATCACAAACACCAACACTTACATTGTTATAATTTAACACAATTCAATACCAAATTTCACAGCACAATTATAGAACTAGTAGCCTAAGAACGAGATAGATAATACAATGAATTATGGTACCAATGAACACAATAATTGCACATTTATACGTTTGTGCAATAATTCTGTAAAGAACCGCTAAATAATCGACAAAAAAAACAACAATTGAACATACCAAACAAATACCCCTCATTAATACCTTTAAACAAACGCAATATTTAACAAACAAACCGACTCAATTAAAAGCCAGCACAATTTAACAATTAAAACAATCACATACATCGGTAACATTTGGTAAGACGATAATGGTTTTCAATAAATTTCATTTAATCATCCATAATCAAAAGCAATACAAAATAAAGAAGTGAAACTCCAGCTGCTGGAGCAGTATTGAATTTTCATTAAAAACAATTAGTTGGTCCTTTATTTAAGGCAAGTGACCGATTGTCCAAACAGTACAAAACAGCACAAAACAGCACAATACAAACCAACATAATTACAAAACATGAATAAAGCTGGGGTCACCGCCTTGGAACGGTCAATGCAAAGCATCGGGGGTTTAAACCTGGTTATAGAGTGCTCAACCTCACACTTGGTCCAGCAATATTCATAATACATTGAAGTGTAAATAAATTTAACGTCATAGCATTGTAACTCAAATTAAACAATAATAAAAGGGAATTCAAACGCATTCAATTTAATTACTCAATTGCATTGAAGATACAAGAGTAACAGAGTTACAACATTTTGACGAACGATCAAATAAAACTATTAACAATTGTCAACTACATTCCTTCTTTATAGAAAAATATTTGAGAACATAGTGTCATGGAGTTAATATCTCAGATAACCATCGCGCAAATACAGGAAGAAGCAGCAAAAATATTGGGTGTAAAAATTCCATATTACATAGCTTGTTTATGTGACTGCTCAAAAAAATAAAAATAATTAAATCAAACAAGAAACGCCTATCAGAGAGAAAATATAAATAAAATGGAACGTTATAAACCCAATGACCTATGCATGTAGATTACAACTAGGAAATTCGGTCGTATGACGTCACAAAAATCCATAATGACATAATGACGTGAATAAATTCCAGGGGCAGTACTAACAATTTTTTTTAATGGGGCTGTGCTACTAATAAAACAAGTTTAGGTGATTTAATATTAAGATGCAAATTAATAAAAATGGTAATTCCATTAAAGCGACATTATTGGAATCAAACAGTATATAGGTGTTTTGATAACTGAAGACAGAAATGATTTGATGTACGATTTGAGTCCAAATGTAATTTTCATGCAGATTTGTTCATACGACACAATGACACAATTTTATTAAACAGTGAAAAATGCCTATAAACACTGTATTATGTGAATTGGGAATAAGACATCAAACTGGAAATGGACATCATTTTGGTGATTTTCTCAAACAAAACTATTCATTTCATGATCAACATATATTTGTGTAATATATTATCTATAATTTCAGCTTGTTAAGCAATTTTCCAGGACTTTTTCATTAACAGTGATTTAATTTTTATCATTTAAAGTGTATTTTTAAACCGTGTCCATGCGCGGCATGGACCCAGTTTCATTTCATGTTGATTTTTTTTTTTAATTAATAAAAAATCCAGTTTAAATTGAAAATCGATTTAAATGATGCTATTATATATGCAAGTATATGTTTTAATTATAATTTGTAAAACTAGATAAATACAACAGATACAAGTGCATATTATGCACTTTTGATAAAACACAATTTATTCCCAAATTGATGTCTTATTCCCAATTCACATAATACAGTGTTCTATAATGTAGTTTTCATGCAGATTTGTTTATACAACACAATGACACAATTTTATTCAACAGTGAAAAATGCCTATAATATCACTTAATGATTCCAAATTTTAAGGGAAGAAAGATATAGTGAATGGAAAACCATCAAACACCTGTTTTTAAGTACATAAGCATCGTATCCTTTTGATAAAAACAAGTTAATTAAATTGAAAAGTTTAATATGAACATTTGGTTTAACATATTTTAATTTGCGGACACGCTTCAAAACATAATCCATAAAATGATGGATGGGAGATTCCATTATTTAAATGCCATTTTAAAGAAACATTATATTTTGAAATTAAATCACCATACTTAGAGTAAAATCTAGCAAATTTATTTCTTAGGTTATGATATAAAAAGCCTTGTTTTAGCAATTTTTTAGTAAATACTAGATTACGATCATTAAAATCTTTAATACCAGACATGCTCTGGCATAACGTACCAACTGCGAAATGTAAATACCATAGGAAGGTCCTTTAGGACAGAAAATTCACAATTTCAAAGTTAAAATCGTCCCGTTTGTCGTATAAACTAGTTTTGATCAAATTATTATTAATAGTTAAATGTAAGTCTAAATACGCAGCGTCTGTATTGGATATACACGATCTATTTAAGACTAGTTCTTTTGGGTAGATTTTGTGAATATATTGTTCAAATAATGGATTATCTAAATTAAGTATGTCATCAATGTACCTTCTAGTAAGGTTAAAACAATTAATCAAATCTACTTGCTTAGTTTTAGATAATTCTTACATAAATTCGCTTTCATAACAATATAAAAAAGGTCAGCTATAAGTGGCGCACAATTAGTACCCATAGGAACGCCAATAATTTGTTTAAATATTTTACCATTAAATTCAACAAAAAAGTTATCCAAAAGAAAAGTAAGTGCTGCACAAAAGTCAAGATTAGTCCAAATGATGTAATTATCTTATATCTGATTAGTAAAAAAAGCTGTTTTAGTGTTTAAAGCTAGATACAAACACTTCTCTCTAGAGCTGCAACGATTCGATCCGATTCATCCAAAATCGATTCGAAATGCTTCGATTCGATTACGATACCAAACCTACCAAATTCGATTCGATTCTTTAACATATATACATATATACATAAATACGTAAAGAACGCTGTATTCTGACTATTGATACGGGAAGGTGAAGGTTTTATGTTTACCTGTAATTACGACCCGCGCGATTGGTTGCTTATTACTTTAGTCATCCAATCAATAAGCGCGTTACGGTCTACTTTCGGAAAAAGCGTCAAAATGGCTGAACAAGTTGTTTCCGACAAATTGAAATTATCAGATGCGCCTAAGTCGCTAAAATCAAAAGTGTGGCAGTATTTTGGGTTGTGTAGCCCTACCGATAAAGCAAAGTGTAAACTGTACTTCACGGATGTGGCGTACACAAAGTCCGGCTTAACCACTAATCTAATGCAACATGTCAAACAAAAACATAACGTTGATTTAGCAAGACAAAGAGGTCGCACAAGCGCAACTACTGAAGTCGCGAGCCAAGAAAGTAGTTCTATTTCTGTTGGAATTTTGTTAAGTTTATCAGAGAATGTGATTTGTCCTACAGGTAACAGGTGATGCTGTCATGTCACAATGGTAGACATGCTTATTGCGGTTTTGGGTATAAGTATTATGTGATAGTACTACCATTCAACTGATTCCAGATACGTTCTTATGATTATTTATTTATTTTTTATATTATTGTGTAATTAACGCAATCTTCTAGTCAGAAGTTTTTATATTAAAATTCCTAATTTGCTTTTCTTTTTAATGTGTTTTATTGAAATCACATTTGAACAGAAATGTTAATTTTGAGGCATAAGAGTGAATATATGATAAAACTAGGGTTAAAGATGAATCGAATCGAAAAAATCGGTATCGGAGTGTCTGAAATCGAAATCGAATCGAGCTGTTGGTGAATCGTTGCAGCTCTACTTCTCTCTAGTAAAAGTTTTTTCAATCAAAGAAACAAGTTTGGATTTTATTAAAGCGTGAGGAAGCGTTGCATATAGTGTGGAAAAATCATAAGTACTTACCTGTGACACCTTATATTTTTTATTTTCAATTTTATCAATAACTTCTAAGGTGTTTTTTATTGACCAAAATAGGTTAATATAACTATTTTCATAAACTTTATTACAAAATTTAGCTATATGATATCTAATAGCACTCAATGCAGAATAAGATACACTGATAATAGTTTGGTGGTGCAAGACACTGAATTAGCGATAAAACGACTTTTATATGGCGTCTTATGTAATTCAGGTATCCAGTAAAGTGATGGCAATTTCTTGCCAGTTATATTGACTATTACATTTAACTTTATGCATTGGGCAATATGGTCGGTAATAATTTCATTAGGTTGCTTATTGTACTCACAATATGATGTAATTTGTGAAAGGTCTTGTGAAATAGTTTGAACATAAAACACTCTCATATTATTATAACATTATTAGCAGCCTTATCAGCAGGAACTAAGACGAATTTATATTTTAAGTCTTCAAGCAATTTACTGAGATTTTGTTTATTAAATTTAGGTGAATGTGGTAGGGCCAAAGAATGTGTATCATAAAAACATATTTTATTCATGGCCATACTAAAGATTTTTGTTTTCCAATCATTGAGTGCAGTTATTTCAGCATTTTCCTTCCTGCACCATTTACAGGGGTTTTTCTGCCTACTTTGGGAAAAGGAGTCTGTCCAAATTGGGAATTTTTATCGACCAAATAGCCCATTTTGGGAATTTTTGTTTCGTGAACCGGCTCATTTTGGGAAAAAAATGAATTAATCATGCTTAAATAAGCCTGTGGTTTAACAATTTTCTTTATATAAACACATGCAAAACAAACACTGCCCAAACACAAACGACATTTTTTGGCCGAGCTGAAATAGAGCCATGGGTATTTCATTTCATACTTTAATGTATTAAATGACGATCGAACTACAACTTTCTTACAAGGCTCTGAGCATTCAGTTGCCGATTTTGTGATTGACGGCCCTGGACTTACTTCTGTTGCTGTTAAGTTTTGCTGCGTATCGTCCTAGCCGGTCTGTTCAGGGTTACTAGCGGCAGTAATTTCGGAAGATTCTGAGCGTTTCGAAAACATCGATAATATCGTTACACATCCTTTAGCGTTTATTTTTCGTGTTTTTTTAATGAAATTTTTACTAGTGTCGTGCGAAGCCATGATTGAAAATAAGCGTCTACAGATTTGGACTAGAATGTGTATTGTGCGGCTCTATATACTTGTTATAATGCTGAACAGTTCGAAACTTATCGCTGTCAATGTTGGCAGATGCATCAGGCAAATACACCTGCTAAAATCTGAGTCGCTAAAGGCTTAATTACGTCGTGGATGAAGGGAAGTCACTCTTTCGATATAAATTATGTTTACTTTTTACGATTTTGAGCAAATTTTTTTTTTGGAATTGGGAAAAATGTAATCAAAATTCAATTGGGATCGGGTCCGTATGCTTTGGGAATGCCTCCGTTGTCCGGAGGCGCAGACAGTGCAGAAAAACCCCTGATTTAGTACAATAATCATGTAAGGATGTTACGATATTCTTAATGCAGTCATCAAAATCAACAGGAATAGGCAGTCTGTACTTAGGGCCTCTGCGTAGCAAATTTCTAAGGTTTTTACTTTGAATGAAATTAAGGTCCCCAGTAATAACATGTCCAACTGGACCATATATATATTTAGAACTAGTACAGTCACATAATGTAGGACAATTTCTTATTACATTTATATCTGTGGAAATAGAATTATAATTAAAAACGATACTTCTTACAGGTTTACTATATTTGTAGCAAATAAGTGGTGAATTAGTATTGCGGAAATAAGGGGGAATCAACCGACGTACATTTTTATTATTGAATATTTTAGGAAGGTCAACTAAATCAAGACCTTTGTTACAAAACTCAATTTTGATACGATTTCTAGTTTTGTTAAGTACATTTTCAATAAAAGGTTTAAGATAGTAGTCAGTGAAAGATTCAATAATACAAGCACATTCATATAGAGGGTCAGATTGAAGTAAAATAAGTTTCCATTTCTTATCAATATGCGCCAACAAAAAAACAGAAAGCATACATGCCATAATTTTTTAGGTCCAAAGCGGGACATTACATACACAATTGTCGGGACATATGACCAAAAAGCGGGACACCTAAAACGATCTATCATTTCACCTTTACTGAAGTCAGTATAGTACTAACAAATACACTTGATACTTTTATTCAAGACATAAAACATCTGATATGAAGCATGGAATCTAAAACATAACAATAGCAGTTTTATAAAATAATACAATAGCAAACAACGTGGATAATATTCATCTTTTTAGAGTAAAAAATCTAGAACATTACGACAACAATACTCATATTAATTTCAATGGCAAACAATAACGCAGGGGAGGCTATCCAGTACACTGAAAGTACGGGTTACAGTAAACTATCTACCGAACAGTTACATCAGTTACACACGGAATGCGCGGCCGTACACATTTCCGAGGTAGGTTTTTGGTGGAAGCAAACCGTCTTTGTGTTCATTTTAACTCTCAACAACGCCTCAACCGTTTTTACACCAACAAAAACAAAAGGACAATGGCTTTACTCGAATTATTTTTCTCTAATGTTTATAATCATATTTTGTTTTCTTCTTATATACACAGATTAAACTGAATTGTGAATTGTCAGGCGCTGTATTGGGGTAGTGTCAAACTGTCATGAATACCAACACGTTGTTTTTATTACTATAACACAAGACAAGATGGGTACCACTTTTACTGTTTGTTGCGATGTTTTTTAAGCATGTATCCATGCTCAGTTTGTTACTTGTCAATTGTTGCGGCTTAATTGGAATAGGGTCAAACTGTCTTGCATAGCACCTCGTTGTTTTTAGCCTAATTGGAGTAGGGTCAAACTGTCATGCATAGCACCTCTTTGTTTTTATAACAATTACACCCAATTACACTAGACAGGATGGGTATCACTTATTGGACTGTTTTTTGCGATTTTGGTATATTGCACATTCGGATTATCCCGCTATTCATGAACTAAACATTGAATGTGAAAGACTCATAAATGACGTAGAGTTAATTTTACAAAACAATTGTTTTGTAAACCGTTTCAAACAAATACAAATATAAACACATGTTCAACATTTATTTCATTATAATACAACTATCGATAGCAATAAGCGACCACTATCTTGAAGACCACCATGGTGTGAATGCCTGATGAAATCAATAATTAGCCGATAAATCGCTGATAAGGTGTCAAAAACAACACTGGTACACACGATAAGTAGAATCGGATTGTTAATTGGGGGCAATAAAGGGATTAGCGGGGGTAAGTGTTAGCGAAACAGAGCTTGAATAGCGAATTTTATTGGGAACCTATAGACCATACATCGTTTTTTACGAATGTCGGGACAAATCGTCTCATATTGGGACGGCGGGACAAAGGGCCCAAAAGCGGGACTGTACCGCCGAGATCGGGACGTATGGCATGTATGCAGAAAGAGAGCAAAGTGCACTTAATAATTTATGTTTACCCCCATTTTGTAATAATGTGTAGCAATCATTTAAAGAAAGCAGACGTTTAAATTTATGCCTTAAGTTACCATTTTTCCTAATGCCATGTGAACGTTTATTTCTTAGACGTTTAATAAACAGAGAAAATGAATTAATCGATTTATTTTTAGAAATTGTTCCAACATTTAGAATATTCTCATTAAATCCAAGTGGGAAAGCTGATTGCAAACGTTTAATCCATTCAATTCTGACATGCACCTTGCTTTTAATTGGCACTGATTTGAAGTACTATTATTAAAAATAAGTTGCTCCACAGGTTGAATTGAAATATTTGTTACGCTATGACCCCTTTTATTAAAGTGCTGGTAAATGAAGTTATAAAATTTATTGTTATTTTTAATTTAAAAAAAAACGTGTTTTAAGTGATCTACCCGTCTGCCCAACGTATTGCGCACCACAACAGAGTACATTTCAAGTAATAACATAAACCACATGCATAGAATTTCATGAGACATCGGATTTAATAATTACTGAAAATTTGCGGTTATTAACCGATGAAAGAATAAAAGAGGACATATTTAAAAACTTGCAACATAAACACTTCCAGAAACAAACCGACAACACAATATATCATTTTAAGCACCTTTTTTCATTATAATCAAAATATATTGTCACCAAACGGACTGCTAGCTAATCTAACACTCGCTGTAATCAATTAAGTTTTAAAGAAAATGTGTAATTGTATGGCTGAATAAGCCTGATTTGGGGCCTAATAAGCTTGGGACCGAATCAGCTTGAAATTTCGGACAGGGCCGAAAAAGCTTTGGGCCGGAAGAGCCTGCTACTGGTTGAAGCACAGGACATTATTTTTTGAAATCAAGCGGGGTTCAGCAACTGACTGAGCTAAATTTTAGGTTTAATTGAGCAACATTAAGACTTAAGTGCGGCGACTTGTATGTAATATTCTTATTTTCGCTTATGGGAGGAGAAGTTATTTTACGGATCAATATATATATTTTTGTTTTCAGAATATCTTGCATAGTGGTGATTTTTTTTGTAAATTAGTGTAAATAAGTACTGCATTTGTGCCTATTACATTTACTACAACATTTGCCAATAATGCAAAGCTAATTATTTTAAGTCATAACTGATCACAGGGACTGGGCAATAATAAAATATCACAGGGACTGGGCAAATATGTGAACCGGTGAAACTTTCTGGTTATGTATAAAAACAAAACAATCAACATATATTTATTTTGTGGTTTTTCTAACAATAGCGCAGACTTTTGCTGTTTAAGTTTTGGTTAACTTGTATTTTCTTCAATTTTACAAGATGACAGTGATTGCACGGTTTATTGATAACTGTTACACTACAGTCACTTATTAATATCTAAGTTAGAAGGTGATTTTTCAAGCAGTTCCGTAGTGTAATGGTTACACGCTCGCTTCACATGTGAGAGGCCCAAGGTTCGAGCCCCAGTATTATCAAATAATTTTATTTGTGTTCTATGTTATTTTTTTGTTTTGATGTAGACATTTTAAAATCCATTTTACTACAATTGGACATTTTTATTAAAATTAATGGATGCTGCGTGGTGACAACGTAAATTAAAATTTCTTACATCACTTAAATATCTTATAAAAAATACACGTGTTTCTATATTTACAAATAAATGCAAACAACACATAGGTCGCCGTGGTGTAATGGATACGGTGTCCGCCTAGCGACCGGGAGGTCACGGGTTCGATCCCCACCGTGGGAGCGTTCTTTAGATCTTCCCCAAAGACACCAAGTACTGGTTCTAGGCCCAGGAAACGGACTCGAGAGCGTTTATATAAGCCTTAGGCTTTCGATGCAATCGAGCTAAAATAAATAGGTTTAAACTAAACTAAACAACACATTTATTATCCATGTATTTTATGGTTGTCTATCATAGACCCTAAGTACTATTCCTACCTCATATAGAGCGCAAAGCTTGACACATATTATTGATTGTAACAATGAGTGCGATAAAGGAAGCAGCCGCTTATCAAGGAGGAGCTGTGTCCCAGCAATCCGTTTCCCTAAAGTCAAGCACTCCTCAGAGTGTTTTTTTTAAGAACCACATATAGAGCGCGAAGCCGACACGTATTACTATCAAGGTGGTATGGACCCTTTTGCATTATCCAACCATTACGTCCATAGTTATCTTCCTTAGAATTTGAGAAATTTTGAAATCCTTGTTCAAAGTCAAAAATTTTCATCCTATTCTTCCCAAACTTGCTCAGTTTTTTTATCAATGAGGACCCAACCCAAACCCTATATGAGCAATATAGAAAAAAAAATCGTTCCATGTAACTTAATTGAGTGCCTTTTACACTGAAATTCCCGACGCCCTTTGATTCTTTGCATCAATACTTATAATCTTGTAATTCTAGTGTAAAATGTCTTGAAATAATTTCAGCATGAAGTGTTGTGTGATGAAAACATTGTATATTTACTACAATTTGTAAATTAAGAATAAGTTTGTTGCAAAGTAGATTCAAAGTGGGTGGTTAAAGTGGTATGGTCTCATAGTTCAGCAACTGCCTGTTTGGAATACTGGAGAACAGTTGTAACAGGTTTGTATTTTAATTTCTGCATCTATTTTTTATTTATTTTATTGAATTAATAATGGTCATTATCATATTTATGTATTGTCACTGGGAAATGTAAATGGATAAGTAAATGTAATGTAAAGGAAAAACTACACAATTTGAATTATTATCGCTGTATTTTATCGTTATTGTCATCTTAAATGTTAGTTATACCTATTTCTGGCTATTAATGAACAGATTTCTTTCCCCCATATTTAATGAGAACTTTTATATTGATCAGAAGATCATTTGGAAAGAATGTTCTTCATCATCGCCTGCAAAAAAAGGGAACACAATGGGATTATCTGATGTACCAAGTTTTACCCTGCATGAGCAGGCAAACTTAAGGGGAACAGGAGTGGGAAAACTGCACCCTGACCTTGACCAAGAAAAGCTGAATTTGTTGAGAGGAGAAACTATACAGGTTATTGCATTATAAAGGCGTCACACTTCCAACCAGTCCACACAGCCAAATGAGACCACGTATCGTGGTACATTTTCAAACAGTATTTTCTACCAATTGTAATTAAAATCTTTTAATTATTTATGAAAAGCGTTAAGTCGCATGTGATCACAGGATTATAATTGCTTAAATTAACAAACAAAAACAACAAGCAAACAAACTTGATTTAAATTTATATTTTTTATAGCAACGAGATTACCATTACAGCAATATTGAACACTTATATTATAAAATATCTTTCAGGACCTGATCTCAAATGAGATCATGCACGAAGCGGTCCTCGCAAAGGCCATGACAATAGTTTTCAGACCTGATCAGCTGGTGAACTGCTCTATGAATGGTGGTTCAACCACCCCTAAGGGGGAGATTCGAGAGGGTCTCCCGATTGCCGAACGCTGTGCCATAGTTGGTATGATTCTTTTTTTTAAGGGAAAAGGGGGCTTTAAATATATAAGTATCCTATTGCCTCCATAATCCATTTTGAAACAAACATAATGCAATTAATTCAAATTTGACCCCAGCACATACTCTGTCTTGCGCTAATTTAATGCTACTGCTCTAATTTAAGAGCTACACAAAAATTATGTGTGTGTATAAAAAAGTTTTGGAGAATTTAACACATAGGCTGACAAAAATAACCGCAGTATACATTAAACTTTCATTTTGAACGATACAAAAAATCAAGCCACAGTAATTTGCCTCCTTGTTTGAAAAACTTCTTTTGAAAACCTTCTCATGTAGATGATGTTAAAATGGGATTCCTGAACTGATTATGTTGATGTAAAAGTTTATTCCACCAAAATTATGTCATTCAGATCAGACTGGATTTTGGTGGAATAAACTTCTACATGTATTTTGAATACTGAAATGTACAGAAAGATCTTGAATTGATTGTTCATATAAATTTCAGATGTCATCTCCAAAAAGTTTGCCCTGCCCATCTCAACAGTGGAAGAAAAAATGAGATGGGCCTTAAGGAGGCTTTGTGTGATGAACAGCGCGGAGAATATATGAGATGAATTGTGTAGTGCTGAGCAACTTTGTTGCGTGTGTATATAGGAGTAAATATGTGTAAAGGGCTATCCCAGGAAAAGATATGATAAGGGTTCCTTAATTGCGTCATTTTATAAATCCAAAAGATATGATAAGGGTTCCTTAATTGCGTCATTTTATAAATCCAGTACCACCAACACAGTTTAACACAATTATTATTACTTTTATCCTGCTTATCGCCATTCACTAACTGAAACTGTATACATCATGGTTCATACCCCTTCTCCAGTTTTTACCAGTGGTAGCCCTCAGATGAAAATATTATTGTCTCCGACAGGTTTCACCGGAGGGGACTTATGGTTTGCGCTCCGTCAATCTGTCTGTCTTGTCAGTCGGTCTGTCTGTCAGTCTGTCTGTCACACTTTTCTTGATCCTGCAATTACTTTAAAAGTTCTTCATATTTTTCATGAAACTTGAAACATGGATAGATGGTAATATGGGCATTATGCACCTCATTTCATTTGTTCCTACGTCAGAATTTCTGGTTGCTGTGGCAACAAATAGACTAGAAATACTGCTGAAAATGGTGGTTTTCTGGATCCTGTGATAACTATAAAAGTTCTTAATATTTTTTCATGAACCTTGCAACATTGATAGATGGTAATATGGATATTATGCACCTCATTTCATTTTGTTCCTACGTCAAAAATTGTGGTTGCTATGGCAACCAAAAAAATAATTCTGAAAATGGTGGAATTTCTGACAATGATGGAGCCGGTAGGGGACCATATCAGGGTTCGACATTAACTTTTTTACCGCAAGACCGTCGGACCAGCTCCTCTTAAAATGTTCTAGCCCGAACCTGATGTCTACTAGACCACAAATGACATAGTTAATGAACACAATTGTGTCATGTAACTGTTTAATCAGGATTTATCAGTAAATAATAAGTGAACACCAGATTTTTTTTTGATGCATAGAGTAAAACAATAAAATAAACCATTTTTTTTGCTTTACTCCGTCAAATTCAATCCATGGGAACTGACTCGATTTTCCATCTAGGATAAAATTGACATTTTCGTGTTTCTTCATATTTACGTTTCGTGTCAGTTTAAGCATCGGATTCTTTTTTATTAACTGATTTGTCGGACGAAAATCTGAACTTGAACAAAGCCATTCTTTAAATTACATTCTCTTGTCTGCTACGCAAAAATGTTTACATTGACGATACCGATTTTCGATAGAAGTCGTAAAATCATGCTCTACAGTTTTACGACACTGCAGAAAATCATTAATATTCATGACAACTTGACCAATCTAAACAAGCAATATCTGCAGGAAGCTCTTCTTTGCGTCTAAAAATAGCAATGAATCATGCGAATGCTCCGCGTTTATTTAAATACACTAGTTTTGTTTTAATGTAAATAACGGATACTAGAGTAATTTTACACATTAAAAAATAAAGGTTTTCACAGCATTCAGTTATAGTTATATGAATCAGTATAGATTTTTTCTTGTACGACCAGTCGGACAAGCTAGCCCGCAGTTTGACTAGCCCGACCACCGATCTTACTAGACAATGTCTGTCGGACGTGCCTTAGTGTCGAACCCTGCATATTGCTTGACAATAGCCTTGTTTATTTTAATTTATTATGTTAAAAGTGCTGTCATATTGTGATGATGTATCTTGGGTAGATTTTTCCTGTTTTTGTTAAAAATGCATTATTAAAATGTTCACATAAGTTGTTTTTAGCTTTACTGGCCAGAGGCCAGCAGGCCTTATGTCATGGTCCTGTGTCCGTCGTGCGTGCGTCCGTGCGTGCGTCCGTCTGTGCGTTAACTTTTTCTTTAAACATCTCCTAAAATACTGGTCCAATTCTGATTAAATTTCTCAGGAATGTTCATGGGGTGAACCTCTTCCAAATTTGTTCAAATTATGCTCCTGGGGTCAAATTTGCCCCTGCTCCGTGGGGTCAAAAATTGAAAATTTGCTTATATAAGGCCTATTTTGTGAAAACTTTAAGAATCTTCTCGTCCATAACAATTAGGCCTAGGGCTACAAAATTTAGTATGTAGTGACATCTTATAGTCATCTACCAAGTTTCTTCAAATTATGCCCCTTGGGTCAAATTTGACCCTGCCCCGGAGGTCAAAAAATTGAAAATTTGCTTATATAAGGCCTGTTTTGTAAAAACTTTAAAAATCTTCTTGTCCATAACCATTGGCCATAGGGCTACCAAATATGGTATGTAGTGACATCTTATAGTCTTCTACCAAGTTTCTTCAAATTATGCCCCTGGGGTCAAATTTGATCCTGCCCTGGGGGGTCAAACAATTGAAAATTTGCTTATACAAGGCCTATTTTGTGAAAACTTTAGAAATCTTCTTGTCCATTACCATAGAGCCTAGAGCTACCAAATTTGGTATGTAGTGACATCTTATAGTTCTCTACCAAGTTTCTTCAAATTATGCACCTGGGGTCAAATTTGACCCCGCCCTCGGGGGTAAAAAAATTGCAAATTTGCTTATATAAGGCCTATGTTGTGAAAACTTTAAAAATCTTCTCATCCATAACCATTTGGCATAGGGCTACCAAATTTAGTATGTAGTGACATCTTAAAGTCCTCGACCAAGTTTCTTCATATTATGCCCCTGGGATTAAATTTGACCCTGCCCCGGGGGGTAAAAAAATTGAAAATTTGCTTATATAAGGCCTGTTTTGGGCACACTTTAAAAATCTGCTTGTCCATAACCGTATGGCATAGGGCTACCAAATTTGGTATGTAATGACATCTAATAGTCCTCTACCAAGTTTGTTCAAATTAAGCCCCTGGGATCAAATGACTATTCCACAGGGGTCACAAAGTTGAACATATGCTTATATTGGGCCCATTTTGTGCAAACTTTAAAAATCTTCTTGGTCATAACTATTGGGCCTATTTCTACCAAATTCGGTATTTAGTGACATCTAATAGGTCTCTTATTAGTTTGTTCAAATTATGCCCCTGGGGACAAATTTGACCCTGCCCCGGGGGTCACAAAAATGAACATATTTTCACAAAGGAAATTCCTGGTCCTTGTGAATAAATCTTCTTTAAGGGAATTAGCTCAAACACAGAATAAAGTTGTAACAATATATTTAATAACAACATGTACAAATAACTTTACAAGGTTGTTTTGCGGAGTTCCGCCAGTTTCTATCCCCAAATGTTTACATTTCAATTCTTATATACAATTTCCTATCTTGACATGTACTAACTAATTTTAATCTGTGAATAACAATCGTATTAGACTTAGAAAGGCATGATCAAACAAATATGGCAAGGATTAAAACAGCAGAATGATTATTACTAAAAATCTAATTAACTGTGAACAAGCATAATAAATATAAATCCTACAAACTGTGAACAAGCATATATTTGAAGTAAATTGCTGAATGCAAGTGTTAAAACTGGAACTGTATAATCTTGATGTTTGTTTCTTAGGATTTAAATGAATCACAAATCTTAACAAAATTAAGAGAGTAAAAATCGGTCCTTGTGATAATATCCTCCCCTCTTCAAAAATCAAATGCTCCTGCATTTGACATGAATCTGTTATGGAAAAAAAATTCTTGTTGGTGATTTTACCACTGTGTTTTCTTCACATAATAACAGATTATAATAAATTAATAATACAGTGCTCCAAATGTGTATTCCTTTGAAGTGTCAAAGTATTTGGCTTTCCTTCTATGAAATCTGTTGATTTCTTCTTCTGGAAGGTCACATTGCGCCAGCACCTTTGGAATGTCATCATTGAAGAGGTTCACATTTTTGAAAAACATTCAATTGTTGAAAATATCTTTTAAAAGACTGTCAATTTTGTTTACACGTGTTTTCAAGGTTTTCTTCGCCTGACCCGTGCACAATCGCTTTGCATCTTCTGCTGCATCCAAGGCCTGCTCCACTTTGTCCATGCATGTCATGAACACTTTTAATTGTTCACATTTACCTTCCTTCATTTCCTCACATACATCATTGAAGTTGACACTTAACTTTTGGTATTTTTCATTTAATTCAATCATGTCTTGTTCATAGTTCTTTACATCTGGTGCTGGTTTCTTCAATTGAGGCTGGGCAGTGTTGACAGGAAGCAAGGTACTCACAGCTTTCCTTTCATTGTATTTACTAATTCTGGACATATCCCTTTCTGTTTTGAATTATGTCTTGGTTCTTCTTGTGATACATTTGGAGAAGCACTTCCTGGCATAATGTCCAAATTTGCCACATCTGTAGCACTGTGTTCCAATTGCTGGACATTGTCGCAGATGCCAGCGTTGCCATTTTTCATGTCCACAGCGATTACATTGGGCATTACTGTGGGCACACATCTGTGTCTTCTGTGCTTGAATTGGCTGTTTCTTCCTAGGCTTTTGCCATGTCCATCTTATAAAATTGGTTGATTACATCTTCTTGAAGATCCAATTTTACTCGCTTTGATGAGAGTATGGGAAAGGTATAGCAACGTAGAAGTGCTATACGCCCGATTCTTCCACCACTTCCCTCAAAGGAATTTTACTTGAAGTATGTATTAAGTTAAACACTGTTGTTGGCAAGTTGTCCCCTATTCACGAACATTCCATCAAGGCCCTTGATGAAGAAGACAAGACTGGCTCTTCAAAACTACAAGGTAAGTGCCCAAATGTGAACTCAATCTCAGAGGTGAAAGTAGCCGAGATTTTAGATGATCTTGGAATCACTATTGATAGCCCGCTTTTAACTGCGGATCAAAAAGCAAAATTACAAAATTTTATAGCAAACAATCGCGATATGTTTGCAAAAGACACCTCTGAGTTGGGTTGCACAAACCTTCATTTCCACAGCATTGACACGGGAGATGCTCCACCGCAAAGACAACCTCCATATCGAGCCTCACCAACAGCCAAGAAGGAAATTGAAGCCCAGGTAAGTGACATGCTTGCGAACGACATTATCGAACCATCAGACTCCATGTGGGCTGCACCTGTCATTCTTTGTAAAAAGCGTGACAACACATACAGCTTTGCAATAGATTTTCGTAGGCTAAATGCTGTCACTAAGCCTATCAATTTTCCTTTACCCAAATTTGATGATGTTGTTGACTCAGTAGCAGAGCAAAATTCAAAAATCTTAACTGTTTTGGATCTAAAGAGTGGGTTTCATCAAATTCCTTTGGACCCACAAACTAGACACAAAACAGCTTTCGTGACGCATGATGGCAACTATCAGTTCAAACGTCTGCCATATGGGTTACGAAATGCCCCTATTTGTTTTCAAAATGTGATGACACAGGTTCTTCGAGGCATCAATTTTAAATTTGCTCTGGTCTATGTTGATGACATCATGGTTCACTCTGCTAATTTTGACGAGCACTTGAACCACCTCAGCACCATCTTCCAACGCTTGCGGGAGGCGAACTTAAAGCTCCAACCAAAAAAATGTAAGTTTGCTACAGACCGTGTGGAGTATCTAGGCCACTTCTTTACCAGCCAGGGTATAGAGGTGAACCCAAGTAAGATTGAAAGTGTTAAATCCTTTCCCCGACCGAAAACACAGAAAAAATGTCAGAGAATTCTTGGGTCTGTGCAATTATTACAGAAAATTCATTGCAAAATTTGCAGAAATTGCTGCACCTTTGAATAACCTGTTGAAACAGGACACAGAATTTGTTTGGAGTGAACAATGTGAGTCTTCCTTTAATACTTTGAAGGAAAAAAACTCACCACTGCACCAGTCCTAGTTTTCCCTGACATGGCTAAGCCCTTTACACTGTCTACTGATGCTTCTGATTACGCAGTAGGCTTTGTATTGGGTCAACTGGACGACCAAGGAAGAGAAAGGGTGATTGCTTACGGAGGACGCTCTTTGAGAGGTAGTGAGAACAAATGGAGCATTCATGAAAAGGAATGCCTAGCTCTCATCGAGGCCATCCGTCAATTCCACCCTTACCTTGCGAACTCACAGTTCACTGTGTTCACAGACAATATGGGTATGAAATATATCCAAAGTTTGAAAAATCTTAACGGTCGAAAAGGACGTTGGGCATTAAAACTCCAGGGTTACACTTTCAACATAGTCCACAAAGCAGGAACAAAGAATGCTTACGCAGATGCCTTGAGCCGAAGGAGCTACGAGCTGACTCCCAAGGTAGGTGAAAATCAATCTGCACTCTCACCAGATAACGGTGCTGCACAAGTGACTTTCGTGTATTCCATACCAGATGAAGTTCCCTTACTCTCAGCTTTGGAAATAGCTGATGAGGCAGAAGAGGTAAGTGCCATTGATTTACATGATATTGCTACTGAAAGGATCAATTTATCGCAAGAACAATGGAAATGTCCAGACTTGCAACCATTGTTGAACGTAATGGTTCACAATGTGCTGCCAAATGATGTGGTTAAACAGCGAAAGTACTTGATCATGTCAGAGCAATACATTATCAAAAATAAAATTCTGTATCACATATGTGAGCCACAAAGGAAGAAACAACAAAAACAAGGTGAGCCTTTCACACAGTTGGTAGTTCCTAAATCTTTGCGAGAAGATGTGATTAAGGCATACCACGAGGGACATGCTCATCTAGGTTTTGATAAGACCTATTTTGCCATCCGTTCAAAGTATTACTGGGAAGGTATGTATACTGACATTGAAAATCATGTTCGTACGTGCAATACTTGCCAGCAATCAAAGCGGTCTTATGCTAACAACAGGCCACCTCTTTGTCCCTTGCCAGTGCCTGAACATACTTTTTCACGAGTTCATGTGGATGTTCTAGGTCCGTTACCACTCTCTCAGAATAAATTTAAGTACATCTTAGTGGTGGTAGATGCTTTTTCAAACTGGTGTGAAGCCTTTCCTCTTTGTACTCAGGAAACTACTGAAATTTCAAAAATTTTGTTTGAAGAAATCTTTTGCCGTTATGGTGCACCTGATGTCATTGTCAGTGACAGGGGAACCAATTTTTTGTCTAAGCTTGTTACAGCTATCTGTGAAAAATTCCAAGTAACTAGGCACCATACTTCTTCATTTCATCCACAGACCAACAGCACTGTTGAACGTGTTAATGGTACACTTGGCCAGGCTTTGCGTTCTCTTTGTAATGACAATCAAGACAATTGGTCTCAATTCATTCCTGCTGTGATGATGGCTTTCCGCAATTCAGTATCTGCAACTACTGGTTTCACACCATACCAGATTTTATTTGGCAGACACATGCGTCTTCCAATAGACACTGCTCTCATTCCAAAAGAAAACTTGCCTGTAAATGTTAAAACACATGTGGATCATTTAAATGAACAGATAAAGATTGTTGAGGGCATAGTCACAGCAAACAAACTAGGTGCACAAATAAAACAAAAACTTCACCATGACAAAACTTGCAAGGAACCAAAGTTCACGTTAGGTCAACAAGTTTTGGTGAAACAGGAAAATGTTAAACAAGGGTTGTCTAAGAAACTTTCACCCAAGTTCCTAGGACCGTACGAAATAGTTCAATTAGGGCCAAATTATACCTACAAATTAAAATCACTTGAAACTGGCAATACTTTAAAGTCACTTGTTAATGCTCAACGATTAAAAACCATTCCATGCAAGCAACCAATCACAGGCAGAAGCAATAACTCAGGATGACACTAGTGATATGCCAACTGATAACATCTCACAACAACAAAAAGTTGAAAAAATTGTTAAACATTCTTATCAGAAGGGCTTGCATTACTACAGAGTTAAATGGATTGGCCTTGAACCTAAGTTCAATACTTGGGTGTTCGCTGATTCTGTCCCTGAGGACATGCGACAGGCTTTTCATGACATGTTTACTGGCAGCAACCGCAGACGAAAACGTTTGCAAGTTTTCCGCAGAAAAGATTAAAACTTCTGCTTATTCTGCCATTTCTTATAGGTACCTTCTGTTCTTTGTATGTTAATTACATTTTCAAGTTCATTGCAGCATACTGGCATTGCTTCCATTTGATAATATAAGCTTAAAATGTCCTATATATGGCATACCTTTTTAGTACATTATTAAACCTCAACCTGAGTTTGTCTTTACAGTGGGTTAATTTTAAAGTAATGACTAATAATCATGAATAAAGTGCTAAGAACTAAGTGCACGGTTCTACAACCCATTCTAGAGACAATTACTCTAAAGTAGGCTTAATTTTGTACTTGCAGGACTTATCCTGCTCTTCCTACTGTCATGGACAAGGCTTTCGAATGGAGCGACAGTTGTGCAAAGATTAAATTATGGGACCATTTTTCATTCGCAAGGAAAGTTACATGCTTCGGCCGAGCATTGGTCCCATACCTATGTTCTACAACTGGAATACCCTGACTTTAACAATTTACAGTTTTCAACCTGTGATTGTAAGGACACGTTTGACACATTACATAGTATGTACAATGAGTCACAAGCTTATGTCAACAACATTTTCTCAACTATAAACTCATTGATACCTGATCATGAACCAACCATAAATAGAAAACGCCGATCGCTCCTCCCATTCATAGGTAAAATTGGGAAGGGACTATTTGGTTTAGCAACATCTGATGATGTTGAAACTGTTGCATCAAGAGTGAATCAGCTGATAAGAAACAACTACAATATGCAACAAGGATTTGCTCATGACTCAAAACTTTTACACTCATTTATGCTGCATTCAGATGCAAGATTTTCAAATATTGTTAAGGGAATCCAAAATAATCATGATCAAATTGTCGCAATCAGTTCAGATTTAACTGATTATTTTCTCAAATTTCAGCAGGTTCAATCCAAAGTTACTCATGTTTTAACAAATATTTTAAAGTTTTCTAACATGCGCAAGGAATCTTATGGATCTCTTCTTGACGGAATCATTAGTCTTACTCAAGGTAAAATTTCTACAAAGATTATTCCATACAAAATTTTGGAAGACAGTCTTTACAACATCAGTAAACAACTTCATACAAAACAGTACAAGCTAACTTCCACCGACCCACTATTTTACTATGAAAATGCTAAATTTTCCTTTTTCAAATCTAAAAAAACAATTTACATAACAGTCCAATTCCCAATTGTGCATACCAACATGATTCTTGACCTCTACAAAGTACTTGTTTTCCCTGTACCACTAAACTCTTCCTCTACTCATGCCACCCAAATTACTAACCTACCTCCATTTATTGCCATTTCAAAGGATGCAACTTTGGATATTTTTCTAATCGTATTACACCAGCAGTGACCCAGTTAAATGAAACCCATTTTCTAGTGTTTAATACCTCAGACATAACACTTGATTGTCCTGACCGTACTACTAATGTTTCAGGATGCCACTTCTGTATCATTACTGTCCCATGCAACTGTTCCATTTCAACTGTCTCATCCTTTATCCCACCAAGGCTTTCTTACTGTCATCACCACTCTATTCCCGTCACTGTCCTGCACCCTGTTAACCTTGCTCTACTTCAACAGTTCTTCAATGAGAAGGCTTTAGCAATCATTGAGGCCCATGATGCATTTGAATCACCACTCAACATTACCATTCCTTCTTTCAATATGTTTCAGCATAATTTCAGTACATTCCTTGCCACAGAAAAAATTGAAACCTTAAACCTTAAGAAAATGGCGGAGGCAGCTAAAAATGACCAAGAAATATACAGTTCTCTAGCAGAACCCATTCTTGCCCTAAAAGACTATGACATTGATGAAATAACCCCTTCTTTCATGTTATCAATAGTGTCAACCACCTTGTCCATCCTCTGCCTTCCAGGGATAATCTACTTGTACTTTAAATACCGTAGATTAGCATCATTGCTAGCACTAACTCACATCACTCATCCAGCACAAGCTGCAAACCTGCCAAGTTTCATTTACACTACACAAGCACCAATGACAACAACCACCACTTTAGCTCCTCTACACAACATGACAACAACAACTTACTCGCCTTTGCTTATGTTTTCTGCCATTCTATTTGTGTTTGCCACATACAGATTTCTAAAATACTGTTTCAATTCTAGATTCTCTAGCACTCTGATCCTGGAAATCACTGATGGTATGAATGTTGCACAAATCCCATGTCTTCAACTACCACCATGCATTCAACACTTAGAATTCTCAGGAGATAATTGTCTTCCTTCTGTACAAGTAAAAATTTCCATCACCTCCACACTCATTTTGGACTTTGGCGATTTTAAAATATTGAACAAATTCGACAACTGCACTCTTTCCCTCAATCCTAAAATCATGATTACTCCACTTCAAGCATACAAGGTAAACCGCCTCACTAAACACAAATTCTCCATGTACCTTTGGATCAACCAAAATGGCATTTGCATTCCAATTAATGTAAAGTACTCTTCAAAGGATCCGCCTATAACTACAAATTTATACCCTGAGATCAGTACAGCTTTGCTGCAACATTAAGTCTCAACTTCATGATGGTACTACAACAATCACCATACGTATACACCTACAATCACTTTTTATTTAACATTCTTATGTGTTCCATTTGCTAACAATCATTTAAATGGAGCTGCAATTGTGCAAGATTTTGAGTAAGAACACTTTGTTAATTACTTAACTTATAACCTTTTTTACAGTCTAGAATGTTCTTTTTCATGTTGTTCTCATGTTGTTGTAAATATTGCCTAACCTCATCATATAGTCATCATTTTAAATTGTTCATTTAACTGGATACTTCACAGTTTCTTTGATTTGTTTACAATGCAGGAGCATTGGTTTTACAGCGCAGGGGAAGATTTCACAGTGTTTTGCATTTATATATGCAGTCATTTGCATATTTGAAGATTTTATAGTAATAGTTTTATAGTTATTTGATCATTTGAATATTTGTTTAATAGTATATGTCATTTGTATATTTGTTTATTGTTGTAGGGTTTCATGATCTTGTACAGCTACACTTGATATTTGTTTTCTTGTCAATCTCTGGCAATATGATATTTAGGGGTAACACAATCTTAGTTGTAAATGCAATATTATACAACATATTTACATCACTTATTGTTAAGAGAATCATCAAATACCTTTCCAATATTTCCAATATAAGCAACAATGCTTGTTAAAGATTATTGCATCAACATTACATCCTTCTACAGTTTTGCTGTAACACTTTTTCAATATTCCAATATTGTCAACAATGCATGTAAAAGATTATAACAAACAAATTATTCATGTTGAGATCTTAAATGACAGCCTGTTATTGGCATCTTAATCAAAGCTCCCTTTTGATGTTACAACATACCTTGTTGTCATTACCTAACTGTGGGTCAGAGCAAATCTAAACCAAATGTGACCATAACAACAGCAGATGGCAACCAACTCCTATATAAGCCAAATGCAGAATGGATTCAATACCTCTGCTCTATTGCCATCTTGCTGTGTGTTTGTGTCAATAAAGTTCTTCTGTTAATGTTGCTCCGACTTACAGGTAAGACATTTATTTTATTTCTACTTTACTTGTATACGTGATATAAGTTCAGAATTTTGTATGTATTACAATTGTTCATTCTACATGCAAGTCTAAATATTTGGTGATTATTTTATATATTAAAATTCTTCAGTTACCTCTTGCTAAAAGCGAGTTTAATTTCCCTAAAGTTTGATGTTTTAGATATTGAATACTTTCAGTTGTAAAATTTGTATTGTTAACAATTAATAACATTTGTTCATGACCTCTGCTCTATTGCCATCTTGCTGTGTGTTTGTGTCAATAAAGTTCTACTGTTAATGTTGCTCTGACTTACAGTCTTTCATTATCCTGCGCACTTGGGGAAACAACGTGAAAGTAACAAATCTGTCACTCATAAGAAAAGAGCACACGCTAACAGAACGTGTGACAATATGCTTAAATAAGGCCTATTTTGTGCAAACTTTAAAAATCGTCTTGTTCATAATTATAGAGCCTAGGGCTACTAAATTTGTAGTGATATCTAAAAGTCCTCTACCAAATTTGTTCATGACTCGCAGATGACCCCCTATTGATTTTCAGGTCACTAGGTCAAAGGTCAAGGTCACGGTGACCCGAACTAGTAAAATAGTTTCCGGATGATAACTCAAGAACGCTCATGCCTAGGAACATGAAACTTCATAGGTACATTGTCATGATTCGCAGATGACCCCTATTGATTTTTAGGTCCCTAGGTCAAAGGTCAAGATTACGGTGACCCGAAATAGTAAAAAGGTTTCTGGATGATAACTCAAGAACGCTTATGCCTAGGATCATGAAATTTCATATTTACATTAATCATGACTCGCAGATGACCCCTATTGATTTTCAAGTCACTAGGTCAAAGGTCACGGTGACTCAACTTAGAAAAATGGTTTCCGGATGATAACTCAAGAAGGCTTACGCCTAGGATCATGAAACTTAATAGGTACATTAATCATGACTCGCAGATGAACCATATTGACGTTCAGGTCACTAGGTCAAAGGTCACGGTGACTTTATACAGTAAAATGGTTTCCAGATGATAACTCAAGAAAGCTAATGCGCCTAGGATCATGAAACTTCATAGGTACATTGATCATGACTCGCAGATGTCCCCTATTGATTCTCAGGTCACTAGGTCAAAGTCAAGGTCACATTGACAAAAAAGTATTCACACAATGGCTGCCACTACAACTGACAGACCATATGGCATGCATGTTTTACAAACAGCCCTTGTTATATTTTGAGATGATGCTTCACAAAGAAAGATGCTACTATTGGATTTGTTATAAATGTGTGAAATGCTCTTCAGAAGGAACCAGAGATTATTAACCCTTTGCCAAACACTAACAGGATTTTACAGGTTTGTAACTTAAGACTTTATAGATAATTGTGATAAAAGAAGAAATTGCTCAAGATGAGCAATTTTTCATTTTATCACAATTATTTTTACCCTACTTGATCATTTCCTTCAGATTCCATTTCAATTTAATTGTCGTCTGCAACCTCTTTCAAATTGGGAAAGTCCAAAATGTGTCGTTTGGTAAAGGGTTAAGGCTTTTTGATTCCTATGGGTCTTGTGAATCTGTTTCAAATCAAATGCATAGATTTGATCTTCAGCATCTAAAAATATGTGAAATAGAAAGAACGACAATATCTTTTGGAGAGATAAATGTACCTACGTTATAAGCAAATGACCTGTGCAACAATTCCCGGGCTTTTAAGTCTGTTTAGTTAACACGGTAGTAACTTTTTCCATTTATAAAAATGCTCACCCTTTAAACTTTAAGCGCCCAATGGGACGAGGGATAGAAAGAGAAAGTCACATGCTTGAGTACATTTCAACCTATGCGCATTGCACGTTTTTTTCGCATAAAAAAACAGTGGAGCGATATAGGGCCATGATGGCCCTCTGGTTTTTCCGGAGCATTTGTCTTAATCTACTGAAGGGATTTACATGAAACTTAAACAGATGGCAAGTAGGAGAAGTGCAGTGACTAAGAACCATAACTCTATCTACCTTATTTTTTGAACTATCTCCCTTTATTTAACTTCAAAGCAAATTTTTGTTCTGAGCATAACTCTAAATCTAATGAAGGGATTTACTTGAAACTTAAAATATTTACAGATGGCAAATAGGAGAAGTGCAGTGACTAAGAACCATAACTCTTATCTACCCTAGTTTTTGAATTATCTGCGTTTATGTAATATGAAAGTGAATTTTTGTCTGGAGCATAACTCTACATGTACTGAAGGGATTTGCTTGAAACTTGAAATATAAACAGATGGCAAGTAGGAGAAGTGCAGTGACTAAGAACCATAACTCCATCTACCTTATTTTTTGAATTATCCCCCTTTATTTTATTTCAAATGAAATTTTTGTCTGGAGCATAACTCTAAATCTACTGAAGGGATTTACTTGAAACTTTAAATATAAAAAGATGGCATGTAGGAGAAGTGCAGTGACTTAGAACAAGAAATCTATCAACTTTAGTTTTTGAATTATCTCCCTTTATTTAACTTCAAAGCAAATTTTTGTCCAGAGCATAACTCTAAATCTTCTAAAGGGATTTACTTAAAACTAGAAACACAAAGAGATGGCAGCTAGAAGTGCAGTGAGCATGAACCATAATTCTTTCGGCTGTAGTTTTTTTAATTATCTTCCTTTATTTTTATGCTCCCCCTAAATTTATTTTGGGGGGAGCATATAGTCACCGCTTTGTCTGTCCATGTTTTCGTCTGTCTGTCTGTCCGTCCGTGCGCAATTTTTTTCCGGGTTATTTCTCAGCAACTTATGACCTGAATTCAATGAAACTTTATGGGAAGCTTCACTACCAAGAGATGTGCATATTATGCGCCGGTTTTGGTTGGATGATTTTTCACAGAGTTATGGTCCTGTGAAATTTTGACATTTTCCATTAACTGTACATGTAGTGCAATTCTTGTCCGGGCTATTTCTCAGCAACTAATGACCGGAATTCAATAAAACTTTATGGGAAGCTTAACTACCAAGAGGAGATGTGTATATTATCAGCGGGTTCTGGTCGGATGATTTTTCACAGAGTTATGGCCCTTTGAAATTTTCTATAAAAATTCTTGTACCCCATCCACTGTTCCCTCAACACGTTACCTTTTATCTGAATATATTGTGCAATATTGGGACAAAATAATTTTGGAGAGCATCACCCGTCTCCGACGGTTTCTTGTTTTATTATTCTTTTTATGCCCCCCTTCGAAGAAGAGGGGGTATATTGCTTTGCTCATGTCGGTCTGTCGGTCGGTCCGTCCGTCCACCAGGTGGTTGTCATACGATAACTCAAGAACGCTTGGGCCTAGGATCATGAAACTTCATAGGTACATTGATCATGACTCGCAGATGACCCCTATTGATTTTGAGGTCACTAGGTCAAAGGTCAAGGTCACGGTGACTCGAAATAGTAAAATGGTTTTTTGAATGATAATTCAAGAATGCATACGCGGCCAACAGGGCACACTCTGAACAATATTACTGAAGCAACTGGTATGTAATCCTTAATCTATAATTATCAGTCCAATGAAACATCATCCTTTTAGTAAAATACAGTTGATCAGTAAAATATTATCAGAATATGAGATTTTTTGTATATTTTGTATATTAAATATTGTGTTAATGTTTAATTTTGTTGATTCATATAAATATAAGCAGGACAGGTGAGGTAATACACTACAGTGGAAACAAATGCAATAAGTTAAAATTTATTGTTACAGATTTGCCTCCCTTGCAATATATCTAAATTTTTCCAAATGTAAGGCTAACTGCATTTTTGTAATGCAAACAACAACAACAACAACTACTACTACTACTACTACTGCTACTACTGCTGCTGCTGCTGCTGCTGCTACTACTACTACTACTACTTCTACTACTACTACTACTACTACTACTACTACTACTACTACTACTACTACTACTACTTCTACTGCTACTACTACTACTACTACTACTACTACTACTACTACTACTAACACTACTACTAATACTACTACTTCTACTACTACTACTACTTCTACTACTGTTCTACTACTACTACTACTACTACTACTACTACTACTACTACTACTACTACTACTACTACTACTACTACTACTACTACTACTACTTTCTTCTGCTACCACCACCACCACCTACTACTACTACTACTCTATTACTACTACTACTACTACTACTACTACTACTACTACTACTACTACTACTTCTACTACTTCTACTACTACTCTACTACTACTACTACCACCACCACCACCACCACCACCACCACCACCATTCACAGTGACAAAAAACGTATTCACACAATGGCTGCTACTACAACTTATAGCCCATATAGGGGGGCATGCATGTTTAACAAGCAGCCCTTGTTTTTATTTTATATATTTATTTTATTTTTTTAATTTGGTTTCATAGTAAATATTTTAGCTTTTCATGTGCCATGTGTTACAAATATTATTCTACTTTTTAAAACAAATGTTGACATACAAGCAAACACATTTTGGCGGGGATTTTGCACTACTGTGACAAGCTCTTGTTACCAGAAAGATGTAAAATAATATTTTTTTACAATGGTTAATGGTCAGATGAGCAAAATTTTATGATACCTTAAGGGAACATAAGACTCACAAAACCCCACTTAAACACACTTTTGTAGACAGAAGTGTGTTTAAGTTGGTTTTTGTGAGTCTTTTTGCACGCAAAAAAACCACTCTGTAATAATATGTGGGTTTCGGTAAGTTGTTTTTTTGTGGGTTTTGGAAAGTTGTTTTTTGTGGATTTTGGTATGTTGTTTTTTGTGGGGTTTGGTATGTTGTTTTTTGTGAGCTTTGGTTAGTTGGGTTTTGTTGGTTTTGGTAAGTTTTTTTGTGGGTTTATTGTGTTAAAGTAACACACAAACAACAAACTTACCAAAACCAACGAAAAACCAACAAACCAAAACCCACAAAAAAACAACTTACCAGAACCCACAAGAAATAACTTACCGAAACCCACATATATGTACCAAGTGAGTTTTTTCTGTGTTTTACTCAGTTTTAACCAAGTTGGTAAAAAGACCCACTGTAAACACAGAAAAAAACAACTTAATAAGCTCACGAAAAAACAACTTACCAAAACTCAATAAAAACCAACTTACCAAAACCAACAAAATAATCAACTAACCAAAACCAACATATGGGTAAGTGAGTTTTTTGTGTGTTTTACACAGTTTTAATCAAGTTGTAAGCAATGAAGACCCACTTAAACCAACTTCAAATACCGCTTGGTTTAACACGGATAAAACCCGTATTTTACTCGAGTTTCACACACTTATTTGGGCAGTCGCTTTCCGTATATTGTCATGCTTTATAAATTTATATAAAAAATTAAAACCAGTTATTATATTTTTACATACAGTGTTTGAACATAACTGCGCATCATGAAAATGCATTTAAATTAATGTTGATAAAATAATAAATTGATCACAGTCATACTTTACTTTAACCAATATTCACAAGTGTAAACAGATAGGATACATAATATCTAGTCTCGCTCACAGTTTTCAATACATGAATCATGTGCTATCAGCAAAATTTCACATTACTTTCCTCATAATGTAATCCATGTCCGTTTAAATAGTGCATTGTAAAAACACTGTACAAATCGTGTGTGTCTTAATTGTAAACGCAAATTGCAATAAATCGGGATTATTTGATTTAAAAAATCTTTTTAACATATCAACGCAAGTTTTGTGACGCCATTTTGTTTGTTTAATGGTGAGTTTCATAGGCGGCGCTTGACTTATACATCCGTTACACCGGTTAAAAATTTAAATCGATTCAGTTTTGTAATCGATTAAAACAAGCGACGACAGTAAAACCAAAGTAAACACAATTTTCAAATTCTGAATGAAAAATGGTGAAATGAAACATATTTTTTAATTGGGAAATGGCTGTTTTTGACAGTTTTGAGCATAAAAAGTTATTTTTAAACAGTTTAAAACGGCATTTATATTTAGATAAATCGCGGCCGTGTTATATTTGTGAATTGTCCATGTCAAAATTGTGAAATGTTCCTTCACGGTTCATCAGTAACAATGCACATTTTGAATTGTCTTCCTTTATCACACTTACAAAAAAATGAAAACCTGGTTTTGTGACAATATTATCCCTTGCTTTATTCTCAACTCCAAGTTTTCATAATGATCCTTCTGGTCTCAGGTGAGCAGCTTAGGATCTGTGGCCATCTTGGATAAATTATTAGCTATTGACCAAACTTGCCAAGTAAGGCTGAATCTCGTCATTAACCTGTTTAATATGCTGAAACTTGTCAGGAAACTGTCTTTTTCCATGGGCTCATTTTGCCAACCAACAATATAGTCATTAAATGTTGTTCCTGCCAATTAATGCGTTAGGTTTGGGCGTTAACATTGACATTCAAAACATGGACTATTTCTAACACTTCACGCAAGTTTGTGTTTATAGCAGACGCTGTGGACGAACTACCTGACTACGCGACGATTATGATGGTGGTAACTAAGGACCTTTTGCCACTAGCAGTGGTCGAAACCACATCTGTTTGTCCCCTACCGGTGTCATCGGTCATCGGTCTGTCACACTTTTCTTGATCCTGCGATAACTTTATAAGTTCTTAATATTTTTTCATGAAACTTGAAACATAAATAGATGGCAATATAGACATTATGCCCATCATTTCATTTTGTTCCTACGTCAAAAATTCTGGTTTCTATGGAAACAAATAGACTAGAAATACTGCTGAAAATGGTGGTTTTCTGGATCCTGCGATAACTTTAAAAGTTCTTCATATTTTTTCAAGAAACTTAAAACGTGTAAAGATGGCAATTTGCTATGGCAACACATATAAAAAAAATATTCCGACAATGGTGGAGTTTCTGACAATGGTGGAGCCGGTAGGGGACATATATTCCTTGGCAATAGTCTTGTTCTATTTGCGACTCTACGCAACCATCACACATGTGCAAGAAACAATTGTTAACAATAAATATCCTAAGTAAAGAGGTTTTAATAATGCAATCTGCAAACAGGGTATCTTTAAAAAAAAATACATAATTGAATAATAAATTTTGGGCTAAACCAATTAATTACAGCTGAGCCTTTATTAAGAGATAAATATTCCAAAGAATACATTAAATTAATTATCTAAAATGACGACCCATTTCTTTTATCAGTTTAGTTGTTAGTAGGGATAGACAAAAAATAGGTTTACACTGTATGAGATACAACAGCGCACTGACTCATTACAATACAAAGTTTGCATATCTAATTTGTCTCCGAAAATAGTGTGATATATAATAGCCTAATGAAACAAATATACTGAATTAATGAAACCCAATACTTAGATACCTGGTTTTGCATGAAGGAAGGGTTAGCACAAGGTAAATGTGGCTTTAGCTATTTTTGTCAAGCGTGCTGTAAGTCAGATACTAGTAACTCTTAAGGTATCCTAGAACAAAAGCATTCACTAATGGTGACACGTTGTCAATATACATATGGATCTCTGAAGAACATTGTGATGCATGCATTGATTTTTCTTTGCAGAATGACATTTTTGACTCACCGATTTTCGATTGGACAACACAACAGCATTTTCGATCGTATCTGGGCAGTACATTTGCACCTGGAATACTTCATGGATACAGTTGGGCCTTTGCCTATGTTTCCAACAGTGAAGTTAACATTTTATTATTCCTTTTAAAAACTGTATAAAGGGCCTTAACAAATTGTGGCTCGGGTAACATTGAACAAAGGGTAGGTCGGTTTATTATTATATTTGTTTTTCCAAACAAGGTGCCTGTTTTTAAAATTCATTCTATGTTAATGGTTTTCATATAAAACCTGTTAGAAAATTGTTCACATTATTGTGTAGTGTATTTCCTTTCTATCTATTACTGCACATGCTTCATTCTTTTCCCATCGCTACTCATTGCCTGATAATCCCGTATATTCCAGTTTTAAACAAAATTCTGGAAAATAAGATAAAAGTTCTCAACAATTTCAAGAAACACAAACATTCGCCATTTTTCTTAAGTATCAAATAAAGTTCCATTTGTTACTATTTAAATATTTTATGAAATAACATTTAATCGGGGCGTTTTTTTTTTGCACAGAACACGCGTTAATCGCCTGATAAGATGTTCATGTTTTTATACAACACAACATACACCCACACTTTCCATGCGACGTTCTACATGTCTGCATAATTTTCGCCCGCTTTTTATTGAAACAAAGGATAAAGAACTCATTATTTTACGCTAGAATTTGTTAATGTCGCGTTAGCATTAAAAATTCGGAAGCGCGTTTCGGATTACAAATTGAATAATGCTCATTTGAGAATCAAACGAAACATTTAGAGTTGTGCGTTATTAACTCAACGATAATTTGTTTAAGCCCAATACGTGTCGAATAAATTTTCGACCATATAATTCATGAAATGTACAATATCCTCGAGGATTTCACCCGGTTGCCATCATCTCTCTTCTAAATAAGTGGCCGAGATTGCATCGTAGAGGTTTACACCTAAGGGACCGATGAGTTTGTTAAATAACAAAGCCAACAAACTACCATAAAATCACACAATTTTGAAAATTACTCCACTCGTCGTCTGCATTATTTTACTGTAGGTATAGGTATGACTGCTTACGTGTGTTGTAGCTGATTCAAAGCGTGCGCTCTCATTAGCCAATATCTGTTTTCCAATACATCGACGATCCGCCTTAATGGGGGCTTTAGGTGGGTAAAGAGATACATGACGTAATTGACAGAGTATCATAAATCGGCTCTCACATTTTTTCGGCTAAGTCGATATCTCTTTGATATTTATCCTACCGGGAAAAAGAAAAAAAGGAGTTTAGGGTCGGCATGGCCAATGAAAACTGTAGGGTCATCGCATTTTCTTAGGTAGGGTCGGGTGACCCGAACCACAACATTTCTTTTGGCCTAGATGATATTTATTCGATTTTGTGGAATATCGATTTTAATTTACTTGTGATCATATTTTTTTTTCTTTGATCACAAGTGAATGGAAATCGATATTCCACCAAATCCTACACATTTTCTTTTAATGCCCCTCTTTGAAGAACAGGGGCTATATTGTTTTGCACATTTCGGAAGGTCGGTTGGTTGGTCCGTCCGACCGTCCATTTGATGGTTTCGGATGATGACTCAAGAACGCTTAGGCCTAGGATCATGAATTTTTATAGGTACATTGATCATAACTGGCAGATGACCCCTTTTGATTTTCAGGTCACTAGGTCAAAAGTCAATGTCACGGTGACTCGAAACAGAAAAATGGTTTCCGGATGATAACTCAAGAACGCTTACTCCTAGGATCATGAAACGTCATAGGTACATTGATCATGACTGGCAAATGACCCCTATTGATTTTGAGGTCACTAGGTCAAAGGTCACAGTCACAGTGAATCGAAATATTAAAATGGTTTCCGAATGATAACTCAAGAACGCTTACGCCTAGGATCATGAAACTTCATAGGTACATTGATCATGACTCGCAGATAACCCTATTTATTTTCATGTCACTAGGTCAAAGGTCAATGTCACGGTGACTAGAAACAGTAAAATGGTTTCTGGATGATAAATCAAGAACGCTTACGCCTAGAATCATCAAACTTCATACGTACATTGATCATGACTGGCGGAAGAGGGGGTATATTGTTTTGCACATGTCGGTAGGTCGATCCGTCCGTCCGTCCACCAGATGGTTTCCGGATGATAACTCAAGAACGCTTAGGCCTAGGATCCTGAAACTTCATAGGTTGATTAACGATGATTGACAGATGATTCCTAATGATTTTGAGGTCTTTTGGTCAAAGGTCAAGGTCACAATGACTAGAAATTGTAAAATGGTTTTGGGATGATAACTGGAGAACGCTTACGCCTAGGATCATGAAACTTCATTGGTACATTGATCATGACTCGCAGATGACCCCTATTGATTTTCAGGTCACTTAGTCAAAGGGCAAGGCCACGGTGACTCGAAACAGGAAATAGGATCATGAAACTTCATAGGTACATTGATCATGACTGGCAAATAATGACCCCTATTGATTTTTTAGGTTACTAGGTCAAAGGTCAAGTTCGAGGTGATTCGAAACAGTAAAATGGTTTCCGGATGATATCTCAAGAACGCTTAAGCCTAGTATCATCAAACTTCATAGGTACATTGATCATGACTGGCAGATGACCCCTATTGATGTTCAGGTCACCAGGTCAAAGGTCAAGAGCACGGTGACTTGACACAGTAAAATAGTTTCCGGATGATAAACCATGAAAGCTTACGCCTAGGATCATGAAACTTCATAGGTACATTGATCATGACTCGCAGGTGACCGCTATTAATTTGCCACATATGGAGGCATGCCAATTTACAAACAGCCCTTGTTTTTTATGCTTACACATGATTTATTTTGTATTTTTGCAATTCCGGACAATATAATTCCCAGTTGCGCGCCCATCAGGTATTTAAAACGATTGCTCATCCGTAAATTTTTGTAAACATCAATGCAGAGTAGTCTCCCTTGGTAAAATTGTCTTTAATTTGGGGTCACAATTGGGTAATCTAAGAAATCTAAACATAGATCTGTTAAAAACAGTTAAAATCAGTTTTAATTCACTGATATTTCTCCATAAACCATCAGAAAGCATAAAATAAAGCTATTAATTTAGCTCACCTGAATAGGAAGTGGTCATGGTTAGCAATTTTGGTAGGTTGCCTCTTTTGTCATGTGTCGTCAGTAATTTGCTTCAACATATATCTTATCCACTTGGTGGATTTTCACGAAACTTTTCAGGAATGATACTTGACTGACTCATTTTTGAAGTTATTCAACATTTCTGGTTAGCTGCATATTCACTAACGCTAAAAATAAATTTTTTAAGTGGAAACTAAAAAAAAAATCATGAAGCCACAAAGCGCAGAGCTTTAATATTTAGTTATTTAGACTCGTATAGTAAAGAGCCCGGGTGTACTTTGTCCAGGGTTTTCCATGGAAATCCATGGAAAATATGAGGCTGGAGTATTCGGAATAAGTTTCCAGCCTTTTCCAGCGTCAATATTTAAAAAAAAAAGGGTGGAAAATTGTCCATGGTATGTGGAAATAGCCTGGAATAGTTTCCATGGTTTTCCAGGCTCCCTGGAATAATTACCATGGAACAATTTCCAGGGTTTTCCAGCCAGCATGGAATAAATACCGTCCGAATACTCCATGTAATCTGGAAAACCATGGAAAACCATGGATTTTTTTCCAGGGTTTTCCAGATTACATGGAGTATTCGGACGGTATTTTTTCCATGCTGGCTGGAAAACCCTGGAAAATATTCCAGGGTTTTTCTTTGTTTAATATTCCATGGATGCCTGGTATAACATGGAAAATTGTCCAGCGTTTACCATGGTCACTGAATAGAAAAAGAAATTTCTGGTCTAAAAACAATATTCATGTATTAAATGAATACAATACTCACAGCTTAAATAAATCATAATTTAAGGTTAGATTAAAACAAAACAAAAAATCAACATAATGCCTTAGTTTCTTCAATGTATTATTTTGTTCACAATTCATCAAAATATAACATCAGATTACAAATTGTGTTACATTTATTTAACAAATTATTCAGATCAAACAAGTGTTGTTTAATACATGCTTACAAAGCCTCTAGGTCCATTATCATAAATAAGGCCCTTACATAACAGAACAGGCGCTACTTTAAAAGTTAAAAAGTATGATGCAACCTTAACAACATGTATTCAAAGTAACAAAATACAAGCAAGTCAAGTAATATACAGTAACAATTCACGAACCCTGTACAAACGATATACAAGAAACAAAATGAAAAATTTAAGTTATTTTAGCTACTTCATGTTTGTCTCAATATATGTAGCTGCCCATGAGCACAAGGATACTATTTTTCTCAGCTACTTTCACTTTAATGCAATTTAGGTGCTCAATTTCATTAAAATACTTTTATATAATTTTATTGTTCAAAGAAATTCAGAACATAATGCATGTACATGTATTACTTTCCAAGTGACAGTTTAAAATATAATTGCAAGTCTAAAACTTGTGAAGGCAGCTTAGTAAATTATAAGTACCCAGGTGGGATAAAATTACAGTTTTAAAAACTTTTTTGTTAATTAGCTGGGCTTCAGTAGGTCGTGGATCTTTTATAGAACTTGTACTGCGGTTATACTGTACGGCTCCTGCATGATCTCTGAAAGAAAAACAAAGCAAACAATATTACAAGAAAGTCATGAATTTTTTACATTCATCTGTAAAAGTAAATATGCAGCAATCATATGATTGAATATCTATACTTCAATGCTCATTCATATTTTAATCTATTTTAGATATTTCATATCACTGCTCAATTCGGTACATCTGGCTTTTTTGTATTTGAGCGAACATTTACGATCCTAAGTAGTTAGCAATTATTTCTTTTCCATTTACTGAAATTTATTCTCTTAAAGTTTGTAAGCGGGCTTTAGTCTACTTGCAAACAGGCAACCACACAGGAAAACTGAGACTTTCAAGTGAATAAATTGGTGATTTAACTTATATTTTTATATGACTCTCTTTTATTTTGAAATTTATATTGTTGTTTTCTTAAATGCCCCAAAACGGGGTACACTAGCATGTATCTGGAAACTCAAACATATATAGGAATTTTATATTCAGATATTGCTATATGAAAGATATGCTAATTTGCTAATTCTTATAAAAATAACCTGTAATTGAAACTAGACCAAAATATTGGATACCAAAAAGACAAAATACTTTCAGGTGGTTAACACTAAATTACTTATATGAGCCCGGGGCATAACAGTATTTACCATGAATTTGTGGCCATGTTAGTCCTCTTGGTAAATGCGCCAAAAGAGCCGCTTTGCTGTCTTGGGTTATTTCCCTGCCAAACTCTGCAGTATCTTCCATCAACTGGTCAGCTACAGTTAAAGCACATAATGAAAATGTATATAGAAAATAATTCAAGTATTGTTTTAAATATTAAGTAAAATTGTCTTTAAATAATAACTTATAATGAAGTTAATACATCACAAAGCATAGCATAACAAAATTTGTAGGTATGATTAGTACAAATTTATTATTGCTATAATTAGAATGATGTGTAATTATATTGGTATGAAAATGCACAGTGAAACCTAAAAAACAATGCTATTGGTTTAATTAATTTACTTATAAACATTAACAGCATTAATGATCATTGAGTTCTCATCATGCACAGCACATAACTCCCTTAGCCTCAGTTCCCTAGCCATGCATTATAAACTTCCGATACTACATTCAAGCTTATTAATATCTCCACATAGGACTTCCTTTATCAAGCTGCAAACTGCACTTAGTGAAAACTTCTTTATTTGCCATACTTTTACCTAAAATGTCGCATAAAAAAGGTCTACAATGATGACATAAGAAGAATAAATTTAAAGGAATATTTAGAAATAATGAAAAGCACAAACCTTCAGTTGTTGTTCTATTCCTAGACCGACTTCTGAAACACTTGTATGCATCACTTTTTAACAACATTTCATGTCACTTTCCAAATGATATCCATACATTATTATTTTAAGAAATTCTTGTTAATGGAAAAACTCATTAACTCTACTGTTTGTGAACATTACATTAACTTCATTTTAACAACAAGTTTAACCTGCAAATTTTCTACAATACGCCAGAATTTCAATCTAACAGGTAAACTTTCTGTATTTGAATTCAGCCAATCAGAAAAGGCTGTGATATTTTATAACCAATAGATTAGCAGCAGACATATCTGACTCACACACAGGTTTATCAGATAGTTTGTTAATTGCAAACCTGGACTGTAGTTAAATATTGAGTGTGTATAAACCTTGAACAGGGTTAAAGAATTTAAACTTGTAGACATTGCTTTGAAAGTTACTACTATTACTTCTACTACTAGTACTACTACTACTACTACTACTACTTCTGCAAAACTACTACTACTATTACAACAGCCACAACAACAACAACAACAACTACTACTACTACTTCTACTACTACTACTACTACTACTACTACTACTACTACTACTACTACTACTACTACTACTACTACTACTACTACTACTACTACTACTGCTACTTCTACTTATACTACTACTACTACTTCTATTACTACTACTATTACTACTACTACTACTGCTGCTACTACTGCTACTACTACTACTACTGCTTCAACTACTACTACTGCTTCAACTTCTACTACTACTGCTACTGCTGCTGCTACTGCTGCTGCTGCTACTACTCCTTCTGCTGCTGCTGCTACTACTACTGCTACTGCTGCTGCTGCTGCTACTACTACTACAACTCCTGCTGCAGCGACTACTACTACTACTACTGCTGCTGCTGCTGCTGTTACTACTACTACTACTACTACTACCACTACTACTACTACTACTACTACTACTACTACTACTACTACTACTACTACTACTAGTAGTACTTCAACTACTATTGCTACTACTACTGCTTCTACTACTGCTACTGATGCTGCTACTGCTACTACTGCTGCTGCTGCTACTTCTACTACTACTACTTCTACTACTACTACTTCTACTACTACTACTGCTGCTGCTGCTAATGCTACTTCCTTAACTACTACTATTACTGCTGCTACTAGTATTGTTATTATTATTTATACTACTATTGCTACCGTTACTGCTACTATTCCTGTAAATGCTAAAACAACAACACAATAATAACTGCTACTACTGCTACTGTCACTTAAATTTGCACCAATAGTATAATTATCAGTAGTTTAACTGCTTATACAACTTATACAACAACCACTTTTACTTCTACTCCTACAACATATTCTACTGCCAGCCTCAGCATTACTACTTCTACCACTACTACTACTACTATAACTACTACTATTTCTGCCCAAACTATGCACATTGTTTTATGTTTTATTCATATGTTGTGTAAATTGTTGAACTCTGATTTACTTTGAATAAAATGTGTTGCATTTTTATAAGTTATTTTCTCCTCTTATAAAGTCTTAGTTTTTTCCAGGGTCAGCTGAAAATGTTTGAGTCTTTTCCATGCTTAAAAAATTCTATGTTCCACTTTCCATGCTATCTGGAAATATTTTCCATGATTATCCAGCCTAAATCCAGCGTTTTCCATTCCTTTTCCATGCTTTTCCATCCAAGGCTGGAAAATGCTTGGAAAAAAAGTCCACGTTTCATGGACATTTCTAGAACAAAACCCTGGAAAACCCTGGAAACTGTTTCAAATTCCAGGGATTTCCATGGAATTCCATGTTATACCATGGATTTCCAGCCTAAGTTCCATGATTACCCTGGACAATGTACACCCGGGAACTTTAAAAACCTCTGAAACCACAATGCTCAGAGTTTTAATGCTTGGTGTGTAACATCAACTTATGATTGTCTACAAGGATTGTCCAAATTATCCCCCAGGGGTCAAACTGGCAGCATGCCAGGGTCACAAGATTTAGTAAGGCTTCTTTAGTATATAATGCTCAACATATTTTTCTCTGATCACAGATTGTCTTTTGTGATCAATTAACTTTAAATAACTTCTGTAACAGGACATACTTGCTTAGCCCTTTGTGAAAATAGCCCTTAAAGTTTTCAATTTTCTTTATTGGACCAAAGTAAGGGTGATTTTGTATTTAACTACACAAAAAGTGAAAATGACTTGTTTATAATTGTTGTCTTTTTCAGGATATTTAAATGATAGGTATTGTATTGGCTCTTTACATGCCATTACGTTTCATACAACCTGTCTGAATATATATTTGTTTGTAACAAAGCAGAATTGTGCCATAGCAGTAACATGTCTTGACTCTGGCAAGTGATCTTGGAAAAAAATTGGAAGATGTGTTTTTATGAAGGCATATATAAAACTATAACTTTCATCAATTTACAGCAAGCCAAAGATGGGAGAGTTTTCCAAGTACTATTTGGCCTAATATCGATTTGAGGTTCAATCTAACTACAACACAAACTGTTGGTAAGATTTACTATCTTGAAGACAGTTTTCTGTTTTTAGTTTATTACAGTGAAATGCAATAAGCATTGATGTTTTCTGTACTTCACATTTGTACGTCCGTATGTTCCTACATCCTTACGTTTATGCATTAGGTGCATTAGGCATTTGCAATAACAAAACTAGTTTCCAACATACTTGTATATCTCTGACATGTCATTATAGTAAAAAATATATATACATGTGTATATGTACATCTGATTTCACAGGTATGTATTCAAAGTTCCCTAAGGAACTTGTCAGGTCACAGTGGTGTAGTGGATATGGTGTCTGCCTAGCGATTATGAGGTTACAGTCTCAATACCCAGGAACTTCCTCCTCTTTTTCGCATATTTCTTGTGGTGTTCCTCAGGGCTCAATCCTAGGACCCCTTCTGTTTTTAATCTATGTAAGTGACATGTCAGCAGTTGTAAAAAACAAGCTTGTTTTGTATGCTGATGATTCTGGCATAATGGTTACCGGTAAAAATAAATTTGATTTTGAAAATGCCCTGACTAAGGAAATTGAGGTTGTTAGTAAATAGCTCATTGACAATAAATTGTCTATACACTTAGGTAAAACTGAGTCCATTATTTTCGGCTCTTAGCCCAAACTGGGTTAAATCATTATCTTAATGAATCATGTAACGGCCAGGTTATTGAGCCACCCTCTTCAGTTAATTATCGTGATGCAACATTGGTTCAAAATTTATCTCGTGATTCAATGGTTTCTTCAGTTTTTAAAAAGGCAAACTCTAGGTTAGAAATTGTGTATAATAAAGGTGGATATCTCACTCAACATACTAAGAAACGTTTGGTTATGTCACGCATTCAATGTCATTTTGACTATGACTGTTCCTGTTGGTATTGTGGTTTGAATAAATCACGGGTGAACAAGTTACAGGTAACTCAAAATAAGTTTGTAAGGTTTGTTTTGAATTTAGACCCACGGTCACTCATTGTTCCTGAGCAATCTAAACTATTAAAATGGCTCACAGTATCAAAACGAGTTTATCAAAATATTCTGATAATAGTATTTATAATTGTTGATGGTACAGCCCCTGATTATATGGGTGAGCATTTCATTCCGGTAAAGGAAACACATGGTCATAATACAAGGTTCCATGAAAAAGGTTCTTTCACAATTCTGAAAGTTAAAGGTTTTGGTATCAAGTCCTTTGCATTTGTGGGTTGTAACATATGGAATTGGTAACCTCCTTTTATTACTATAAAGGTTGCCGTCAAAAACCACTTTTTAAGTCAGTTTTATAAAAACTAATTTTTAAGTCAGATTTTGTAATACTATTTTACGAAGTAATCGGTATCATGTGTAATTTTTTAAAATACATTCCGCTTCCTAATGACATTTTACTATTCAGTTTGTGATGTAAATGTTGTAATTATCTGTGGTACATTTTTATTTGCTATAACTATTTTAACTACGTAATTAATTTATTTACTTTATGTTGTGTGTGCTCATTTTTAACAGATATTCCTACAATAATGACCACTAATTCAAGTATTATTAATGCTTAGTTTAAATCTGTGATATATTATTTAGCAACAATTCACGTCCCTCTCTGTTAGACCACCAGTAACAAGGACCTCAATGGAAATAAGAGATCAGTCCCTTTTTTGTGTTTATCCTTGGTACTGTTTTGCATGAAATGGTTAATTCTCATGTTTGTATTTAAATGTATTATTTTATAAATACGGCATGTTAGTTCATTGTGTTTGCACCATGGTACCGAAATAAATCTATCTACCCACTGTGGTAGAGTATTGTACATTTCCCCCATAGTCACAGAGTACTGGTTTTAGTCCCAGGAAACGGACTCGAGAGCATTTCAAATAAGCCGTAAGCTTTCTATGCAATCCAGCTGAAAAAAATAGGTTTAAACTAAAGCCCTAATAAACGAACCTGTAACGGTCAGTATGGACTCAGTTCCAACAATAAGATTGACATGCTACATCACTTTTCATTTCAGCTAACTATGGTCCTGTTAGCCAATAAAGTGGGTCAATTTTTGATAGCAGAGTATAGAATGTGTTCATGCATTTATTATGTATTTGTTATTTGACATAAATACACATGTGAAACTTAAAAATGAAATATTTTTTATGTCTCCATCTTCATAATTGCACAAGGGCCAACTATTATAGTGATACTCCTCTCTCTGGTTGTGTGTGTCATAATTTAATTGTTCATGATTGGATTTCAAATTGATGATGCTATCAAGGGTTAATGTCACATGCAATAATTATGTTAATTGTTTGAAGGTTAAGGTCGCTGTTGACTCTTGAGCTTTTGACATATTAATTATATAGGTTTAGCCTAAGTAGATGTTTCTATTTGGACAATAACTTTATTGTGCATGTTGGGATTTAAAAAATGAACTGGCTGAAATAATATCCAGGTCAAGATAATGTATTGCATGCAGAAACCATGTTGCTCACTTAACGGTCAAGGTCACATTGGACATTGAAAGTCTTGTTCATAGTTGATGTTTGTGTGACGGTAAGGACTATTTCTATATCATGTATTAAAGGTTTTGGAATAAGTTTATTTATAAGCAACATATATTATCATATCAAGATGACATGTTGCATGCACCAAACATGGTGCTCTCTTAAAGGTCGTCATTGGAACAATTGTGAAATAGGCTTTTTGTGTATACTTCGAAACCTCTGTGTTAATGCTCTTAAAACTTTGCACCCCACCAAGTGTTTTCATGACAAATAGAGAATCACTCACAGTTTTTGATTTTTTGGTAAACAGGTCAAGGTCAAACTGAACAAATAAGATGGAACAAACCATTAAATACACCTGTTAAATTTTACAATCCTTTCTTCATGATAGGACCACAAACAATTAAGCCTAAGTCGAAAGTATTATTATGGAAGTGTGTAAGTTCTGACTAAGATTTTGCCATGAATGTAATGAGTACTTTCCAAATGTGATTGTCTTGTTTGGACTTGTTGCATGTTGAATTGATTTAGAAAACCTTTGCACTCTGTAATGTATTTGTATTTCATGCAGTATCAGACCCTGACTCGAAATTAGTTTCAATGAGGGTGTCATCATCACTGCACTCTGGAGACATCTACCAAGTAGTACCAGCCTTGTTTGGTTATGATCTGTTTACACGGCCATCAGTTTCTGGCAAGTTGATACAGGCAACTCCGTTCGACATGTGCACACCACCTGAAGTCCCTTTAGATGAAAGAATTGCTGTGGTTTATCGAAGCAAAGCATGTACTTTTTCAAAGCAGGTAATATGCTTGTATAGCAAGTTCAAAAAACAGCATTGGCCATATTATGGGAACACTCAAGCATGTTTTTGAGTGGAAAGTGTAGGCTGTTGATAGGGGGATATATTTGATATATTATTTGCAAGAAACAGGCTCAAAGTCAATGTCGCAATTCAAGGTCAAAGGCCAAAGGTCTGATTTTTAGAGTCAGTCCTTAACACCTTTTCCTAAGCATAACTTTGTTTACCATGGACAGACTAGCAAATAATGTTGCAGAAGTGGCCTGCATGATGAGAGCCGGTGTTGTATTTACAAACCGGGCTTAAAGTTCTATTAAATCAAGTTCAACATTTTAAGTCAAAGGTTGCATTTATGAAATAAGTCTTGAAAAATATGTCCACACCAGAAGTGTTTTTGTTTGTTTTCAGTTCAATATATTTAATTTTTCTTGTCAATAGGTATGTAAGGGTCAAGGGTTTCCCACTCCATACCTTACAGACTTTTCAAGTTATTTATGCATAGTATAACACTTGTTATACACTCAACAACCTATACCAGAAGTTTGATAAGCATTATACGATTTAGGGTACATAGAATGATAATGGTTTTTAGAGGTAGTTTCTTGCTCCAATACCTGGTTCCAAGGTATAAAAGCAATGTCAAATTTAGGAATTCAGTTCTGAAAACCTTTGTCCAGAGCACAAGTTTGTCAAGCATTAATGGGATTTCAAATAATATGGTAGAATTGATCAGCATGCTATACCAAAGGGTCCCAGTGTGTTAATGATATCTTGTTTGAGATTGAAAGTTTGAAAGTCTGACATTTAGGGTAAAAAACTTGCTCGCTGTTTCAAATTAAAGAACGAGTTTGTGACTTCTCTAGAAGTCAGATTTATTTGCTCCTTCTTCACAAACCTTTCTAAGATCATTATTTGTTTTAACGATTTCACAGTCAGTTGAGATATCGTGTCCCATCATTTGAAACAAATGGTCACTTTGAAACTAGGCAATTGACTATAAAACAATGCGAACTGTCTAGAATTTGCATGTTTGGTTTTTACTTGTCATGAATCATGGTTATGATAATTGTTCCTATACTAAAAGTAACTGTGGTTTGTTGAAAATCAGTCTAATGTGCAACATTTTGAATACTATCTGCTTCCAACAGTTAAGTTTCAAAGGACCTTTTGACGCTCTTGTTTTAGACATCTTAGCTGAACTTGCTTATTTGGGGCTATTATAATATTGAGTTTTCTATTCAATCCCTACATGCGTCCATCACCATTTTAAGCTTCCTTAATGCTCAGTCTCTCTGATGCCGGTGGAGCCCTGGTGCATGATCCGGGATCTATCGGGATGAACCGGTGCTCCACGGGGGACAATCGGGATGAACCAGGGACGACCGGAGACAACCAGGGCTCCATCGGGAAAGTATTGAAATGTTAAATACCTCAGGGATGAACTGGGGGCAACTGAGAAGGACCAGCAACGACTGGAGCGGCACCGGCAACAACCGGGACGGCTATAATAGCTCCAACAGGGCCTATACAGACCCCGGCAGAGCTTCTGCAACGGTGTTGCCCATGTGGAGCCTCGATAAATGCTGGTAGAGTCCCGGTATAGCTACAGTACATCGGTAAACCTTTGCCGGCACGCCACCGGAATTCACCGTGGCTCCGCCTGAGCATTACCGGCGACGACCGGGGAGTTACCGGGAAGTGGCCGTAGCTCTGCCGGGGTCTGATGCAGGTATAGCCTCGGTGAGTGCCGGTGAAGTTACGGTACACCGGGGCTCTGCAGGGACGCTGCCGACTTTCACCGGGGCTCCACCTGGGCATTACCGGCGACTACCAAGGCTCTGCTGGGGTTACACCAGGATAAACCGTAGATAGTTCGGGGTTGACCGGGACTCTGTCGGATTTGTTAACCATCTTCAACCGGTGCGCCACCAGGAAAAAGTGTGACCACGTTAAAAAATTTCTACGAATCATCCTGGTTCTCGCCGGTCGTTAGCAAACCGGGATGAACCAGGGCTGTACCGGCAATAGTGAGACTTGGGCTTTACAGAGCATGTAGTCATCAGTTTGCAATATCTATGATTGTTTTGTTTAATTGAATTAAGTTTAAGTGGGTCTGAAACGAATTGACTCAATAATAAATTGATATTTCAAATATTTCATCACGAAGCATAGGAAAGGACTGCACATTCTAATTCTTATGCGGAATGATCCATACATTCCTGAGTTCCAGTAAGTGACAGAATGTGCAGAAAAGTTAAACATGTTTGTAAAAAAAATTCTAGTTATTTTACCTACATAGTAACATGAGACTAGTTTTGGGAAAACTGGGCTTAATGCACAAGTCCGAACAGTCTAATAAGGAACAACAGTTTACGCTTTATGGCATTTGTTTTTTAAAGGAATTATTTTTTAGCCAAAATCCATGTTTGAATACTGCGCATACTTTTCTGGGTCTACATTTTTCATGAAAGCATGAAAATCATTTTTCCAAGAGCAAGGCTCATGTAAAAATATCAAATTAAACTTTGGTTACAAAATAAGATCCCACCTCTATTTTCCTGATTTTATTTTCACCAAATACTATTTTCTTAACACATTATAGTGATATTGTTGTCCGACAATTTTTGAGATTGTACTGTAATGCATATGTAAGATGAATGACAAGCTCATCATCAATTTAAATCTTGTCTTATTTAGCTTATTGTTGCAGGCGCTGAATGTTCAATCTGCAGGGGGAAAAGGGGTCATTATAATTGGTAAGCATACTTAAATACAGCATTTTATGCCATTCTTAATACCAAAACATGTTTCTATTAATACAATTTAAGTTAAGTCATGGAGTTAATTATTAGTGCATTAGAATGCTAAGGCAACTATGGAAGTGCAGTTTAATGTGTAGGCAACTACCCTTCTGTTTATATGCTCTGTTACAGATTATTACTACGCCCCTCTGGTCAACATGGCAATACCCCGGTTAATGGCTGCATTGAGTGGTGTCGATACCAATCAAATACATATTCCAGTAGTGTTCATGGGACAACATGACGGAATACATTTCCTAGATGTGATGTGGGTGGATCCAGAACTTATAATTGTGCTAGAGTCTAACCATGTGACCTCAGGTATATCACATAAACTCCACCATTGACCTTAAGAATCCAACCATGTGACCTCAAATATATCACATTAACTCAAACATTGGCCTGTAGTGTTCAATCATTTGACCTCAGGTGTATCACATCAAATTAACCATTAACCCGAAGAGTCTTACCATGTGATTTCAGGTATATCTCATACACTGAAACATTAACCTAAATATTTCAACATTGTGACCTCGAGTATATCACATAAACTTAACCATTGACCTAAATAGTCCAAAAATGTGACATCAGGTATTACACATACATTAAGTGAAAAATACTATGGTTAGTTTAAAGAAAAACTACAGCAAATCATTTATTCTCTTCTTCAACACTACTTACAAAATTGCTTGTTATTTTCTGCTGTTAACATTTACAAGTAACATCCAGTGAGTTTCTAAATTTATTTTTTATTTGCCCATTAGTCCTTTTTATCAAAAACTTAACATTTTTTCACCTACCTATCGGAAAGTTTATTCCCTTAGACTTCTGGTGTCTCTTAAAAGATATGCAAAAAGGAATACAGCAGCTCTTAAGATTAATTAAAAGATATCAAATGTGCGAATTTTCTTGCACATATGCTGAAACTGTGTGTGATAATTTTGAAAATGGCCCAAATCACACAATTCTGGGGTCTAGAATACACACTGTAGATAATAATCTGGATTCTGACTGTTTTTATTTTTCTCAAAATATAATAAACTTAAATATACCGAGTGTAAAACCAAATCATGCAGTCTCGACAGAATTATCAATAGATTTGTCCACATAATAAACAAGAAATATTGTTTTTATGTTCCCCACCACCATAGTGGGGGACATATTGTTTTTGCCCTGTCTGTTGGTCTGTTTGCTTACCCCAACTTTAGCATTTTGCCATAACTTCTGCAATATTGAAGATAGCAACCTAATATTTGGCATGCATTTGTATCTAATGGAGCTGCACATTTTGAGTGGTGAAAGGTCACAGTCATCCTTCAAGGTCAAAGGTAAAAAAAATCAAAGCGGCACAGAAGGGAACATAGTGTTGCTGACAAACACATTTCTTGTTTTGAACTATATTTGACATAAATTGTTGAACCTATGTTTAAAAGGGACAATAGTACATAATCAATTAATTTAAAAACACTAAAAAAAACTAAATTTGTCTTATTACTGTGAAGATAAGAGGCACATAGCATTTGCCATTTATAGACAATTTCAGTTTGCTGAATACATTAAAAGGATTAAGTATTCAACAAGGAAAGTAAAGCTTAATGCCTTAACACTGTTTTTCGAAAATATGTAATTCTTTCACAATTAACTGGAGTTACCTTCTGTTTAATGCAATAAATGACTGTGTTTCAGGTACCTGTCCATATGCCACAGGTGTTGTTGATCCTCTAGGGGTACAATATAGTCCACCAGGATCTTACCTTGTTGAAGGTAAGGTCAATTATTATCAATGCGTTAGACAAATATGTATCTTCATGCAGCTATTTTTTAAACAAAAACAAATCTAATTGGGTATGTTCTTGTATTAGCATTTTGAAACAGCTGTGTGCCCTTGAATAATTTTTAATATGGCGGTCCCTTTAAGTACAAGGCTGACTGGCTGAAAAACGGGGAAAGCACACTGACAGGTCCATCTTAAATTGTAAATGTACACATTATGGGGTTTCTTCGCCTGACAATTTTTTTTCCAAGATGAACACCTTATGGTGTTTCCCTATTATATAATGTATTTTCTGTTAAAACAATATTGAGTTCAAGAGCAGCGCACACCGATAAATAATTTAATGAAAAGCACCAATTTTGATTATCCACAAATGAACTTTTCTTTATTTGAAGGGCCTTAAATCCAAAATTATTTAAAAACAATTTATTAATAAATAATTAGTTTATTGTTTTGCTGTAACAAGTTGGTTTATAATAATGTTATAGATTTATATTCAATTTACATAAAATTAGCTTCTTTTTAAACTATGATGAAAATGATAGTTTGACGAACTAAAATGGGCCCCCCATCCAAGCACTTGTGTGATGGATGGTGGACATTTTTGGAATAAGGCCAGAGGCTGAAAGTATACAAGAATATTACTCCAGTGACCAGCCTATTTCGCTGTTTTTAAAGGTAAATATTTTGACCTTAAACCACGTGACCACCATCTATAAAGACAACAAAATGCACGAGGCGCTCATAGATTTTAAAGTAATTTATGTTGGCGATAATTGTTCCAATAATGTCCCCCATCCATCACACAAGTGCTTGGATGGGGGATCCATTATTTTCACAAGGCTCCCAGCGTACAGTGTACAAGCATCTTTAAAGACGACAACATAAACACCCAAAACAGAATCAAACAAACTATTCAAAGTTTTTTTTTATATTTGTATTCAGCATATCATACACTCCTTAACATATGAAAGTTGTCTGGTCTAATCATATGCAATAAACGCAATTTTTATATCATAATACAAATAATATTGACACTATTTCTAATAAGATTCTAATTTCTTCCTGTTTAAGCTTCATATGTCCATGATAAAAAGTACAAATGATAAATGATCAATAATTGACTAAAAACCATTTTTCGTTACGTAATTAGGGGGAAAAATCTTCATAGTGGAGATTCATAGTCAAAAATAGAGCATTCCTATATGTCTATTAAAACCTTATCAAACAAATATAATCGTAACTTATATTTGAAAACACTATTAAAACAATAATATAGATGCACATCAGAAATGACAAATAACAACCTTCATATTCCAGCAGATATGAGTTCTACAACGGGAAATAAAATCAAACTTTTACTTGTTATTATCTTCAGTACATTTTGGAAACAACATGTCTCTTCAATTAATACTACTATCTATCTCTAGACAAAACAACAGTACTTAATGACTGAGCCTGATTACTTTCAGAATGCTCAATATTTTAAGATAGATTTTTTCGAAATGTTAAACTGATAACCAAAACCAATCAGCAGTTTTTAATATGTCTTACACTCTACAACCTTTCATGAACGCGGCAGAAACAAAGGCTCCTCTAAATTAATGAGCAATATAATTGTTTGTATCAACACCAGCAAGATCTAACACATATTTTAGCCATCTGGCAATGGTACTCAGGTGGATACAGCCTTAAAATTTAAATAAGAAACAAACAATTGTCTAGATTTTCTTAAACCCTTTGTCTTAGACAGAGAACATTTAAAGTCCTTACAGGACAGAGTCGAGGATCTTCAAAAGCCCTCACAATGATCATTACATGGTTGGTATGCTTTAGCTTATCACCACAATTAAACATGACCCTATCGGCCTCCAAAACACAACTATCTACACAAAGAGATTTTAATGTCTGTTCCCTTGCGGCAGTTGACAAAGTTACTTAAACTGTTAATTTACATGTAAAAAGTTTTACAGACAACTTATCAAGAGGCATCAATGTAGAAATCAAATGAAGAACTTTACTGACATCCCAAGTAAACTTATATCTTGGTTTTGGTGGAATAGTATTGTAAAGTCTCTTCACAAACCTAGTAATAATAATACTAGAACCATTGAACTCAGGATTCAATGTTTCCATAATAGGATTTATTCTTGTTCTTGAATTAAATTAACTATTTTAAAATTAGTTCTTGAGTTGGACAAACAGGATTTTTATAGTGGATGTTACACCACAAAGTCCATTTCTTTCAAGCTGATGAATACTGCTTTCGTTGTTCCTGATCGCCAGCTGTCAAGGATGCCTTCTGCAATCTGCCTCTACAGGGGTTCTGAAATATGCTGTCCGAGTTGTCCGAGTCGTCAATTTACCCTTCCGGGCAAGCAGTTTTTGAAAGCTGGCTTGTCCGGGGACAAGTAAAATGTCCATGGTCAAATTTGTTTCGAGAACGAAACTTCAATATTTTTCGAAAATAAAAAACGAAGTTTATATAAATAGCTTTTGATTAATCTGCGGACTAGCACACTTTTTTAACTGGAGGTATGTCATTTTCCGATAATAATTATTTAATGTGGTAAACCAGTCCACGAGTATATATAGCAACAGCCAATCATGCATAAGAAAACAATTTTAATCAGGGACCTATGTCCCTGTTTTAATAGAGAAACCAGCACATATGTGTATAGCAACAGCCAATCACGCATAAGAATTTTAAAATAACACTTTTCGTACATTGCAAATGGCCGCATACATGTTCTAACGACCTGCATTCGATTTTTATATAATAAAACCACTTCAATGTCTAGCCATGACGCTAATCAGACCAATGATAAAATCAGTTCGGCGTCGGAAAAGAAGAGAAAAGCCAAGTATGAATAATATAAACATACGACGCCAAGCGGAAACGAGAATTTTTTTAGTCTTGGCTAATTGATTTTCCTTGGCTTAAAACGTTGCCGATGTTTGTAAATGTAAACTTCGTAAGGAGTTTCCTTTATTAGCGGATAATTATATACTTATAATTAACGGAGATTATTTTATTTCAAGTGAATTGTCTAGTCATGTTGAGATTATTACATATCCGAGATGGTATCATGTAAGTCGAACTTGTTGACGCTGTAAAATATTAAGCTACTTTTTATATTGGTAATATTTGAGTTCCAAAGAATTTAGCCCACATAAAAAGTATCTCTAAATTCTTTGCGCGTCTTATAAATAAGACTAGTATCATGTGTGACTTAAACGTGATCTTATTATATGCACATCTTGCTTGTATTTTTTGTTCAATTTTCTAGTTATCTATGTTTATAATTTAAAATAGAAGTTAACAAAAGTGTATGCTTGTATTATTTGCTTAATTAGTAATGACCTTTTCCTTTATCTATCTTAAAAGTACGGACAAGTACTTCTTTGGTACGGACAAGAGAATTTGTGGGTCCAACTTGTCTGTGGACAATTAGACTCTTAAAATATTTCAGAACCCCTGCTCTATCAGCAAGGGATTTCCAGACACAACTGTTACAATCAACTGCAACTTCTTCACCATTGGATTGTTGTTGTATTTCTTTGACCTTGCGGTCAAGGATAACCCATGAAAGTGCAAGCACTTATTTCCAATGGGGTCCTTTTGTTTTTGCTGAAGAGACAGCAAGCAGAAGAGACAGTATTGAGATACAAGGAATCCGGGTGCGATACCCTAGCTCTTTGCGAATAGATCCCTTGGTTCTTTATCGTGCTCAGTGTATAGCACCGATACACGCGAGAATTACCCGGGTTTCATACCAGTACATCTCTTGTTGGGTGGGAAACACTTGAAGCATTTCTGAAATTTCCAGTGCCCCGGACAGGAATTGAACCAGGGACCTCTGAAATGGTAGACCAGTGTGTTACCACTAGACCACCGCACCACCCGGATGTTGTGTGTCGTTGTATGGGAGCTTCAAAATATCCTTGCGACAGGGTAATCTGACAGGCAAAGAAATCATACACTGTAGTAAGGACGGAAACCAAATTTGACTTGTCCAGAAAGGACATACAATCAATGCCTGTCCGACATTATCTTCTCTGATTCTATTTAAAAAGCTCCCATGAGACTCCATTTATGGAGTAAATTTGGTCAAATTCAATAAAAATGCATTTTTTGCAAAAGCATTTGGATCTGGCATCCATAAAACATACACCTCTAATTGACGATTAATCTGCTTTTACATTCTTCTTGGCATATGCTATGCTGTTAAGAAAACATTTCTTGCCAAACACCATTCCCAAATATTTTTCGCCAGATAATATAAAGTAGTATTTGCCATTCCACCAAAATCATTAATTTATGCAATGGCTACCAAAGAATCTGACTGAATCCCTACATGTATGTCATGTTTATCTGATACCCAATATTTCAATGACACAATATTGCAAGTAAGAAATTAATATGGTTGTTTGATTCATTAATAGACCATCTTCCATTTGTTGATTTTTCATCAACACAATAGGACCCAAAACCCAAAACCAGCATTGAAGGCATGAGTTTGAATCCATAGTGTAATCGAACTTTGACGTATATTTGTGCCATGTTTGTTTTGAACATTTAATCCACCAATATATCTCCATCAAACATGTAGGATTTAATTGAACTGTTGAATTTGGATTCTTTTGCAAAGCCTGAACTTTGAACCTTTCTAATGTTCTGTAATGAAACGGTCCTTTAAGGACAGCATCAAATGAATTTATGATCAACCCAATGAAAGATGCCAGCTCTCTTATTAAAATGAATTTTTTAATAGATAAATTCACCCCTATGGTCTTAATTTATTTTGTATTTTATCCTCTGCCAATAAAATCATAAACAGTTCTGAGTCAATCACAAACCCAAAATAGGTAATCCTTTTAATGGGTTCTACGACGGATTTCTCGTCATTAATAATAAAACCCAAAGACTCCAATGTTTTAATAATTAGTTCAGCATTTGACTTGCACAATTGTCTGTCATTATTCATTCCTATTGAATCATCTATGTAATAAGAACATATTATTCCCAGTGTCCTAAAAGAAGCATAAACTGGCTTCAATGTTTTTGTAAATACAAAGGGTGCAGTGCTTAGGCCAAACAGCAGAGACACAGATGAATATAACTGATCTTACCATATAAATTTTGAAAACTTTATGCAGTCTTGATGAATGGGGATAGACAAATAGGCTGAACGCAAATCCGGGGAAATAAACCGGTCATTTGGTTGTATTAGTTCCAAAACTAATGCACAAATTTCTTGTTTGAATGTATCACATTGAACATATTCATGCAGCTGCTTTAAGTTTATAACTGGTCTATATTTACCATTTGGTTTAGGAACTAAAAATAAATTAGATATAAATTCTCCATTCTCGTGAGAAGAATATGCTATTGCACTCTCTTAAAACATTTTTTATACTTCTTTGTCAATCAAGGTTGTTTCAATCTCTGAAAATTTGATTTTGATTTGGAATATTTACTTCTATTGGAGCCTGTTCAAAATTAATTTTGTATCCTTGAACAGTGTCTAAAACCCATGAGCCTGACGTTATCTTTTTCCATTAATCAAAACACGACATTAAATTATTAATCTTTTTGAATTACTTACAGTAGCATTAAAACCTTTCGCTTTCAGTTTGGGGCAGCTGATGTTTTTGTTGCTACTGCTGCAGGTTTTCTGCCCCCTCTTTGCAGGTTATGCTGATAGCCGAATTGTCCATATGGACTGGCCTGGGTTGTCTGCCCATACCCCTTGGGTTAAAGCCATAGCCATATAAGGCATAATTGTATGGCCTCGAGCTTCAAGCTCCCCTATAGCCCCGATTTCTGGTTGGGCCGACAACCTGTGAATATTTAGGGTATCTGATATTTGGAACAAATTTTCCGATTTTGACAGTAGTCTCGCATTTTGTGAAATCTTTTGAAACATCATCTCAAAACAAATATGATGTAATGGGAGTACTTAGACTACAACTGTTTGTTTTGATTTTAGTGAGAGTCTTAACAAATTCTGCCTCCTAATACTCAGATGAAACTGAGCTTGTCCCAGCAATGTCAGTGCATCCGAAATGTAGTCTTAATTCCCAGTAAGTTGTGCAATATGTGGCTTAATAATATTTGCCATTGACAAAATTGGGATCATTCCAGATGTTACCTGCCCTTGTATGTCTTTCAAAGACTTATCTGTTGTCTAAACTCTTCTAGACTTCATAAAATCGCTCCAAATTTCCTCATTAACACGAGGAGCTGACATAAAGTCACAATTTGAGGGAAAATTAAATTTGTCAATAATTTTAATAATCTGACATTGCTGAATACAAGATGTATTGATTAGTGATGCCAGTCACTCAGAAATTGGGCTTCCTTTGTCAGGGGCCTTTAATTTTGGCAAATCCCAAGAAAAAGGGTCATCTTCACCCTCATTCTTGTTCTCATTGAATAATGAATCATGAATGTTATGTGTCAAAATATTGTCCAAATCGGATATATCCGAGTTCTCATGCAACGAGGCATATTCCTCTGGACAAGTTTGGTCAACAGACACATTATTAGCTTGTCCGAAAAATACAGTTAAACCTTAATTTGATCTTTATTTTCTTTATCTTTATCAAATCCTCATTCAAATTATCAAGGTCAACTAAATTACCATTCGAGACAGCAGCCTCGTTGTTTTTTTGTTTACCGGAAGAAGACTCACTATTCGGACGGGTCGCATTCGGACCTTTTTTATTGTTAATGTTAGATGAGTGGCACCCAATGGGTTAATTGGAAATGACTTTTCAATTGGGACACTTTTGTTGTTGTCATAAACTCTTTTTAACACATATTTAAGTTTCTTTGAAGCACCAGAGGGGAAAGGTTTATCGCACTCGAAGCCAGAGAATTCGCCCTCAGAGGATTCGAACATTGACAGGACATCGTCCTTGTGTTTTTTAGACCTACTTGACATCGTCAAGCAGAAACACAGTAAACAGTATGCCTGGTAACACTTGCACAACACCAAAGTATGCACAATAAGTATCAAGATATTTAACACCTCGCCGTATAAATCCTGTAAACAAACAAATAACGCTGGTATACAAAACACTCTAAAAAGATAATTCAAAACGACAACGCAAAAACCTTTTTTTTTGAAAACGGTTGAAATAACATAAATTTCAATACATGTGGTCTTTACTCACCCAAAGTACGTACTCAGCCTACGTTCTTAGACTACTGTACATAGACGACGGTCGCTGAAATAACTATTTTGTTGTCTTTATAGATGGTGGTCACATGGTTTAAGGCCACTATTTTGACGTTTAAAAACAGCCAAATAGAAATTGTCACTGGAGTAATATGCTTGTATACTGTAGGCTAGAGGACTTGTGAAAATAATGAGCTATGCAAGGTCATTGAGGGCCATTCTGGTTTCACCTCACAGGTAAAATTCTAAAAACTGACAATTAGATAAGTCATTATGTCAGTTAGCTTACTGTCTGCATAACCTATGCTAATGACAATATTCATTCAGGTACCATTGAATTATGCCCACCAGGGACATACCAGCCAGAACCTAATTGGCCAAGGTGTCATCCATGCCCAATGGGTTACTTCTGTGCAACAAGTGGACTTACTGCAGTTTCTGGAAAGTGTGGGGCAACATACAGTTGTAGACATGGGGCCTCTGACCCTAATGTTCCTTGTGGTTTTGGGAATATTTGTCCAGACGGTAAGTTAATTTTTTTTAAACCTATCTATTAAAGCTCTATTGCATCAAGCGCCAGCGGCTTATTGAAAAATTATTGAGTCCATTTCCTTTTTAGAACCAGTAGTTGGATTGTTTAGGGGAGATCTTAAGAATCTTCCCACAGCGGGTATCAAACCTATGGTATCCCTGTCCCAAGGCAGACCCCATATTCTCTATGCCACGGTATGTTATGTGATGTTGTCATACTCCCAAACCCTGGTAGAGTCTTCAACCAAGAAAATCAACAAAGATTGCATCAGTTGATACAGTTGTAATCCATAACATTTTTTATGCAAATACTGTTTCTATATAATTTGTGTTTATGTTGGTGCTATTACTCTTTCGCTGTGTAAACTGAAAGATACGTCTGGAGTTTTGGCCCTTTGTATCTTGAAAAAATGGCACTTTTGTATCTGGAGCCATACCTTAGAAGTGCTTTGGCTTTGACTGATTTCATTGAAACTTGGTATGAATATATATTGAGAGGAGGATAATGCATGCCAAATGGCATGGTACACAATCTGTTAATAACAGAGTTATGGCCCTTTGTATCTTGAAAAAATGCTTTTTAATCTAAGCTTAGAGCTTTATCCCCATCAACACATCAGCCAGAGCAACGAAACTTGCCATAGTTGTTCTCAATCATCTGGTGGTGCTTCACATTCAACACCCATATTCCTAGGGGCTAATGTCAAGGTCAAACATTGAGGTCAAAGGTCACAAATGTGATGAATTATTCATTATTGAGTCATTCCTTTACTATGCATCAAGGGATTATGTAATAACTGTCCACCGTTGTTCTCTTTTATCTAGCGGAGTGTCATATATAAGATCCAGGTGGCTAGGGTCATGGTCAAAGTCACACACAAAAGTCAAAATAACACATTTTCATTACATATGCATTATTTGATAAGAATTCTACCATACTAAAATGGATTCTCAAGATGTCTAGATAATTGTTATCAATTATCACACAGCACATGTTCAAATGAGTTGAAACAATAATTAACAAAAGGCACAACCCTTCACTTATACCTTTGCTTTTTTGTCTATACCCATCCATACACACACTTTATTTGGCGGGGGATATCAATTCAACGACTTTGCTTATTTTAACTATTTTCTTATTGAAGACGATATAGTCCCAACCAGGTATTTACATTCAGCATATATATTTCAGATGTTTCTATGCAAAAGTATTTTACTTTGATCAAAGAACTGTGTGTAACCATGCGAGTTTAATCAAGCAATATATTTTTGTGTGGATGTTTTTGTGCAGCGTTATTATGCCCCTCCCCCTTTATAGAAGAGGGGGTATATTGCTATGCTGGATGTCGGTTGGTCCGTCTGTCGGTCTGTCGGTATACCAGTTGGTTTTCGATCAATGACTCGTCAACAAAGTCAAATTGACCCATTGGCTGGAAAAAAACATGTGCTTTGGCATTGAACAGTAGATGACCACTCTTGAAATTAGGGTCACTAGGTCAAAGATCAAGGTCACTGTCACAATAAGTGTGGCAATCGTTTCCGATCAATAACTCACCAACGAATTGACTGATTGGCTTAAAACTTCACATGTTCTTTTGTCTTGAACAGCAGATGACCCCTATTGAAATTGGGGTCACTTGGTCAAAGGTCAAGGTCACTGTCACAATAAGTATGAACATTGTTTTCGATAATAACTCACCAGCAAATTGACTGATTGGCTTAATACTTCCCATGTGCATTGGCCTTGAACAGTAGATGATCCCTATTGAAATTGGGTCACCCGATCAAAGGTCATTGTAACACTTAAAGAGTAAAATTGCTTTTGAACAATAACATGTCAACAAATTGACTGAATGATTTGAGACTTCTCATGCAAATACAGGCCTCAAACAGTTGAAATTTGGATCACTAGGTAAAAGGTCATGGTAACTGTTGCAATAAGTGTGAGAATCTAATATTCTTCTAATTTGGCTTATATCCCGTTTTCACGACTGCTTTATAAAATAATATCTTTCAAAGCACAACGTTGAGTATATCATTAACTTAAAATTACATCCGAAAATCAATCTGTCTGTGGTCCAATATTATCTATTGAAATTGAGAAAAGTGTGAGTCTTTTTGACGATTTATTATAGGCCTAAACGCGACCTATTTCACACGTACATGCACTGTATATCGACACATTTCAATTGTCAATTTATTTCATTTTCCTTATTTCGTGCAATGTGCATTGTTTATAATCGTGTATATACTTTTGACATTTTAGAAGGTTAAACAAGCCATACAAATATCGCACACTTCATAAATAATCTGCAATATTTGCTTTCCGATTTAATTCAAGTTAGGCATGGAATTCGGAATGTGCCATTTTTACACGGGTATTATCGACTCATTTATTTGTTGCGTAATGGAATGTTTTTCATATTTATTTGTTTATATATTAAATTATTTTCGTGTACAATAATGGCATTTACCATAGACAAATAAAACATTATGCAAGTTAAAACATATGTTTGTGTGCTGAAATCTGCAAATGTAACCGAGTTCACCAAAGGCTATTATTTTTTAAACTGCTCCGGTTCATTTGAATAGCAGTAATGTAGAGAACATTACGTAGCGTGTGACGAAAAAGAAAGTTTATTGAGTTCATAAACTCATTTGAAAATAGTAATAGGATGGCATAAGGGTCTTTATTTAACTATGCTAAAATAACTATTAAAGATGCACAATCATAAATTATTGAGTTCAATTGATTAATTATGGATTTTAAAGGATGATTAAAGGAAAGATACTAGTTCGAACCAGTATTTTGTTTGTTTTTTTGTACTTTTGTCGTTCACTATTCTCGTAAAAATGAGTTGAACATGGGCGCCATTGATGCATTGGATCACACACGGTATACCCATAACAGAATATACAAAACACGTTCTGGGCGTCCTTAAATTTGTCGTCCGACAAATTACTTGTCGAAATGTTCAAGGTTGTCGATGGTTAGCTTTTATAATGTCTCGCGACTCGGCCATTTTGTGTAAGTTACCTCTCGCTTACTTGTACTTACCCACCTAGAGAAGCAGAAGTATGTTTTAACTGGGTTTTAACAGATCGGTATAACTTTACCCAATTTAATATAAACGCTTACCGACCTGAAACGAACAAGTTCCGACTTTTAAAAGCCGGTATGTGGTTAACCGCCGGTTAAACTGTTTATACAATCGGGTGCTGGCGTTTCAGTATATTTAGCTGTAAATTATGTGCACAAGAGTTGAGTTTAAAAAGGAAGTCAGTTTAAGTCAGTTACAAAAATGGTCTCCACACTAAAAACAGGTTCAGGTTTCGTGTTGGGTATTCTGCAGATTAATAAGATACTGGATTACTATAATATCTTAAATACTTTATAAATTGGGTTTAGAAAGAAATAGAAAGAGACATTGACAAGAACAAGAAAAATCGAGCGCACTATGCTAGACAGGTCTTGTTATACTTACCTTTTGCTTGGATCTTAGATTGAAAATCATAACTGATGTCCTAAATTTAGGTATACCTGAATGTGGGTAAGTGCAGTATGTACTAACCATTAATCTTTCTTTCATAATTAAGAAGTTAATGCACTTAGGAATGTTCATATTTAAATTATGTCAAAGTTGAATCTTAACGAGAATATAAGGTATTTTTATGTAATCACCTAGTCAGAAACCTTGCATTGTGTGGTATTTTTTTATTTAACTGAACTGCAAATGCCTTTAACAATCGGGAAATCTGGGGGGGGGGGGGTCTGTAAGATCTGCAAAAGTTCTGTGCAAAATTATGCCTCTATGGTGAACATAAGACACATTCTTTGGTGGGATGAAATGTTTTATTTAGACTAACATAGCAAGGAATGTTCAAAATATGCCAGTAATCAAAAGTAGCCCCATACCTGGGGGTTGGGGTATTATGAAACTTAATTATCTGTTTAAAGGTGGGCATTAAAAGCTCCTCAGGTTCCACTGATTGATTTGTTGCAGGATATCGGCAACCTTGTGGAAAGGGATACTATCAAGACAACTCTCGCGGACATTATTGCACCCTCTGTCGACCTTCTTTCTACTGTCCGCTGGAACTCAATTTATGGGAAAATGCGTGCCAATCTGGTAGATGTCCAACTGGTGGCAGTTATCGTTTTGACCAATCCAAAGGTAGATCAGTTTTTCAAATGGCACATTGCGACTACACCAAAGGTCAGTTTGTATGTACCAATAAATCACAAGAATCATTCGCTAGGACTGTTTAATAATGCGAGCTGCTGCATGCTAAAATGGGCCTAAGGACATATCAGATACATGTAGCTCCAGATATTCTGTGTGTCTGTATACTTGAAAGTTATAATAACAACCTCAAAACCATGCAGAATAATAGTAAACAAGGTATACTCTGATCGCACTGCATATGTCTAAATATCAAATGTGGCACAACTCTGCACCTTTGTTAAAAGATGGGCTGATACACATCATACATACTTCACTTGTCATTCAATCTTCACCTCACTTTCATAGTGTATGCATGACAATCAAGTATTTATTCTGAAACACCAGATTTACTGCTTATTTGCCTTTGTTCACAATGAGATTTTTTTTGGATTGCCTGCTGTCCTTCACTTGTGAACTTTTCATTTAAACCACATCTCCTGAACCGCTGGCAGATTTTCGAAAACTTTTACAGGATTGATTATTTGTTGACCACCTTTCAAGTTGATCAAATTTGTCTGTTCAGCTGAATATGTAGGTCGCTAGAGAATAAATTGCATTTTTAAGTGAACACATCAAAACTTGTCTTTTATGAAACTGCAAAGGTAAGGGGTTTAATATATGGTGTGAAATATCGTGTAGACACTAGTGGTCCTCTATTAAGTCTGTGTAAGAGCTGTTTAATGCCAAAGTAATAACATGAATACTATAGAATTACATAGTAAATAATGTTTAAAACCTTTTAAATCTTGTTATTGCCCTTGATAAAATAGATGTAATAAAGGATATTGCAAGCTTGACTTGAAATTTAGGTTTGGATTGCATTTTTGGTGTATCAGATAATAGTCAAGGTCACTGTTACTCAGATAAAATTGGAATATTTTCAATAAATTCACTTTTATTAATTTTGGTATTCCTTTCGGGCCAGTCAGTTGTAGTTAAGTCCACTGTTTCAAAAAAATAGAAAAATAACTGCATTTTATTCAACAATGATGCAGACCTAGTCTGGGATTTAATTTTCATTGTCCAAACACAGACAGGGATGCATTAAGAATTGCATGTTTTTCTGTCTGTTTGTCTCTTTCTGCCTGTCCATCTAGCTGTCTGTCTGTCTGTCTGCCTGCCATTATGTCTGCCTGTCTGTCCTTCTGTCTGTCTGTCTGTGCCATCTCATCTTGTCTGTATGTCCGTCCGTCTGTATGTCCCAAAGCTGGTGTATTTTAGCCTTCTACTACTGTTTTTTTTCTCACTCAAAGCTTCATAGCTGTATTACCTGTATTTGTTGATGATTGTTAAGAAATGAATTCTTAGCTCTGCTGATTTCAGGCCGAATTATGGCCCTTGGACAGATTGTTAACTGCAAACTGTATGACCCCAACATTGTGAGTTTTCAAACTCCTCTTTAACAACTGTATGAATCTGGGTTTCTACTCACGTCACCATTCCAGTTTCTCTAAATCTGCATTGTGTAATAACTCAAAAGGTATGAAAGCATGCATGATGAAACTTTAAATGTAGAAAGAGGGTACTGGGCCAAAATTGGGAAATATGTGCATTGTTTCATGTTAGACAAAATTGTCCAGTGAATTTTGAACACTTTTCTGAAAGAAAATATTTGGAAATGCTTTCAGATAATTTGATGTGTGAGTCTACCTGGGTGCCTTTCAGAACAAGTTTTGTTCAGATCAATTTATATCAAACGGGATTAGATTTTTTTTCTAAAATAACAGTTTTCCAGACTTTTGTTTTTATAAACGCCTGACAAGTGCAGTTGGGGCATTGTGTTTTGCAGACGCAGCTCTTTTTCAGGATGCCGACTTGTTCAACTGATATGGCGCATGATTTATTCAATTTTTTACAGCTTTGTTTTCTTTTCTTTTTTATTGGAGAATGTGAATGGTCTGTATAATTTTCGGGGTTAATACACAAGCACAATTATGTACCAAATTTAATTCATGTTGTTATAATATTGTGATTAGGCCATCAAATCATCACCTTTTCAATGTCATAAATACGTTACCTGCTCTCTAATAGCTACTACCTCCCAGAGAGTTGATCTATCTGGAAATTTCAGGAGATGGGAACTACCACCTATATACCCAAATTAGACTAGGTCGGAACATAGTGTAATGTTACTTAGGCTAAACCGATACCCTACACCTCAATCTTCTTCCGGATGAGTACAGATAAATAACGTCCATTTTGTTGGCTTTGTATATTGATTATATTTTCGGTTTGTTTATTGTGTATTCGTTGGTTATTGTTCAGATGAGTTTAATTACTTGTCTAGCAACTTATTATGAGTGCTAGTTCATATGTATTGTATTAAACTTTTGTTTAACTTATGCCCAGACGTGGTTCTTTTTGCCATGAGATGGCAGAGTATATACTAGCGTGCACGTACGTTCTCTTTAATAAACTGAGAGAATGTTAATCATTTGCATTATATGCAAATAATGAATTTAGTATGCTGTATGAAAATCCTGTAAGATGACCAGCTAATTATTTAGCTCACCTGATTGCTGATTGAAGAGGAAAAGAGAGTAAGATAATAAAGTAGAAGCAGAGGATACAAGAGAAGTGAGAATAAGAGATAAAGAAAAGAGAAGATATTGCCCGGAGATATTTTATGACTGGTCCGTTTACCATACAGCATTTGACCAGTTCGATCACCGGTCAGCTTATTACCGCTCCGGGCGACATCAGTCTATCACCGGTCCGGTCACTGATATTCCGGTTTGCTTGGCCATTTCACTTATCATGCAACCCCTGCCTTGAAGGAGGGAGGCGCTGCACGGGTGTCACGCTCTGTTTCTCCGGATTACATCATCCAGTTATACGTTGACACGACGTTGTCGGCACTTAACAACTTCCCCTATCCAAAGATGTTAATCATTTGTTGACTCTAGCCATTACTCCTCCTCTGATTCTTCATTTCGGACTAATCTTCTGCTTCAACGATTCCTCATCACTACCAGAGAGCATATCCGGCACGCTCTCTTTATTCAAGCAGTTCTCGGCGTCGATCCTCTCAAAAGCGATCATGCCACTGCACTGGAAGACACTACTCCAGGAGAACTGATTCCCAGCGTCGCCGAACATTGTTTCGGCATTTCAGGGATAAGGGACATCGCCGCTCCTCACGTAGGTGCTCTTTGACCCCTAGGTCTCCTTGGCGGTCCCCGTTTTATTCTTTAACGGAATCTCAGGACTCTTTTCCACGTGTGACGGTCACCTAATTGGCCTCCACACACGTTTCAGCTGATTCTACAGACACTGGGCCTGACTTGTCTAAAAACACAAGTTCGTTAAATTCTCAGGCTCCAGGATCAGGGTTTCATCTAGCCACTACTGCTACCTTTTCTAGCCCAACTGGTATCTTCTTTGTTGCCTTGTCGTATAACCCCGGCTGCTATCCCATCAAATCCAAATACATTATGGGTTCAGCATTCTTCAGGACACTTTACATCTTTCAAACAGATACTTAAAGCTTATGAAATACCTTCATCTGTTATTCCTATCTCTGTCTCTGCCGGCTACATGCAGACCATTGGTCTTGCAGATGTTTCGGCTGAAGCGGGCTCGCAGTCTAACGTTGAGGCCGAACAAATACTCTTTGGCCTTTATTCTTCAGACCTATAAAAATAATGTTTGAGACCCTAAGTGATGATTTTTACTCCCTCCCGTCCTTGGCAACTTCATGCTCACCGTCATGGAACAGTTGTCCCGCTAACGGGAGCCTATACGGATAGAAGGGGACGTCTCGCGTCGACCTACGCCTTCCAATTTGCTCGACTACATTGTTCCTTTGGACATGACTGAGCCTAAACCGATTAATGGTGTCATGTCCCCGGTACCAAACTGCCGGGTCGGGATCCGATATTAGCTTTCGCTTACAATGCCAGTTGCTAATGCCTTTATCACAATTCCTTAATCCATGATGGTGTATTGGGAACTGAGAAAGCGCCGATCTATAGGTCTGGCTAACCAGCTCGACCTCATGGCGACCACAGCCTTGGGTATGACTTGGGAGCTATAGGACATAGTTCCGGAGGAACTCCGTGCCTTATTACTTCATCTTTTGCGGACGACGCAGTTGTTATCACATAATGCTGCGTCTTTAATGTATGTGATGCTAAGGATCCGGAGAGACCTCATCCTCTCTTCCCTGCCTAATAATGTCATGTTGGAATCAGGAGTGAACTCGCTCAGAACTGTTCCTTTCACAGCCGAATTCCTTTATGGAGGGAGGATACAGGCGGCAATCACGGCTGATGGGAAGAACAGATCTTCGCTTCTTTAGCGAGAAACAACTCTGGCCAGCACCAAGGGGCTTTTAAGCGTCAAGCTTCTAAACTCCCGGCAGCGCCTTCATCCAAGAATGACAAGAAGAACAACTTTTTCTCTAAAAGGCCTTTGTCTATTTACATCCAGGCCCTAACAGGCCGTCTTCCTACATAAGTCATCTGGTAAGGATTATTGTTAAAAGAGCAAACCCAAGCCGGGTCAGAAGACTTTCAAGCCTTCCACTGGCAAGGGCGGACCTCCAAAAGGTCACTTCTATGGATTCCCCCTTTCTACAACCACGCCTGCAGGAGGTTTCAGTTGCAGCCATACTTCTGCACTTTGAAAATTGATGGCTCCTTATACCTTTGGACGCGTGGGTTCATTCCCTTGCTACAAAGGCCTTACTTTACAATTCGAAAAAGGCCTCCACTTTCCCGCGTCCGCACAGATTTTGTATCTCCGCATCGTCTGTCTGTCAGACAGTTCAGACCTGTTTACTTCTACGTATTCGCCGTAGTTTCTACGGATTATTTGGCTAAACTACGCACTACGGATTTGAACTGAAAAACTACGGATCCGTCGATCAAAATGGTCAAATTTCGGTTTTGAATCGTACTTTCGCTTATGTTCGGTCATTGCGTGTAATTAATCAATCATGATAATTTTGGCGTCTGCGTAGTAAGAAACGTTAAAATTCAAGCCTCCCGGGGACAATGCAGAATAACAGTGACCCGGATGTTGGCATTTTAAACATGGCGAATTCTTCCAAACGTGGTGGTACAGAATCAGACGCCGATATTGACACTCCAAAGAAAGTAATTGCTAAAACAAACTCTTAAAAGTACAAAAAAGCTATAGAGAATACTGGCCATGCCTCGGGCCTTCCTTAGTACAGTTTTGGGCGTAAGCCGCTAGACCGTCGACCGGGTCGAGTGATTTTTGCTTCGGTCGAGTGAAAATTCCAAGCCAGTAGCCCCATGGGTCGAGTACTTTTTTTCATGTCCGAACTTAGTAACAAGTCCGAAATAGCTTCATATAAACGCTTATTCAAAACTGCATTGGTTGTTTCCCTTGTGCACTTATTGATTAGACGCTTATCGAACAGTGTTGTAAGACGATCTTGTGAGACGCTAAAACAATTATTACTGGGGGTAGAAATTGCGGCATTCATTTATTTTAATGTATTTTCTGTGTTATTTTGGGCACGCATTGCACAAACTTTAACCGCAAAATGAGAATAAAGGAAGCAACATAAAATATGAACAACGAAATGAAAATAATTCCGAACATCGTGGAAAAATAATCGGTCGATTTGCTTCGTTTTGATTACTCCAAGGAATTTGATAATGCGCCTGCATTGCTGACTTGCTGGTATGCGCATGTCATACATAATGTTTAAAAAAAGCAATTAAATATCATGCACTTTGCAAGTATAGTTTTTTTTTGTACAGATAAAGTTTATCTGTCAAGGTACAAATCCTGAAAGTAAATTCAAAGGTGTATTAATTATACTGCATTTTAGATGCTGGTGAAATCGGCAAATCGGCGATAAACCATATGTGGCGATCGAGCTACTGCTACAAATGTCGTTTTAGATTTAGAATACTAAGAAGTTTGGGAAGAAAAGTAGCCTTCTTGTGCTACTTTTTATGCACAGATATTGTTGCTAGTTTTACATTTTATTTACTTTATTCAGATATTTGTTTGGAAAACTTATATCATTGTATAACATTGTGTTTTTTTCAGACCGCCTTAAGGAGCATACATAATATGTCAGACCTGGATGTCGGAGACTCAGACAATGACCATAATTGACTGGAGTTGTCTGTTGACATTGTTTTATTTTTTTGTCAGACATTAACTGTAAATAAAAACAGAATCAAGTGTGTATTTGTTTAATCTTTATTGTTCTATGTTTCTTCAATACAAACATGCATGTAGTTATAAATGTAACAGAATTGTAACTTTTAATTCGGGCTAGTTAAAATTGATTCGGGCTAGTGAAATTTCAAAGCTGGTAGCCCAACCGGGCTAGTGCCTTAAAAAAATTAATGCCAAGACTGATTAATAGAAAAACAAACGTTCACTGTTCAAAATGAAACATTTACTTTTCGTGCGCTCATGGAGGCAAAAATGACTGCAAGCGCAGAGCCATATTAATTGGAAGAGGCATAAGTAATGGGTAAATCAGACTCCAGGTTCTTTAATTTGTGTTCAGTTTTATGTTTGTTTTAAATTTGAGTGTTTTTTTAATAAAACAATGTATCATGTATGTAATAGTCAGTTATTTTTTTGAAGATGGGTAATTTGTTGTGTTACAAGTGCAGTCAGAGCACAATGTGAAACCTTTTGTTATAGTGTTGTTTAGAACGGCAGTGTGCACATCCACTGAATAATAACAGTATAACTTGATTAACAGATTAAATTAATAGAAAGTAAATTCATCTAATGCTTAAAGCCTTTATGTACCGTTTAACTGATATGTGACCAAGTCATGGTGTTTTAATGCTCTAAATGATTGAAGAAGTTAAAACTATTGACAACTGCCCAAAACTACTGAGAGATGCCCTCCAAACTACTGAGAAGCAATCGGTAGGGTAAACAGGTCGGTAACTCCATATTCCATTTTCTGACTCTTAAAATAACATGTGGTAGAAAGGGTTCACGACCATTATTTTCCATGATTTTACAGTTGCTTTTTCCTTGTTCAAGAAAAGCGGCTACTGAAGACCGGACACAGTCTTAAAAGTCTTAAACACTTTTCTAGTGTACCGACTTTCAAGTCTAAGGTATGTGGGCTCCTCAGGAGTATCACCTGCACATCAACCATCTCGGAAAGCGAGCAGTCTTTCTAGGTGTCTCTCGTTTCCAGCACATCTTCGGAACGGTTTGTCTTGCTAACAACAGGTCCCTCCGTCGCATTCGACACTTCATAAGGAAGTAGCCAACTAGATTTTTCTCACGTTTGCTTATCCACTGGTCGACCTGTTTGCAACCAGGGTCAATCACAGACTTCCTCTGTATGTGACTCCAGTTAACGATCCAGCAGCGTGGGCGTTTGTTGCGCTTTCGTCCGCTTAAACCAACTGGACGATTACGCCTAAATTTCACCCATTATATTCCCCAAATCTTGGAGAAAACAAGTTGAGCTCTTGCCAGAACCTCTTGATCGCCCCTTGGTGGCCTAGGAGATTCTGGTTCAACGACCTTTTCGGTCTCCTGTACAACTGTAGCAGGTCAGATCTTATCTCTCAGAGAGGCAGACTTCATACGGACATTCCACTAAATGTCTGGCCGTTATTTGGCAATCCCTAAGGAAGAACGCTTTTCTGTTAGGGCTTCAACCATCGTTGCCTCTGCAATGAAAAATTTAATCAGAATAGTCTACGATGCTCTCTGGAATCTCTTCTCTGACTGGTGTATTTTAGGGCATATTTATCGCCTCAATCACTCTGCTAGACGCATAGTGGGTGTTATCATCTAATAATTAAAGGATGAGATACTTTCTTTTATCTCTATCAAAGGATACAGATCTATGCTTTCGCATTACTTGGTTTTTAGTAACTCATTACAAGTCTGTGCTGACCTAGCCATTTTGGAGCTGATCCAAGCCATGGAACGTCAACGCCCTGTTTATCGTTCCCTTACCCCATAATGGGATTTTACCTGCGTTACCAGGCTCCCTATGAATGCCTTTATCATGCTCCTAACAGTTCCTAAAACTGGACGGCCGTTTTCCTTCTCACTATGGCTTCAGCCAAACGGAAAAGTGAAATTCATGCTCTTTCGGCCGAAAACGACCATCTTAATTTTGATCCGATGGCTTCGTAATTTTGTTGTGTTAGCCATGATTATTTGCTAAATATCAACTACCCCATGTGCAGGACTCCAGATAATTTTGGGGAAATAGGGTTTTCATCCTTTGATTTAAAAAAATAGAGTGATTTCGCTCTTGAAATAGGGTGAAATGAGTTATAATAAGTCATACCTTAAAATCATTGCTGCTTTCCCCGTTGAATAAAAGTCAATCTTTGTCACTTCAACGTATCCATTCAGATTCAGATACCTTCTGTTGAAGCTGCACGCTTGTATTGATTCAATAAAACGACATGTAAACTTGTATAATTGACTTTAATAAACTGATGTTTCATAACATCTGTACTTCTTGAAACTGTCCATGATATAAACATTTAACTTAAAAAATCGATAACACAAATGATTTAACACTTAATGGCTCTTGCTTTCTCGGTTCAAACAGTTTGTGATCAATTGATATTTTGGCGCAACAATCGCGGACGTCTTTCGACCTCTCTTAGACATTTTTATTTCACATCGTTATAGATACTGAAAGTACAGACGCTTTACAAATACATGCACAATGAGCGACGGATAAAATCAGATTGAAAACACATGTATGTCGCAAATAATTTGTTCAGATGCTGTAATTAACTATAGGAGGTTTTGGGGATTCCGATAATGGCGTCACGTTTGCGCATGCTCGAATTTTGGCTGTCAACACTGCGGCCATGTCGCTTTTGTTTCCATTTGATGAACCGCATCGTGATAAGGTCATCATAATAATCTCAACTTGACATATATTCGCGACCATTTTTAAGAACAACAAAATACTCAGAAATTGAAATTCTTTCAGAATAAATTAAATTCAATGAACGAACACAAATAAGGACGAAAATAAACAACTATAGATTGATTTCATGTAATCAACATATAGAAACTGATTTGAACCTATATGTCTGTAAAAACTTACCTTGTTACAGATTAACTAAATCCTCTTGATAAATTTGTTTTTATTTAATTGTTCACACCAATTTTGACACTCTTTGTTTCAGCATTTTTAACCCAGTGTTTAATTGCCCCTGTTCATCACAAACCGATTATCTCGTTATGATCAGATACTGTCCAGACAATTACATGTACTAACAAAACAGGGTGTCATAAATCTAGGAACCTAAACCCAGAATAAACCAAATGTGTCTGGTCATAAAACACAATTTATGATATCTCCAGGTCATCTCTTGGCATATTGAGCAGTCATTTAAGCCAAATACAAAGAAACTTAACAGTTACTTTATTTAAAAAAATATACATTTGTCATAAATGGATTATAAGGAACTGTACAGTATATATATATATATATATATATATATATATATATATATATATATATATATATATATATATATATATATATATATATATAAATTTAAAATATTGTACTAATTTACTGCTACACAATTAACGTATTTAACGGGTACCTGCAAATGTAAACTCTGCTATAATGTGTAAAGATCGTGTTCGAAACATCATCATGAAAACAAGCAATCACGTTTGATCATAGTAGGGATGTAAAATACTTGCGTATCCTAAAATGCTAGATTTGTATCGCTCATTATCACTAGTAAATCGTTTTCAATTATCATGTAAAGACCGTTCAATTTTCAAAATATGCAGGTGTTTTTTTCCATTTGAATGCTAAATTTTATTAATAATTTCATTCAATGTAAAACGAAACGAAAATTCATTCAAAGTAAAAGATAATAAAAACTACATTGAAAGATTGTAATGTATAGCGCATTTTTAGGGCTTTGTTTTATAACAATGCACCTCTTACAATACATGTCTATCGCTGATGAAAAATAACACTATCGCATCCACACCACTTATAATTATAATCAAATTATTATATGTTTTGTTATTTTTAAATTATCATTTATTTAAGTCTTACTTTAAGAAAGAATACGGGTATTTATAGTCTTGTTTTGTGAAATTGTCAGTATTTAGTCTTCCGACGACCTTTACTCTAATACAATGTAAATAGCCGCGATCGAGAGGTTTGATGGCCAATCTATTTTTAGTAACGGAAAACCCCTCTTGTGACGTCACGCCAAAACCTCCTATAAAATCTAGTCCGCAGAGCGTTTGAATAACTTTTACTGTTTTCCTGCTCCTTCATCCAGACGCTTGCTGAATAAAAGCGACGTCACATTACGATAATAATTCAACGAGAATATACCGAAAATGAGCAAAGAATTTACGATTGAAGCTATAGTATCGTACGCATCGAATTTTAGGAATTGGCGTAAAAGTCGAATTGATTGCGTTTTCAATACACACGATATTGTATTTCTTTGGGTTTTAAACATTTTAATAGGGTGAAAGACGCAGATACGCAGCTTATATGGCTTCTAAACCCTTCAAGGTCCCAAGTATTTCGAGAACGTGTGGACATGATGAAGATATACTTCTTTGCCCAGTCATGGCTTTGAAGTTGTACCTCAACAGAGTATGTCCATTCTCTAATAGAGACTCTTCATTCCTTTAAAAAGGGGGAGCGGCTATGTGTCTGCGTCTTCAATTTCACGTTGGGAGCCTCGACTAAGAAAGGCTTACTCTTCTCTCTCATCTAGGTATTCATCCCTTTTTAAGAGCACACCGCATGAATTACGAGACCTGTCAACTTCGTGGACGTATATTTATCACACCCCACTCTCTGACGTGTTCCGAGATGCTTTGTGGAGTAATTCGACCACCCTGTCCTCCTTTTATCTTCTTTCTCTGGAGTACCAACAAGACCACTTGTATTTGTTGGTTCCCCTTGTGGTTTCACAAACGGTAAAGTATTCTATGACATAGACATACTTACTCTTATTTGAGAAGTCAAGTCAATACCATACTAACGAAGATTAGCTGATAACCCTGGATATGGGTTATTCTATCAGCGGATAAACTGTATATGGGTTCTGCTGTGATGGGGACTGGGGAGCAATACGCGAACCTTCCCGTCGCAGCTTTAAATTCATCTATTCGATAGCAGGTATCGTATTTATGACATTAAAACATTTTTTTTAAGTCAAATTCATTTTAATTATTAAATACGTACCTGCTATCGGTGAGTACCACCTCTTACCCGCTCTCTGACTAATAACTTTTATATTGGATATCAATCTCTTGCACGACTGTTACATTACATTCACCTCTGTGATGGGCTCAGAATGGACTATTTTTATGAAAGCGTCTCATTCATGTCATGATCATTCCAAGCATTCATCATGAGGTTACAGTATACTAAACAATCGCTTGCACGACGGTTACATTACATTCACTGCATTATAAAAACCCATCTCATACCATAATATCTTATATCACACTTAATTTATTATTATAGAAATGTTTTTTTTGATGTTAACAAACCTACATACATACATACGTCGAAGCAATGCATACCGTCACTCAATAAAACTTATGTTCAATTGTTTACATTTGTGAAGTGCGTGGAATGAGTCCATCTGCGTAAATGGGCAATAAAATAGTTCCAAAGAGTTGCATTAAAACTCGCAAGTTTTTGCACGATGTATCGTAAATTTAAAATTCCTATTTCATTATTTAACGCCTCTGATCCAAAAAAATCCAAATAAAAAATACTTTGAATGCGTGTGTTCGGTTTTTACCAGTTTCTGGGCAATATGTCATGCCAAGCCTTTCGCAGAGGTGTATGTGAGAGCAAGGAACGACAACTCTGCGTGGAGATTGATTGGATATATTGAGGTGTTGGGTATCTGTTTAGCCTAGGTTACATTACACTATGTTCCATCTAGTCTTACTTGCGTACACAGGTGGCGGCTCCCAGCTCCAGGAATTTTCAGATAGATTAACCCCCTTTCGGAGGTAGAAGCTATTAGATAGAAGTTAGTACTTAATAATAAAAATGAATATTACTTAAAAAACTGTTTTGGCATCACCTCCCATCTTTAGGCACAAATAGCCAATAGATAGTGCATTAGCCTACACATAGGTTGATCCTACATCTTAAATATTTTCAAAGAAACTATTCAATGTCATTACTATATAATTGGGTAAAAACTTTTTGTTCACATAGTCCATTGATTGATTTGTATGAAACCATTTTCTTCTCTATAGTTATGTTAAGTGAAAATCTTCGTCACTTTCAGGGCAAGGCAATTGCTTACGTGGCTACAATGGCGTTAATGGAACTTGTAAAATATGTCCAAAGGGCCATGCTTGTGATGTAGATGGTACTTTGACGCCACAACTTTGTGAGCCTGGGTGGGATTGTGGAGAAGGGGAGATAAGTGTTACTCCGAAAGTTTGTCCACTAGGTCATTATTGTGACCACAGTAAGTGTTGTTATTTATTATTATTTGAAATTGCCATTTATCCGTTGTGAATCTTGCATAAATGTATTGTGCATTGTCAACAATTACTTTGTTAATACTCTAGAGGCAACATTAATTGTCTGAACGTCATCATACTTGGTAATACTAGGTGTACCAATGATAACTTTGCCGAGTTCAAAACTCGTGTCGCATGAAGTTGAAAATCAGGTCACTATGTCAATTACAGAAAAGCCTGTTATCATTCTTTTAGTTATATTGGATTTCCCATCTTCATGACACTTGGTCAGAAAATGTGTTTATATGATAGCTTGACTGATTTTAAAACTTTTTGTTTCATTGAAAACAAGCATCAAGGAGGTAGGACAGTTTTCCATATATTGGTTAAGTTGAACCTTGTTAGCATGGCAACAGAAAAGAATCATTTTATCTTTTTAACAATTTGTATTTGACTAACATGAATTTAAATGAAATAATCATACATCAAACGATTATGAAAATGGGAAAAGGAATTGAGTTTTAGTTGTATAAGATGTACCTTTAAAGGGATCTTTTCACGGTTTTGTAAATTGACAAAATTGAAAAAAAGGTATTTCAGATTCGCAAATTTCTGTTTTAGTTATGATATTTGATAGAAAACAGTATCGCTGAACATTTGCCATAGTTTAATATAGCCATTGTAGGTATCTTTTGACGATTTGAAAACCGAAAAATTATAAAGCGTTGCAACACGAAACGATTGAATAATTTGGAGAGTTCTGTTGTTGTCTTTTAAATTTGGAATAGTGTATACCCGGCGGAATAGCTGAGAGGGCTAATGCGTTTTAACTTCAGACTAACTCCAGGACTCCGAGGGTCACTGGTTCGAGCCCTGGTACCGGCTACTTTGTTTTCCTTTTTTTATTTTATTCTTGATTTTTTACTGGAGCTTTTAAGATCCATTATTCACATTTATGAATATAAAGCATTTAATGACAAACTTCAAAATATGTCAAACGTTGTGAAAAGGCCACTTTAAACGCCGTATCACATTTGATTTGAGTTAGAATGTTGTGACCTATAGTGTTGCCGTTATATAATATTTGTAGTATATATTTTCTATAGACACAGGTTCTGGGCGCTGTCTTTTAAAATATTTGCTTCTGTCGTAAAAATGCTGGAAAATGTTGGCTGCTAAACGCAGACAGGCTAGGAAACTTTCATTATAGGGTGCGCGCCCAGTAGTTTGCAATTCCTTAAGCTACCAAACCCGTCAAGAATAGAAGTTATGGTATACTCTCAGTTTTAATAGCAATTTTGAAAAACACGTATTATTGTGAATTTTTACAAACAGATTATATTTTTGAAAAAACAAACATTTCCACTAGCTTGTCATTGATGGAGAGGGTTTGGAAATGGGCCATAAGTGCATCATTGGTATGAAATGTAATGTTAATACAGTTTAGGCTAGGGCTTGGTCATGCAATATTCGAAAGGACGCGATAGTCATGCACAATACTACCTAACATAATGATGCAGAGGGGGAAATATGTGCTTACCAAATTGCCAAAAACTAATTGACAAATAGTTTTTAGGGAAAACAACTGTAACAAAAGCTTGTCGTGAAAATTACTTGACATGAAATCTTATTTTTGTTAACACTCTAGAACTTACGGTTTGTTTCCAATCTTCCTTAAACTTGGTCAGATCATTTGATCTGATGATATCTCAGCACAGTTCCAAAATGGCTTTGTGAATCGACAAATGTGACCTATAGTGGGTGGGTCAGTTTTTCTTATATGGCTTTTGTGAAAACTTGTTATCACTCAAAAAGTCATATGTATAGTCCAATCTTCATTGAACTTCATGAAACTTGGCTAGAATATATATTCTAATGATATCTGACACAATTAAGTCCAATCATCATGACACTTGGTTAGAGCAATTGTTTTCCTTTTAACAGTGTTCTTAACAGGATGTATTGGTCAGATCAGAAATAATTTCGCAGAAAGGGTCCTTGGGAAGTTTTCAGTCACAATACAACTTTTAGCATTGAACAGATTCATATTGAGATTTAACATTCTAAAGGCCTGATGTGACTGGCAGCTTTTCATCATTATCATTTATTGTTAGCATATAACTTCAAACATCTGTGAGCTTCCTTGTGAATTCTTGATGAAACAAATCAGGTTAGAAACAAAAACATACAATTTAGTTTTTACCAGTATGGCTAGTTACAGAGCAGTTCCTTTTTTCTATTATGGAACTTTGCACAGAAAGGAATGAGATTTCTTGCTTAATGTTAAAGTGTAGCTTGAAATATTTGAATCAATTATATATGGTTTATTTAAGAAAAAGCGGACGTGTAAGCGTTGGTTATTGCGGTAAATACCAACGGTTTGGAGTTCCAATGTGTTGTAATTAAACCACGAGGGTGTAGCCCGAGTGGTTTGGTAACAATATAAAGAAGTGAAACTCCAGCTGCTGGAGCAGTATTGAATTTTCATTAAAAACAGTTAGTTGGTCCTTTATTTAAGGCAAGTGACCGATTGCCCCAACAGTACAAAACAGCACAATACAGCACAATACAAACCAACATAAACACAAAATATGAATAAAACTGGGGTCACCGCCTTGGAACGGTCAATGCAAAGCATTGGGGGTTTAAACCTGGTTATAGAGCGCTCAACCTCACACTTGGCCCAGCAATATTCATAATACATTTAAGTGTAAATAAAATTTAACGTCATAGCATTGTAACTCAAATTAAACAATAATAAAAGGGAATTAAAACGCACGCAATTTAATTACTATTTTTAATTACTCAATTACATTGAAGATACAAGAGTAACAGAATTCCAACTGTTTGACAAACAATCAAATAAAACTATTAACAATTGTCAACTACATTCCCTCTTTATAGAAAAGATTTGAGAATATAGAATCATAGAGTTAATATCTCAGATAATCATCGCGCAAATACAGGAAGAAGCAGCAATAATGGGTGTAAAAATTCCATAGTACATAGCTTGGTTGTTTATGTGACTGCTAAACAAATTAAAAATAATTAAATCAAACAAGAAACGCCTATCAGAGAGAAAATATAAATAAAATGGAACGTTATAAACCCAATGACCTATGCATGTAGATTACAACTAGGAAAGTCGGTCGTATGATGTCACAACAATCCATAGTGACATAATGACGTGAACAAATTCCAAGGGCAGTACTAAATAAAAATATTAATGGGGCTGTGCTACTAATAAAACAAGTTTAGGTGATTTAATATTAAGAAGCAAATGAATAAAAATGGTTATTCCATTAAAGCGACATTATTGGAATCAAACAGTATATAGGTGTTTAGACAACTAAAGACAGAAATGATTTGATGTACGATTTTAGTCCAAATGTAGTTTACATGCAGATTTGTTCATACGACACAATGACACAATTTTATTCAACAGTGAAAAATGCCTATAATGTAGTATTCATGCAGATTTGTTCATATGACACAATGACACAATTTTATTCAACAGTGAAAAATGCCTATAATATCACTAATGATTCCAAATTTTAAGAGAAAAAAGATATAGTGAATCGAAACCATCAAACACGTGTTTTTAAGTACATAAGCATCGTATTCTTTTGATAAAAACAAGTTAATTAAATTGAAAAGTTTAATATGAACATTTGGTTTAACATATTTTAATTTGCGGACACGCTTCAAAACATCTCCGTAAAATGATGGATGGGAGATTCCATTATTTAAATGCCATTTTAAAGAAACATTATATTTTGAAATTAATTCACCATACTTAGAGTAAAATCTAGCAAATTTATTTCTTAGGTTATGATGCAAAAAGCCTTGTTTTAGCAATTTTTTAGTTAATATTAGATTACGATCATTAAAATCTTTAATACACGAACATGCTCTGGCATAACGTACCAACTGCGAAATGTAAATACCATAGGAAGGTCCTTTAGGGATGTTGCCATCTAGAAACGGAAAAGCATCAGAACGACGAACCGTTAGTTATTATTGCAATAACCAAAACTTACACGTCGATTATTTTGATTCTAACACGATTTAATTAATACGTTATCCGTGATTTATAGGTAATAAATGAGAATTATATTAACCGTACGTCCTACGCTGTTCTCGAAAACGTTACGTCACCACAATGAAAATCAAATGACGTCGTATTCTTTCATAAAAAGTGCGCGGACAATCAAAGTGAAGTAATACTAAATTTAAACATAAACAAATAGTTTGCCTATTGATTCAAATAAAAAGAAAATAACCACAACACAAATACATTTAATGAACGATGCATGACATTTTAGTACTATTTTGGTTGAAGTGAACTGCAGTACGCGGAAATTTATTTCTTTTCCAAATTGCGAGTTAGGGCCCGTGCATTTTACTGAACTAATTCTTTGAATTGCCAGAACTATTTTCGAAACATTTGTCTTCGCCCGTGGTTTGTTGCAGAATAACCAACGGTAGTTTTTCTTCTTTGTATATAGGAAAACAAGTCACGTGACATGTTAGAATTTATGATATACAATAAATAACCCGAATATAGCTGGTTTGTCTTTATTTCCATAGTATACTGAAACTAAAACCATCCATTCAATTAATTATTTTATATCAAAGTTATCAGAAGCCTGTGATAGGTATTTGAGTAAAGGCCGCAATATATGGCGCAAAACCGTGTGAGCACTTGGTGTGTTTTAGTAATCATTTCCTAGACACGATTGTTACTAATGTGGACTTTCACTAAGCATAACCGCGTATGTATACCTTGGCCAGTGACCCAGTATATAACCCTCTGGCAGACACACTATATAACCCTCTGGCAGACATCAACCTTTGCCTGTAACCTATATATATATCACCAGTTATACCGTTTGCCAGTAACCATCACACAATACGCCGATAAACTTAATTACACACATAATCGACTGAGATGCCAGTAACCACCAAACTAAACCAACAGGGTGTAGTGCCGGGAAGATATAATCCACCTGACCCCTGCAAGTCAGGCTAACCAACCAACCAACCAAACCTCGCCCCGTGCAGTTAGCCTATTGCTATAATGTGTACGTCAAGAGATGGGATTTGAACCCACTGAGTCATTGTGGTGTTGTCCCAAAGTACCCCATGCAGAATATACTTGTTTATTTATCCTATGCGATAAATTAATACTGATTAACCAAAGTTAGTGGAACTGAGATATGCAACAACCTGTTCTTACAGAATTTTACGCCACAAATAAATTGGAACAATTTATTCCACAAAATTCTGACATGCATACCAGTACTAGCCACTTGGTCGATAACAAATTGCCTTGTTTACAAATGATTATGCCCTATATATTGTGGTAAATAACAATTGCATAATCGCATCCTGCAGGGTGTCCAGATAGAACTCAAGCCCAACTGGTGACAAGTGCACCCCATACGGGAGGAAAAAAAACGGGTATGTTTGCATCAATGTCCATGGTGATACAGGTGCTGCGGCTTGCCCACTGCACACACACTCGGCCAATCCTGTTTACACATCGATATTTTGACTTAATAATCTTTCTGTGAGTGGAAGAGCGCCAATTTTGTACCTTTGTACACGAGTCCCTGCACAGATCATTTCCGCCCATGTGCAATACCAATACCTTTGTCGATGTGCAAAGTAACACATTGGCTTTGATTGACCTCGGTAATGTTGACCATGTCAGGCCGTCAATTAACCTCTATGCGATGCTTGTGGACAGCCGCAGGTTTTCCGTCCCCCGTTCTTTAGCTCTTGCTCCTGCCTGCTGAGGAATACTGTCCTCAAGAACCCATACCTCTGTCAAAATGAAATTACATTTTTGGTGTACACAATGAGATGTTTTTCATATTTGTATTCATTATATATAAGGTCTAACAGTGAAATTGCATAAAACTATATAAGCATGTATACCCAAATACAATTTGCTTACGTGTTTATTATATTACTGTATAATCATAATGTTGTAGCCCAATTTAGTGAATATAGGCGTTTAATACCGGTTTTGACAGCTCACTATGGGTGCGGCAATCTTGGATGTATCACCAGTGACGTCACAGCTTTTAGCTGCTATACCCTAGAACAATCTTAAGGTTAATGGTCTAATGTACTTGTTGTATGTGTCTGATGTCCATCTCCCAAGTTTCGCTATGACTTCGGGAGGAACTCCTTTCCTTGAGAGACCCATTGCGCGCCCAAAATTAAAGCTATGTGTGTTAAAGAAAGCGTTGCCGAATTCAGTGCGGCCGATGCATTTTGCTAGCACCGCGTTTACCTGCTGTCTGGTAACCGGCCTACCCTTCTTATGACAAAATGCTGTATGACCTACCGATGACATTGCCAGATGGACAGGACATATTGATTCCTCCGATTTTGGAATTTTGCGTGTGACCACCGCGTTGTGTTGAACCGATTTTGACTTAGTGATTCGGATTAAGATGTATGACTGGTCTAATGAAAATTCATAGCCGGACATTCTTGCTATGGTTTTGGTTTTGGTGATACCAACTTGCTTAAAGGAAACAGCCCAAAATATGCAAGGAAAATATTGCAGCAAATATAGTTGCCTTGTACGAGTTATAGCATACATTTGGCAATTACTGTATTACTTTGAAGCGGATTTCGGATGTGATCAGGCGTTTTTTGTCCTTGTTTATACCCATTGATCGCGAATAGCCTTCTTAAACCTTACTAAGCCTAAATTCTTCGGCAAACGATTTGTGGCCGTGTTCTTGTTGCCAATAGTTAATTCCTGCCGAGTAAGTTTTGACCGTGCGGGTCGCTAAGCCTTTCTTAAAACAGTTTGCTATGAACCATGAGATAACCTTTTCAGGTACTGGTTGCATTTTGGATGTATGGTTAAGATCCCAAAATGCACTAAAGGTATTGACGCCGGTTTCATACGCTGCGCTAGTGTTTTGTGATATAAACTTTTGCATTAAAGAGATTGCTCTGTCTTGAAGCTGTTCCAGAGGTGCCCTCTGTGGCTCCTCGTCTGCTTCCGTTGCCAAGTTTCTGAATCTTGCCATCTGAAATCGAGTAAGTGCGTCGCATATTGTGTTTTTTGTACCTGGAATGTGAGGTACTTGAATTTAAATATTAAATTTTAAACATATGAGTGTAAGGGGGCGCACCAGCGTCATAACTGTGTCCGATTTAGAAGACCATGATTAAAGAACACCTACACCAGGGGCATTGTCGCAGTTGAACTGAATCTGTTTGTTTTGTAGCATATATCGCAAGATAGCAATTGAAACCAATATCGGGAACAGCTTTAAGTTTGTTATGTCGCTGGTATGTCCGTCTGTGGACAAGTCTACTGGCCACCTAGTTGCACATCAGTGTGACTCAAAATAAATACCAAAACTGAGCCCAACGCCCGCCGCGCTATCGGTAAAATTATTGACATCTTCAATAAACAGCCAAAACTGATTGTGAAACATTGATATCCCGTTGTAATTTGCAAAAAAAAAATGCAACTACATACGCAATTCCAGCTTAATATCTCGCCTGATTCTAATTCGGTGGAAATGTTTGGTTAAACCCCATGTCTCATTAATGAGCCGACGACAAAACGGTCTACCTGCTGGTATAGCCCAACAACAAAAGATGAGGGAACCCATGAGAGACTGTATATCGCGCAACCTTGCTTTTATTTTTGACAAAATCTTGCTGATCTTTTCTGTCAATTCATGAATCTTTGCCAATAGTATGCGGATTTGCATTTTTGCGCTACCAAAACTCTAAACCTAAAATTGTTAGAACCATCGTTAGACCTTTCGTTTTTTCAACTGCCACTGGGACTCTTATCTCGACCATAACCTTGGAAAAGACGGACATCAAATCACCGCAAAGTGAGCGAGACTTATCATCGCCAAAGAAATCATCTTGATAGTGAATTAGCGGTCACGAGTTCACTCGGAAATAGACAACGTTCGAAAGTAGCACAAGTAATTGATGCACCGAAAGGTAATTTTTATCAAAAAAGAACGATCTGTAATTTGGAACCCCAACAACCGAAAATCCATAGGCTTGATTGGTATGATCTCAAAAGCATTTTTGATTTCCATTTTAAACATAAGAAACACTTTTTACCCATACATTGTATTAACTCAAAAGCTTTATCAAAACCTGTGTACTGGACCAATGTCATTGTTAGGACTATATAGGCATTGACGGTTCCCCCTCTGGGTAAGACATGTGATGTATCATGCGGTACTCCACCCTGTTTTGGGAAGAGACCTATTGGCGATAAAATCTGAATTCGTTGAACTGTTGTGACGAGAAAGGGCCTGCGTGTTTGTCGCGGCTAGTGATATTGAAAATCCGTTTTTTTAAGCCATAAAAGACAAACTTTGCTTTCGCATAATCATATCGCCGAAGAAATGTTTGCAAAGAGTCTAATTTAATCAGCGTCGGAGTGATGTCAATAATATTTTTGTTTTGACAGTTCCTGCGTGTATCGACTTAAATTGCCTCGTGTTTGTCCGAATTGACGCCGCCCGAACCTGTGGGAATTTGGGTTATTTCTGCCATGAAAGGGAGCATCAAACATTGGTGTGTTTACGCGCTGGGCGACTCCCGAGGCTTTCGTTCCTTCGGACAGTTGATTGCTGAATTGTTACCCCCGACGACGCGAGCAATTTTGAAGAAACCGGCAATTAACCAGGCGGCAACTTCCCTGGTTACACTTGTACTGGTCAAGTGAGGTGCGAACACACGTTCCCGATGTGCGTGCGTTTCTGGGATGTACAAGCATACAGCACCACCAAAGGTCATTATTTATTTCCGACCAGGGCGAGGGAAAGATGCCTTTACGGAACCTAAACTGCTCGTCATAGGTGCGCCCAAGTAGACTCATTCTGGCGGTACGCGTCCTCTATTATGGTCCAAAATATTTGAGCAATTCTTGTGTTTTAAGTCTGCTATGATCTCACGATAAATACACAGACATGAAGATAATTAATCATGCGTCTGACCATTGCAAAATCGAACCAATCGCGTCTCTTTATTCTTTCTTCTGCGCCACCAGGCGGCTGTATGCTGAATCTGAAAGTGTTCCACTGACAGATGACTTTGAAGCTCTACGGAACCTTTTAACAATAATGAGAAATTAATATATTCACCCCGCCTGATTTGTTTTTTCAACTGATCGGGGATGTGGGCCGCTACGTCATCCGAAACTGTCTGGATGGGTGGCATTGCCGCGCTCGGTGTTGTGATGTTCAACGTGGCGGGCATTGTTGGCTGGCTCGGTTGAAGGGGTTTACTTGGAACCATACCAGTGCTTAAACTATTAAGCACGATCTCGGCCTCTTTTAGCAGTTGCTAAAAATTGATTACATTATTGCATTTTCCCCATTCGTTAAGCCTGTTGCCGTCTGGGCTTACCGACCTCGGCCTCTTCTGCATCCCTGCCGTTTGTCGCGCGCCTCTACCTATCATGCTGACTAAGATTTAATACGATTTTATGAAAAGCTTGAAACTTTTGTCTGATCTGAATGTCATCTGGACGGAAAAGAAAGTAGCATTCCAAGCAGTGTCACGTCTTGGCAACCTGTTAGCGTCCCTTGATACAAGGAAGTAAACAACCTTACCCTTTATTTTTCCAAATATAAATGGAAATTATTTCTTATAGATATAAATAATTAGTTTTGTTATAAATCTGCTAAGAAAATAACAGCACTTGCTGTTAAAACCAAGTTAAAGGGCAAGATTTTTAACCTCTAAAAATTGATTCAAATTACTGTTACGCTTTTGATGTTTTTCATTAAAAATAGTGAAATTATAGGAAGATTTATCTTCCCTGTGATATTTGTAGTAGTTTCTGTTGACACAAAATGTCGTCTTTTAATCGAGACCAATTTATAGAATCACAGTTTGCAACATTACTCTTGTTTTTATTTTAACAATTTATACCAAAGTTCAGCAGTTGTTTTTAATGTTAACAGCAAGTTTTGCAAGTTGGTCTGCTCTTTACTACGCTAAGAACGATAACCAGCGCATCTGCCTGTGCACACTGATAAGCCTGTGTATACTTCACCGCTGGTATACTGCAGACAGTGAGTGTGTGTATGTAATCAATAGTGATTAACAGCATGTGCGACGACATTGGCCAGTTTGTCATTGAAATCTGTACGCATTGGCTTCGTTTAGGGAAAACGGGGCTCAATGCATGTCAATTAAGTGGTGTCCTGTGCACACTGATAAGGCTGTGCAGTGCGCACTAGCTTATCAAGGACGACACTTTTTGATGTTATGGTGTTTTTCGTTTGAAGAGAGTCTCTTGTACTGGGATGACAATTAATGCATATGCATTAAGCCCTGTTTTCCCAAAATGAAGCTTAGATTATCTTTTGTATTAATGACTTAAAAAAACAAAAACATAAAAGTGATAATAACTTCAAAGTAACCTCGCTGACAATGGCAAATAAACAAAATCACTTTTAAATCAAATAAACAACCAATGAGTTCTAAATGTTTACCTTGTGGCATTTTAAGTAAAATTTTAAGTATCTAATAGGGACCTTTTCAAAGTTTGTCATTAAATGCTTTATATTGATAAATGTAAGCATGGGATCTTATAAGCTCCATTAAAATTAAAGAAACAAAATAAGTTACCCTCAGCTGGGCTTGATCCACTTATCCCTGGAAAAAAGTCTATCGTTTAGACCACTCGGGTATCCGTGCTCAATCAATTGATGTATTTTATACTTTATATAAGCAATCCTCGTAGTATGAAATAATATAACGACAACAACCGAACTCTCTAAATTATTGAATTGTTTAATGTTGGCAATTTAACAAAACGTGCAAAGGTCCCTTTAATGTCTTCAGACTTGCAAATTGAATGGGTTCAATACACTGTCAGATCTTACATCATTTATAACGTACAGGTTAAGTTGATGCCTGCTAGCCTGAGGCCAGTAGATTTAAGCCCAGAAAACTCAATTTCAAAAGTTGGTTACACTTGGGCTTATAAGCAGGGCAACTAGCTTTTTCAAAGCTTGAAACAACTAAATCCAATTAAACATAGAATACAAATTGTCGACTGTGGATCAATTAGGCCTAGGAAATTATTCATTTCCGGCTCACAACAAGACATGATGCATTAAACGTATGTCATGTTGGCAAATTTATTGCTCAATAATTTAAAGAAATAAATAAAGTATTAGATATACATAACACAACATGTACATATATACATAACACAACATGTACATGATTCTAGGCTTGTTACTCTTTAGCAAGGCAACCAAAATTCTAAAGATGATTGCCAGTGCGGCAACCGATTGGGAAAAGGAAAATAAAGTTATGTTGTCTGAGTTATCTCTATAACATAAATATAAGGATAAACAGTGTACCCACATCTCCACCTGTGCTTAAAGACATACTCTTTATAAATGTTAATGGGTTGTGTTTTCATTTCAAACTTGCGATACAAAAAGCTATAACATAATTTTGAAAACTGAGTTGCGTCTAAGATTATGCAATGGCGAACAATTTCATTGTCTTCAGCGCTTTGATTTTGTAACCTGATAGTATGTAAGCATTTGACTTATCAAACAAGTATATTATGAACACTTGCATTGTCGATATAAAGTATTGCTATGCTATATTGAAGTAGGTACATATATTTTATACTTTCAATACTCTTCAGGGCTTTTTTCCTGATTTTATTTAGCGGCCCTGGCCCCCCTCACTTTGTGAAAAAATGAGTCGCAAACTTTTCAAAATTGTAAAAACTGAGTTGCGAACTTCTGAAAATTGTGAAAAAACGAGTTGCAAACTTTTTAAAATTGTGAAATTCAGTTGAAATTAGTATATTAAAAGCATGTATTTATATATTTAATTTTTGCATCATCTTAAAATGTCTTTTAATAAAGCATTAAAATAATATTTTCATTGTCTTGACACTTTCTTTCAAAAAATAACCACTTGCATTTATGTCAACAATATCCTGACTGGTACAGTCTATCTTTAACCGTAAAAAAGCCTAACCCCTGTCAATATCTTGTCTCGCTTATGTAAATTATTAAAATGTTATTTTAAATTGTCAAATGGTCCTGAATTTATAATTAAAAATAGCTGTTTTTGTAAAGAATTGTGGCCTTGCTTGATTTGTGAAATGTCTATGTCGAAATTGTGAAATGGCCGTGAACGGCCATTCTCTTTGAAAGAAAATAAGCCCTTTCTTATGTTTACTTCTTGGACTATAAAATTTGTTTAATATCTCAAACCAATATGAGTAAAACTATTGAAAATAAAATTGATGTAAAAAGTTAAATTTTTCTTTTTCCAGGAGTCCAGTTGGACAAAGAAATAAATCTATGGCAGTTTAATCCGGAATACTATTCATCAAGTGCTAACGTCATAAGAGACACAAATTCAAGATGGTTAGGACCACCAAACCTCACTGTGTATACAAGGCATCGTGCGCATACGAGTGCTTTTTACGCGTCCCTGCCTATCACGCTGACATCTAGAATGGTTTTACAGACGAGCAAGCTCGTGATTAAGAACGCCACATATGAAGACAGTGGAATCTATTGGTTTATGCTTGGTTCAATTATGACTCATGCCTATAATGTTAAAATAACAACAGAAGGTATGTAAATGAATATTTTCAAGCACTAGATTCATACATACATTCAGACAAAGCATTTGGGGTCGGTTTGCTCAAGATAATGTTCACTGTTATAAGATAGTGGAGAGGGTAACACACACTTATACATTATTACATGTGTATATTAAAACTTAAAAAAAATAACTGTTATTTCCTAAATTGCGAATTTTAGAGTACGCCTAGTGTTTGATGATAAATGGAAATTATGAATTTCCACCCTGCGAAAGGGGCATAGTGCAAAATCCCGTCCATATATCTCCACAACAATTCTAATTATAAAAATATGCTCGGATTTGTTTGATGCCCGGAAAAAATTATGCCTCAAAATAATTTCGATTATGGGAATTAAACTTGTTTCCCCAGTTGCAAGGACAGAATTCCTGCATTACGCACCACGTACCCACAGAATCAACCCCATTATTTAGTACAGTAAATAGACATATGGTTTACGTGCTATAACTTGAGTAAGGATGGAGGTATATCACTGAAACTTTTAAATAAGTAACTTTAGCACTGAAGTAGCTTTTCATTGCATGTGGGCAAGTTAGGAAACTATAAAAATAGTTAACATTCAGACAAAGCCAGTTTGCATTAAATTAATTAAGTGTCTGTTATTTTAAGGGGACATATCTTGTTGTTGTTGTGTCTAAGAAAATCACAACCCCATTTTGGGGCATTGTTTGTATGGTTGCTCAGTTTTCATGTTTTTATTGATTAATAAAATAATTTAGTCAAGCTTATTAATAACCTTTGTTAGTCCCCTATCGGTTTCACCGGCGTGGACGTATGGTTTGCACTCCGTTTGTCTGTCAGTCTGTCCGTCACACTTTTCTGGATCCTGCGATAACTTTAAACGTTCTTCATATTTTTTTATGAAACTTGGAACATGGATATATGACAATATGGACAGTATGCGAGTCATTTCATTTTGTTCATACGTCAAAAATTGTGGTTGCTTTGGCAACAAATAGACTAGAAATACTGCTGAAAATGGTGTTTTTTTCTTGACCCTGTGATAACTTTAAAAGTTCTTCATATTGTTTCATGAAACTTGAAACATAGATAGATGTCCGTTAATAGCTATTCATAGCTAATGTTTCTTTTTTACACATGTACCGACTTAAAATAAAATTTGATTTGATTTGATGGCAATATGGACATTATGCACGTCATTTCATTTTGTTCCTACGTCGAAATGTCTGGTTGCTATGGCAACAAATAGACTAGAAATACTACGGAAAATGTTTTTTTTCTGGATCCTGCGATAACCTTTAAAATTCTTAATATATTTTCATGAAACTTGAAACATTGATAGATGGCAATATAACATTATGCACGTCATTTCGTTTTGTTCTGCTATGGCAACAAATAAAAAAAATATTTTGACAGTGGTGAAATTTCTGACATTGGTGGAGCCGGTAAGGGAATTTTATTGCTTGGCAATAGTCTCGTTTGTTATATAAGGCTTTCCTAGCAAAACCTAGTTAATTAAGCTTGTGTCATCCACAAATTTTGGGGAAATTACAATTATGCGCAATATTGTTTGATTAAAATTTGAAAAAGCTGATCAAAGTGAAGTGTGAAGGATTGCCTCTCTCACAGCAACATCAAAATTACTTAAAGTAATAGGTAGTGAATCGTTGTTTGATGCAAATGCATTGTTTGCTGCTTTTGCTTTGGTTTGAGCCTTTTATTTGTCAATTTATCTAGTGACAACTTAGATAAGTTGTCATCTATATAGAACAATAAAAGTGTATACAAGTTGTAGAAAATAGCTTCTTGCTTTAGTGTTAAGCAGCACATTTAAACATTACTAGTTGTTGTTTGACCTGTACAGTGACTACCTGGCATTGTTATTTGACACTTGCAGGTACTAGAGGGGGAAGTAGGATTCCCTGTCCAGTAGGGCATTACCAAGACCTTATCAAATCGATTGAGTGTAAGAAATGTCCAATCGGTACACTGTGTAATAGCACTGGTATCATCTACCCAATGGTGAAGTGCAGTGGATATGTCTGTCTGCAAGGGGAAGTGGCTCTTTGTCATCAGTACTGCCCACATGGTAAGGTTTAACAATTATTTCAAGAAATAACAGAAATAACTGCTCGGTTGACTGCTTGTTTGTTTGTTTGTTTTTTGGGAAGGAAATTGTGTTATAAGGCAATATTATGAAAAAAGTACATTTTTCTGACAACTCAAATGGTAAATTTTAATGGATCATTTATTTTAAGAGTCTCAATTATGTGCTGACTATATTTATCTTATGTTTGGTTAAGTCTTTAAAAAAATAATTGACACATTGTGTACGGTAAAAAATTTAATAACTTATAGATGATCTTATAAGATAGCTGTGCTGATCAGTAACTCCATCAGCACGCAGGTTCTTTGGATATACTTTTGTGCGCTTTGTTCGTATTTTTGTATGATTTACTGGACTTGAAAGCATAAACTGGAAATAAGCAATCATATGCTATAAATCCCAGTCCGGTAGCAATCATATGCTATAAATCCCAGTGTGGTCCTGCAAGTTAACAATTGATTCAATTTTAAACATATTTATTTTGACATAAACTATGTTTTTGTGTCAAAATGAAATAAAAGTACAACAGAATGGAGGACCTCTGACCATATTTAGGTGTTTTAAAATGGAACAGTAATATCAAAACAGTGCTGTCCCTTTTATTATACATTAGTATTTACTTTGTATGGTTAACATAATGATGCAGTCGAAACCTGGTGGGCCAAACTTATTTGCCTCAATTAATTACTGGTAGGCTTGAAGTCTTCTCAAAGCACATATTTTTAATTGCTATATTTTCGTACCAATTTCTGTCATTTGGCTCGAATTTGGATAGCTCGTGTTTTCTTGGTCTCTGTCACAATTTTTACGCCTTTCTGTTATTATTTTGCTTGTATATCACTTCAAGTCACATAAAGCTGCTTAACTAGAGTAGAATTTTCAGATTGCTCAAAGTCTTTTTACATCCGGATCCCAATGTTTACACCTATTAATTGCCTCAAACTCCCTTAAGGTGGCAGAAAGCTGTTAATCGATTAGAGCTGTTGATAAGTACCAGGCTTAAATTGGTGTCATAGCTGTTGCAAACTTGTGATCGACTAAATTGTTAATTAAGCTTATTTTAAATGTTATTGATAATGTTCTTCGTAGAAACGAGCAGAACGTGTATAGATTTAATTAACAATACTCATTTTGTGACAAAAAGATTTGGGTTTCGAATTGGATAATTCACGTTTCTTCACGGTTACATTATAATTATCTCCCTTAGTTTAACATTTGTCAAGCAAACAATATGGAGATGCTAATTTAAATAGCACATTAAGTTCTGTTTTCGTATTGGAAATGATTTATTAAGAATGTCTAGAACATTTGATATTTATGGAAAGTGTGTAATAAAATTCCGCATATATATTCGGCTTGTTTCTGGGGCAGCAGAGGAGAAATTGATAGCATGTCATCTCCGTTGAGTTCGGAGGGCAATCGGTTAAATTCCAAAAGCGAAGAATGTTCGGTAACGTCGGTGGTTTCCGGATCGTACCACTTCTCATGTGGATGCGAGCAGTACATATGAAGAAAGAGTGGATTTGGGTAATAGCGTTGACTTTAAACGGTGCTGCCCGGGATGCAGAGTTCTTGTTGCAAGTTTGCAGGGTCTTCAGAGGGTTAGAGTCTACGGAAGTCGTACTAGGTGGTAGACGTTTCACCTAGTAGTCTAGTATGAACAGAGGTCCATGGATCATGATTGGAACCTTTTTTTTAGTATGCTGATGAATCATGATGTTTAACATTGTCTTGGGTAAAATAATTTTTTTGTTCCCAAAAACAATTTCGTCATGCCCACGGGGTCTAAATTCAAGTAGGCCGACCAAACACATAGGAAATTCCGTTTTTTTTCGCATATGAAAACACATAACATATATTGTCCACGATTTTGGTCAAGTTTTATACCCCCGGATCGAAATATTGTTTTTGGCCTGTCTGTCATTCATTCATTCATTGTGTGTGTCCCAAAACTTTAACATTGGTTAAAGTTTTTCAATAACTTTTGCATTATTGAAATTAGCAACTTGATATTTGGAATGCATGCATATCTCGTGGAACTGCACATTTTGAGTGGTGAAAAGTCAAGGTAATCCTTCAATGTCAAAGGTAAAATCTATGGCTTCAAAACGGCGCATTAGAGGCATTGTGTTTCTGACAAACACATCTCTTGATTAATTTGAGCAATTGAGAACATATTATTTTTATTAAGCAAATTAATTTTTGGTGAAATATTAAACATTGTATGAAAATAATGACTATATCTTTTTTTTAAATGTACAAAATCATGTGTTTTTGTGCTAATGACCTGTTTCAATTTGTATCTGAAAAACAGTTTAGATACAATTATCATCCTAACTACATGTATACACACATATGGGTCTAAGGAATATTAATATATAATATTTCACGTGAATATGATTATAGTAATATGATTTGTAAAACAAAAAAGTGGGTGGGGTAAATGACAAATAATATGATTATAGGTGCTACCTAATTTACGGGCAAAAGCTTTTTAAGTTTTTTTGATAACCATGCATTTTAAATAAATATATGGACATGATTGTGTTCAAAATATTATAATTGTTGCAATAATAAAGTAATGCATCTAAAAAAAACAATCTTAAAACGAGTTCCATGTTCCTAGCTTAAAGATCTAGCATCTTATAATTTTGTTGTTTTCTAGCCGCAGGAATTTAGAGTTGGTTCCGTGGCTGTGGTATAGTGGATGGGTTGTCTCCTAACTTGCTTAGTCACTGGAGGTCTCTGTATTGATCCCTTAAGTGGGAGCATTCTTTAGATAACCCTAAAGACAAACTATGGCGTACCATTTGGGTTTAAAGTCAAGAAGACCTACAAGGTAAAAATAATAATTGTACGTCGACATACAAATATAAAATACACTTCGAAGTATATATATGTACGTCGAAGTACAATTTGTACTTCGACATACATGTTTGTACTTCGATGTACAAATTTTCTGAACAGCCAATCAAAACACTTGTCTCTTGAGCCGCTTTTTCTTCAGATTTATATATAATAATTTGTTGAAAATCTCTTTTTTAATTGAGGAAAAAATTATTAAAAATATCAGAATGGCAAAAAAAAACACATAGAAGTTTCAAACATTTTATTCATTGAAATAGATTATATACAAATTTGAAGAAGATTCAATTGTTACCTTTTTTTAATTATTCAGCAAATTGTGAGTATGTATTGAGGATGCGGGGCAGAGTATCATGACCGTCCAGCGCATTACTGTGTAGGAAATTCCCAACGGTTACCAAACAGTTACAAAACGATAACGGGATAATTATGTATAATAACCTCCCCGGTTGATCGCTTTTTGTGATAACCATAATTTGCAAAGTCAGAGGTTAACTCTGCCACGCCAGGTTAATAAATACGCACAATATGAGTAAGCGGTCGATAGTTGCATAATTTGATATAAATAATAATAATAATAATGTTCAATGTCAAATATCTCTAAAAGCAACAGATGTAAGGTGTACTCTGATTGGCTAACCTTCAAGGGTCGGTGAAAATTGTACGTCGAAGTACATTTCTCGTTCTACCTAGTAGGTCTTGTAGACTTTCGACGTTATGGTATGTCATAAAGACACTAAGTACTGGTGCTGACCAGGAAACAGTTTGTTTCATCAAATGTCTCAATTCAACTTAACAGCTTGCTAAAGCAGTTGCATTTAGCATACAGTACACTGATTTAAAATAATCAAAATCATGTGATGTGTCAAATCAATTTTGATTGACAAATTTGACAGGATTGTAACAGCATAACAACATACTTGTTTTGCAATTAAAATATTTATTAAATACAGGCATCTTGCAGGTTTCTAATTTTCTTTCGCAAACTTTTGTTAAATAGTTTAAATTTTGTCGCCACTAAAAAGCTAGCCATTTTGTAGCAATTCTTACAATGCATACACTAAGCTTTATAGTTACAATTTGAATGCAAATATTAAAATGCATCATGTTATATCATCCATATTTTTTTATTTAGACATTCAAATAAAACACATAAAACAGTACATATATAAAAAGGTATATGGTATTGTGTGGAGATACAAAACACTTCACATCATTTATTTGCACATAAAATAATAGTTACAAAATAAGTAATACTAAAACACTGTCATCAACCTACAGTACAAGAATATTTACGTATATGAAATTACAAACTGATGTTATTTTATTACCTTTTACACAATTAACAATGCTGGTTTTGTTCTAGCCATAAAACATTTATCATGGATTAACAAGTAACAACAAATTTAATAATTACACAATAGAATAGAAATCATATTAAATGCATCACGCATTTACTAAACAAGCTATTTGCTACTGTTTAGAATTACACTACTGTTTAAAATTACACTATCTTACTCAAAATGATCACAACAGGTACTTGGTGCTTTTACATACTTGTGGTAAGTTTTTTATTTCTAGTTTGACATTTATTGGCAGACACTTGTCGATAAACAGACTAAATATGGATGGGAACTTTAATATGTTTTCAGCATAATTGCCTTCAAATTGTTAATTTAACAATCCTTTGACATTGTTTGCACATCTGATCTTAATAGCTGAATTTTGTTTATAGATAGACAGATATAGACTTTACAAAGTTCTACAAAAGTTCACACATGTCCCATCCAAGTAAACCAACAGAACCAATAAAGATCACCACATATAATAACTGTGTGTATAGCTTGGAAATTTTGATAGTTCAGGAATCCCACTTTTGTTGATTTCTGTAAACCAAAACTGTCAGTTTTGATGGATAGAATGGCTTGTGTGATGCCCAGCTCTTGCCTTGGCAGAACAGCGTCTAAAAACGGAAAACCAACAAATATCTTAAAATTTGGTCAATAATACAGACATTTTATAAATGTCTTGTTTTGTTTTTTTCGAATCTGGAAGATTTTTTACGTAAGATTGTGGTACGAAAATCCAACGATATTGGATTTTGTGGTTTTAGGCCTAAACTTATTATAGTGATATATAACCTTTCGGGATATCGGTAAAGTGCTAGTGGACGAGGCGTAAATACGTTAAAAATTAAAGCTAAAAGACTAAAATGTTAGATCTGAATATCTTTAAATTTTGTGAATAAATGTGTTTCTCATGGATAACAACGACAACTTACCAGAATATTGCTCATGATCACACGTAAAACTTCTTTCTGAGAGCGAATGGAAATGCGTCACGAATTCTGACACATAAACAGTAGGGTGTCGTTATTGAAATACCGCGATAATACTGTAAGATTAGAGATGCCAACTATAATGTTTAAAACAAATAATTTTTTAACAAGCGTTTGTGATTGTCGGGATAATAATAACAATAAGATATCGAAAAGATCAAAGCCAATAAATTCGAAAGAAATCTGAGATTCGGCAATATATTTAAGACGGGTTATGTTGACGTAAATTGTGTTTGGTAAAGACTGTCACTATATGTAGTGAACCAGTCTTCGGCTTATCCCACTGAAGAGTATTAAGGGGAGATAATTGAGTAATGACTTAGTTCTGGAACGGTTGCAAAGAAAAACAAATAATGCGAGAATATTAATTGCGATTCGCTTCACAATTATGATGTAATTGGAATAATTTTTCCTGAGGTTTATATTTACATGTGATTTAGCATATGTCAAAGTGTTTTTGATTTGTTCAAGGTCATAAATAGCATCGCGAAAATATATGTGGCGTGGCAAAACTTTTTAAGACGCATCCATATGTGATATTCTTATGTAATTTGATGTCTAAATTTCCATATGAATAAACGGTCAACGCCCGCTTCGCGGGCTTTTGACCGTATAAAGAAAAAAATGCCTATTGTGCATATTGATATATCTTGAGATATACGAGGCATGTTGACTTGTTAAGTTAATGTATTTGGATCTTTTTGATACTTTTAAGATCATGCACATTTTCTTTAAACATAAAATTTAGTTCTCTAAATTGTTATAGTGAAAATAAAGATAAAAAACTTTAACAAAGGGCATAACAAATCTCACAATTAGCTCTAGAAGAAAAAGAGGCTTACGCTGTATGATTGGAAGGTGTTATATGAATATTGTGCTGATGATAATCTGCATTGTCTGGGTTAAAATATTTTTTTTGTTCCCACAGTTTTTTTTGTTCCAGTCGGGTCTAGATCCAACATGACCGCAAAATGGCCTCTCATGAATCAAGAAAATACTGTTTTCACAAACAGAATGTAATGTTAACAGTTTTGATAAGCTTTTTAATTTAAGCAATTCATAACATGTTATGATATTTTTTAAATAAAGAAGGGTTTTGATGAAATGTTATGAATTGATTTCAAAATGATTAAATACACGAAAAACCAGTACAATCAATAAGTTATTTTTGCAAAAGATATATTTCAATGTGTACGTGAAAAGCAGTTTGGATGTAATTATCATACATACTACATTCATAACAACAAAGAGACTGAGGAATAACAGGATATATTATTTAATGTGAATATAATGGTTATATATACGACAGGAAAAGTGGGTAAATGACAAATCTGAAGAAAACATGCCTAATGTACTTGTATATATTTTTAAGATAAAGTTGCCTTTAAATTTTGCTTAGTACATTTTGTTGATTGTTTTATACTGATAAGTGAATGCACATTGTATGTAAATAGGATATACTTTACTGTAATAGAAAAGTTAATGTAAACATAGGATAATAAGATTATATATTACACTGACGCATTAAGATCATCAACATTTGTCAAATACATGTAACACACACTTCTGTACATGTAAGATATCAGTTTAATTTTCAAATAAAACATACTTATTTTGAGACATAAAAAGTGCCATTTATACCGCTTGACCAAAACAAAATCAATATCTGTATGTACATATAAATACATTCAAATTTACCCAACGGTTCAAAAAAGTTTGGTAATGCAATTAATTATTATTTATCGTATTTTTGTTGTTGACAAAAACAACAAATATATTACATCTAAATTAAAAAAATAATTCTGTTTTCCCCCAAATTAACCGGTACCATTCCCTTAAAGGGACTGTCAACCATGAATGACGAAAAAAGAAAAGTTGTAAAATACCGTATTTTTTACAATTATTAGTTTATATTGATTAAAATGTCACGACTGATTTAGCATGTTCAAGTTTGTGTCGCCATATCGTGCATTTCTCTGCTTCCTATGCAGGGACTAGTTTCTAAAAAAATTCACAGCCATCGATTGTTCCATCAAGGTATTAATATGACTAACTTATTCACCCTTCAATATATATTTTAATTGGCAGCACATTTTCTTTCTGGAATTATTTAAAATTGTTTGAAAATAGCATAAATGTATTGTGTGTTGAGACTGAAGTTTATCTAAGTAGACTGTAAAAATTAAATATATATTTAATGTCTTAGTTTTTAATTGTTAAAATGTTAACTTTATATTTAGCTCGCTTTTATTTTCGGCGAGTTAACGTCGCCGCCTTTTTTAAACCAGTAGAAAAACAAAAGTTAACAGCAACGGCCGATTGATAAGACAAACACATAATTATTCGGGATTTGAAGCTAAATACATTATAAGACACCAAAGTTCGGTAAGAGTTTTGATATATCTTTCATTATACACGCATATTTCATTTTGTTTTAAGTAATAATTAATTACATACGATAGTTAAGTTTTTCTTCATGATTTGCAATAGTTAACATTTTTGAACATGTTATGAATGTTTATGTTAATCTATGTTTATGTATAAGCAATTGTAATTTGATAACGATTTGAACCTGGTATTTATTATTTTCATATCTATATTTGTAGAGACTCGCCATGTAACGCCATGAGTAAAAAAAGTTGAAACCGGCGCATCTCTTGAGTGTTGTAATTTAATAAATTGACGATGCCAAAGCCGGAACAATTCTCGAACTTGGGTGTCGTATAATGTATTTACCTTCAAATCCTGAATTATTATGTATTTGTGTTATCCTGGAGCTCCTTTTGCAAGGATTCTAATTCTCAAACTTTCAACGAAATTGAAGATATAAATCAACAAAATGGACGTAACAACAGCGAAGAAAATTCGAGCCGCACATCTTGGGCAGTTAACCAAATTATAGAACTAGAAACACAGATGTTATCACCAGAAAACACAATACGAGTGAGGGAGCTATTCGACCGACTGTGCGACGAATATGAAGAATTCAAAACTGTGCATTTCTAGTACTTCGAACTTTGCGAAGACCCGGAAACCAAATTAGCAATACTAACACATTTTAAAATTGTTAAACACACTTAGTGGAATTCAAAGAACGATACTCGCAATGCCCCCCCCTTGGAAGTAGACTATATCAAGTGCTGCATCATCAACATCTAGGTTGAGAAAAGAACAGCAATCTTTATAAAAATATTATCATTATTATTATTATTTTACCGGATTTATATAGCGCCCTTTTCATATGTTTCAAAAAACAATCGTTCACAACTACTCAATTATACTATAAAACTACTCTATTATACTATCAGTACTATGTAAAAACATGCACAGTAACCCAAGATTAGAAAGATCAACAAGACACTATAAAACTATCCCTATGTTTATAGCTATAAGACAATAAGTGAAACAATAAAGTCTAAAACTTAAACAATAAGTAATACGTAAAACGACAAAAAACATGCACAGTTACCATAGATTTGAAAAATCGGCAAGACAAACCAGCGACAAAACAGAGACAGAGACAAGGGTAAAACTCAGGATACCATTACCACGAGTCCACAAACCCCCAAAGGAATAAGTATGCTTCCTTTGAAAGGGTAAATTCAAGTTCATGCTGATTGAAACAAGGGTAACGTCAATGTATCAATACAACGAGTCCACAAACCCTAAAAGGAATAATTATGCTTCCTTTAAAAGGGTTAATTCAACTTCATGATGATTGAGATTTTATATAATGAATTGAATAAACCACTGCTTATATTGCATAAGATTGGAGGAAGAGGTGAGTTTTTAGTGCCTTTTTGAACGAATTAAATATTAAAGAACCTCGAATGTTTGATGGAAGTGAGTTCCAGAGTTTGAGAGCAGCGTACATGAATCTTCGCTCCCCGTATGATACGGATTTAATCTTCGTTGGAATCCCTAATATAGTCGCCTCGTTCTTTGATCTTAAGTTTCGCCTTGGTTCGTAGACTTCAATTAGGTTTTTCAGAAATACAGGTTACAATACACTAAATGATCGCTTCATGTAGGGCTGTACTCTCTAAAAAAATATCATAGTTGACAGGAAGGCATGTTTTACACTTTTTACCATTATTCAGGTGTTATCTTGCGGAGATAATGGTAGGGCATGAATAGGTGTTCACTACTGAATCCCTGAAATATGATACACTTGAAGACTATAGTAAACCATTGCACTAGAAAAGGTTACATTCCACTATGAAACGGCCGAAAAAAAAAGTTGCAAAAACAGTCGATTTTGATTTGTGTCAAGTTCTTTCTTGCATTGTACATGACATATCTTTTTTATTGCATAAATCGATTCCGCTTAGAATGGCCTTTAAGAAAAGGTATGGTTATGGGGGTCTCTATGTGCAAAATGTTGCATTTATTTTCGCTCAAAGTTGTCGCTTTTACATTGAATTACATAGGGAAACTATTTGGTGTATTATGACCTACAGGCGATTGTCCATTTTAGGCTTTGAACGCATTGGTTAGTATTTTTAAGTGGATTCTACTTTTTCTACTGGGAACCAGTGTAATTCTTTTAGGATCGGTGTTATGTGACTATAGCGGGATGTTCTTGTGATAACACAAGCCGCAGTGTTTTGAACATTTTGTAGTTTCTTGATAGCTGATGTTGTGTTCCATACAGCAGTGCATTGCAATAGTCTAGCCGAGACGTGACACGTGAATTGACCAAGTAAGACTTTTGTGGCATTTGGTGTAAGATATTGCCTGATGTGACCTATTTGCCTAATCTGACCTAAACATGATCTACTTTAGCATTAATATGGTGGTCCATGTTCATTCTTGAATCAAACCAAGCACCGAGATTTCGAACGTATGGCGATGGTTTAATTGTCGAGTCCCCTACTTTAATAGTAAGCCCATGTACGTACTTGGCGTTGTTTTTACTTGAAAATACTATGGCCTCGGTTTCGTCGGTGTTAAGTTTGAGCATATTTGTATTCATCCACGAGATGATATCGTGGAGGCACTTCAACTCGATATGGTGTTTCGTCTTGGGCTGCTCTATCGGTGGGTTCAACGGAAAGGTAGAGCTGCGAGTCATCGGCGTAGAAGTGATGCCCGAGTCCATGTTTTTTTGCAAATTTCCCCAACAGGTTTAGTATACATGGAATAAAATGTAAGGCCTAACACAGATCCCTGGGGTTCGCTGAAGGTCAGCAGCACTGGTTCTGATGCCTTGCCGTCAATGCTCACCGTTTGGTAACGGTCAGATTGGTAGGAAGCTACCCACTGTAGTGGTTTTTCAGCAAAGCCAAAGTGTTGTTCGAGGTGGTTTAAAAGGGTTATGAGGTCGATGGTGTCGAAGGCGGCAGAGAGATCCAGCATAACAAAGACAGTGACCTTTTTCTTATCTAATGATTGTAGGACACCGTTTTTAACTTTTAATAAATCTGTTTCTGTTGAGTGAAACTTTCTGTATGCAGACTCGTTTTCTCCATTTAAATTGTTTTCTGTCATATGTTCATCTATTCTTTTTGAAACATATGGTTCTCCAATAATTTTGAAACATATGGTTCGAAACCGGGCGATAGTTTTGTAAAGTGTTTCTTTATCTAAGGTGGGCTTTTTGAATAAAGGTCTTGAACGTGATTTTTTAAAGGTTCTTTGCACACTTGCTGTTTCCATCGAAAGATTGATGATTTTTGTCAGTATTGGTAGCAGTTCAGTTTTGCATTCTTTAAGGAGCCAAGTTGGAATAGGGTCAAGCTCGCAAGATTTATTTGGGGATTGCATAATGATTTTTTCAACTTCTTCCTCATTTGTCGGACGTGAATGTGTCAAATTGCATGTTTCTGGTGTTGGGTTATTATCATTCTGTTTTGAATTTGCTTGAGATAGGGCATGTTTAGAGATATCTTTTCTGATACCTTCATCTTTATTTATAAAAACAATATTGTAATCTTAGGAATTTCTCTTGGTAGTAATTTAATATTCTCCAAGCGAACACCCTGGTTTATGTCATGATTTCGTTTCAGCTTATGTTAACTGCCCCGGGCGCCTCTAAACATGTATTTCAAGATACTGTATGATTTCAATAGTGAAAGAGTTTCATTGTCCGGTTTTCTCAATTTTCTATCCACACCTGCACAAGCAGTAATTGATCTCTATTGTACTGAATGAACGACATAATCCCTTGATTTTTCGCTCACTAAAAGGTAACAATTAATGTACAACGTATAAAGTTATATACACACAGTATTTATACGACTATTTGTATTTCATTATTTTACTAAATAAAATGAAAAACTAACTACAAATAAGCAAAAAGTACTTAGCTATGTGCTCATGTAACAATGTGACAAAAATCCAGATTCTACAAGTCCAAATAATTACTTAAATCCAACGTTTTATAAGAGCTACATTTTTGCAGCCGACACTTTGTGCACTCGCCGTTATCATCAAAATAAAGGCTCAAATTAGAATCCCTGCAAAAGTAGCTCCAGGATAAGATACGTCTACAGGCACAAGAAAGCATCGTGGTACGGTGATACACGAATACGACGTACATGGTGAACACACTTCACCAATTATTGAAACGGACAATCGGGACGCAGTAGACGAACCTCCCCGTGAGCTCGTGAGCATGACGCAGCGAGATAGCAGGCACAGTGCTTCCGGAATGGACCTTGAGAGACTTAAATTGCTTCAATTCTTCAATAAGGGTTTAATTTGCCCAAACCCGAATTATTAATATTTAGTGGTTCTTCACCTGACTATTAACGGCCACCGGAAAAACTCCAGATATCGACTATCAGCTCAGCTGGAAGTACTACTCATGGGAAGAAAGTATACCTCAGCGCGAATCCTGTTTCCGAAAGAGGCGGAAGCGTTCAGCTAAATAATGTTTGGACGGTCAAGCAGTTACCAATCTTCAAACGGTCTGTTGTGACGTCTGATGATATTAGCGGGTTTCTTCACTTGTCCGACCTGCATATTCCCCAAGTGAAAGTAAACCAAGTTCTTCTATTGATTGACACTGATTTTCCCGAAGCAAACATTCCCCTTGAAGTGCGTTCCGGATGCAGCCACGAACCATATGCGATACTGACGAGACTTAGATGGGCAGTTCGTGTCCGAGCTGAACAGAACACCCCAGAGAAGCAGCGAATATAAACTTTGGTCAATCAAGTGACGTTATATCGCAAAACCAACTTGAACGTATGTGGACGTCAGATTTCAACGACGCGTCACACTACGAGAAAGTTTCGATGTCAGTGAGAGCGTTGCGTTTTATGGATTTAATCCTGTCGCACGTGGATAGTCACTATAAGAAGGGACTTCCTTGGCGAGCAGACGACATTATACTACCGAATAATCCGGCGTTTGCGCACGCACGTCTTAACCAACTTTCAAACGACAGAACATTGCATGAAATGCACAACAAAACAGTTACAAATTACAACGTAAATAAACCGGGAATAGTACGTGTGGTATTTGACTGTGCCGCAAAATAGACCGTTCCATAATCAATAAATTGACCGCCGCCATATTGTCAGTCACGTGACTGTCCGCCATTACACTGCTGCTAACTGGTGCGAGACTGCGATTCCAAAAGCCTAAAACGTAGAGAATACCCGCTTAACCGTTGTCGGATAAATACATTACTTAATGAATTAATGTGAGGCGATTATCACATTTTTGTTGTTTAAATGATTGTTTGAAGTTGAGATTGATTGTTACAAATAAAATGTTTAAAATTCTTTCGTGTATTTGTTTTTTTTTATATCTGTAATCAAGTGGTAATCATCGGCGAAAATTTGCCGGTTCAGTCGCTCATACTATGTCTTTGATTAGACTTGTTACTTTTAACGTTTCACAAACAATTCACGCATGTATTGTTGTGTTGATTTTAATAGCCGCAACATCAAGCAATTTATATTTAAATTAATACTTATTAAATTAAATTACCGCTAATTGTTTGTAATTGGTCTCATGTGGTAAAAATCTTCATTCCAAAATCATAACATATTATATTAAGTATGATATTTTTGATACGCCTTCCTTTATTTTTCTTGTTCTAACTGATATCAAAGATAAAAAATTGTGGTTTGGATTTATATTTAATTTTTTTAGATGGAATTTTGTCACGTTAAAAAAACGAGCTTTTTATCAGGAGAGAGTGATATTGATCTTGACGATATTTTATGTGATTATTCGGAAGATGAAGAGAATGTGATCTATGTGATATATCTATATTTTCATCTGTGAATCATTTAACAGCTATAAAGCTAAAAAATACTAAAAAATGTATTTTATAGATCTTTGAAGTAACGCAAAACATAAGGATAACGACACCAAATGTTTAGTCAATTAATCCACACAAAAAAACTCCGAAAAAAAACACCTAAATTATATTTCAAAAATATATTATTAAGCCCCAAACGAATTTATTAATACATTTATTTGCAACTTTAAAAACGCGGCATAAGCATCAAATTAAAGATTATCTGAAGACTGAAAGGCCGACAATTTGACACAACAAAGAGCTCTATGCATAAGCCGTAATATTTTTTTTCAGAAAAGCTTCAATAAATTACAATAGTAATACATCTAATTATAAAAATATAATTATGAATGGCATGAGTACGTTAGTGTGATAAACACGTGAGTAATAGAAAGTATAAGGGGTGCATTGAAAATAAACGTACTACAAAGCCCTATTAAAAGCGAAGTGCATGACAGTATTAACATGTAATTTTAATTTGATGGGTTTTGTACAGAGAATGACGCTATTGAGGAATATTAACATTCAACTGAAAAACACAACTTTACATGATGCAATTTGAACTGTGTATTCATGTATATTGAAAACTCGTTACTAGTGAGTATGAGTGGCAAATATCTAACATTTTAACACACATATATCTATATTAATATTTTTCTTAAACATTATTTACCCCCGTTCGTGTCATATGTTATTTCTTGTTTTATGATGTCGTTCGTGCATTGCCGTAACATTAAATCTTCATACGTAAAGGCCGTAGTTTTTATTAACCGATACCCGCTAAATACGCTAAATGTTATGTTTTTAGGTAAATTTTATAATTATCAAATTCTTTTTTTCATAAATTAAACCAGGGATTAAACGGGCTAGTATCTTTACGGTGTACAATTTTTGATATTCTATATTGGACATAACTTTTAATTTGTACAATATGTAACATATCTAATGAACGCAACTGTTAAGTATGTCGGAGGTAAAATATTAAACCAAATGACTGCTTAATACTACCAGAAAGAGAAGACATGGTGGCATCATCAATTGTGTTTAATGACCAGACTGTCATCTGCCACCCAGTGTGGTTTATGACACCCCGGGTTGAAGCCATGTTGTTAGTTAAGTCTGGATAATATCTGATCAAAACGAGATAATCGGATTATGCAAAACAAACGGGCAATTCAACACTGTAATGCAAAGGATTACGCGATTTTAAGATTGATGCATATAATCAAATGATAAATATTATTTTAGTTTAATTAAATGGTTTTTTTAATGTGTCAACGTGTTTATTTTCCTAGACAAATACCTAAAAAATGCACGTTTTTCAAACAATTTTCTGTTATAACACTAACTTAACATCTCCTCTAGCAGAAAAACTTTATTTCATACAATTTGCATGACAATCAAACAAGTTTTACAAAAAGAAAGAAATTCACCCGTTGAATAATCGGTGCTCTCTTATATATGTTACCGGTTGTTTGGCAGTAGTGTAATGGCGGACGCGGAGAGTATTCAGGGGAGATAATTGGGTAATTACTAAATAATGGAACGGTCTATACAAGGACATCTCGTTGAATAGTCAACTTCTGCTATGATAAACAGTCTTGTTGGTGTACTTACAATATTTCGTCAGGAAAAGATTGCCATAGCTGCAGATATAGAAGCCATGTTCCATCAAGTCCGCGTGTGTGAGGAAGACTGTGACGCATTTCGCTTTCTATGGTGGCCTAGTGTGGACATCTCCGTAAGTCCGAAAACTTATTGTATGCAGGTGCACTTGTTTGGCGCCACTTCCTCTCGTAGCTACGCGGCGTACACATTGAAAAGAACAGCCAGTGATGACGCGGGAACATTGCCAGACGAAGTTGTGGATAACATAAACTTCTACGTATATGATTGCCTGAAATCAGTGGATGCAGAAGAAAAAGCGTCTAAGTTAGCATCGGATCTGCAATCACTGATGAAAATTGGAGGTTTTAGATTAACGAAGTGGATCAGCAACAGCAGAGCGGTTCTCAATACAATTCAGGAATCTGAACCTGCAGCTATGGTTATTAGTCTCGATCCGAAAGACGTTCTTCCGTGTGATCGTGCATTACGAGTTAATTGGAAAGTCAATAACGATAAAATAACCTTCAAACTAAAAATAGCTGATAAGCCACTGACAAGACGCGGCATCTTTTTCCTAATACAAGCTTGCTTGGAAAGGATGCCGAGTCTTGTCAGTGGCTTATCCGCTATTTTTATTTTGAATGTTATTTAATCGTCATTGATGATCCCAAATCCTGAACAATTCTCGAACTTCAACATAATTGTTCCGGATTTGGGATCGTCAATTTTTTTAATTACACTGGAGAGATGCGCCGGTTTCAACTTTTTTTATTCATGGCTTTACATGGCGATTCTCTATAAATAGGGATATGAAAATAATATATACCAGGTTCAAATCGTTATCAAATTACAATTGCTAATACATAAACATAGATAAACATAAACATTGATAAGATGTTCAAAAATGTTAACTATTTCAAATCATGTAGATCTAATATCCTATAGTACATACACATTAACTATCGTATTTTATTATTTATTACTTAAAACAAAATGAAATATGCGTGTATAATAAAAGATATATCAAAACTCTTACCAAACTTTGGTTTCTGATTATGTATTTAGCTTCAAATCCTGAATAATTCTGTGTTTGTCTTATCAATCGGCCGTTGCCGTTTACTTTTGTTTTTCTACTGGCTAAAGTTTGGTATGTGACGTCGACGTGAAAATGGCGGCGACATTTACGTGACGTCATACTTTTTAGCGTCAAAAATTAAAGCGCGCTAAATTTATAGTTAACTTTTTATCAATTTAAAAACTAAGAATTTTAATATATATGTGCCGCGTCGTAAAAAAACGGCCTTAATGACGAAAAAAAATCATTTTCAGTTTTTAATCAAATTTAATAGTTTATTTTATGTGTAGAATATTGGTGCAAACAGATTTGAAATCGGAAACAAGATGCCGAAGATAACGCAATGACGTAACGTCACTAAAGCTCTCCATTTTTATGTTGACGTCAACATCACGTCAACATCATTTTAGACGCGCTCAGAAACGCGCCAATGTTAAATCAATATGGTACAGGCGGAAATAAATAATTAACGTCGTATGCGATCATTACGTCTTTAAACATATTTTAATAAATAGTAAATTTAAAAAATAAATAAAAGAACAATAATTCAATATTGTTGCCTAGCAACGGTCGAACAGCATGGATAGGAAGATTAACTTAGACAAAACTACAATGAAACACACAGGTTGTTATCATACATCGCTGCTAAACATAGTGTTTTTGTCAAATATATTTTTCTTAAGCTAATCTTCTTGTGGCTCAGGACACAAACGGTCCTGAAACGCAGGACGAACGTAGGGTCGAACAGTTTTATGCTGGTAGTGTTGTCTTGCTTTGCTCAATCCGGCAGCGTGAACGATACCAGGTCTACCAGCATCCCGGAACCGGAATGCAGGATCCTTCAAGATGCATACTGTCATTGCTGTCGGGTCTCCGGCGGCTCTTACAGTTACTACGCCAGGTTAATCGACGCAAAATTTGAAGTACTGGTTACTTCCTGAAATTGTTTTATATATTCTAAACCCGATTAACGAAAAAGAATAGTATATACCAATAGCATTTATGATTATGAATTTAACAAATAAAACTAATTTTCATTATTTATTTTACGCTGGGTGTTCATTGCAACTAAATATAATAGTAACAATGATACCTTATTCCAGCTAGCGCCCTTAAATGATCTCCAAGAAACTCTTTCTAGTTCCGCCATGGCCATGCTGGGTATCGAACGGCGATGTTGGTTACCGACGACTTGTTTAACCGCCGCTAATTGTTCCATACTTTCGCAGTCAGACCTCCTGTCAACGTGGCATTTGGCGTGTCCTATATATATGTGTAACTATTAAACTTCTATGAAATGATAAAGAAATATGCATGTCATTACTATATGGTCGTAAATATTATTTTATTGTGTAAAGGTTTTTTTTCTATTGTTCTTGTGTTTTGTTTTCGAAAATAAACCCGACGTCTTTTCATTATTCGCTTAAAAATTAACGAATAGATAGCCATACTGAAAGTGTAATCCATTCATAGTATACATTAGTAAGGTAATATACCAACCTGGGATCTGCATCATGTATTCGATTGTTTGTTGTTGTCCAGTCATTACTCGCCACATGAAGTAGCCGAGCAAGAAGCGATTTTTGTTTTGGCCTGTATAGAAAAAAATCGGAAATAATACATTCATACATAAGCAATGGTCAATTGTGTTTTCGAAAACTCTTCATATACGTTAACTTAATCAGTATATGTGTGAAAGAAAAATACAATTCAAAACGATTACACACCTGGGCAATTGTCAGCATGAATGGCAAAAGGTATAGGATTTTGAGCATGGTTCTCGATCGCCCAATCGATCATGGAGATCACGGCATTCGGGCCTTGAGCGTCGCCGCCATCTTGCCCAATTGTCTCATTTTCGTCAATGATGAAGTTCAGCTGCCGTGGCTCACCGTCTAGTCGAAATCCAAAGATGTGTACTTTTCTAAGGGATAGAAAATACAGCGGGCCCATTTGGTTGCAATGATGTGGAAGACTCACACTCTGGCTGAAGTCAAACGAGAAATGGTGTTTAGCACTCGATTCAGGGGTCTCTCGACTTCAACGCACACACTCATTATACAGTTCTCGTTCCTGAAGTATAATAAGAAATGACTTATTGTTGATATAGAAAGCGAAGATATTGTGTTATTTCATATGAACCGCTTACACATACGTAATATAGCGAACGGTTAAGTGTCCCGTTGACCAAAATATGACAACATGTAATCCGTTATAGCAAAGGAATTTCTGTATTAATCAGCTCCACACATATCTTAATACAAACAAGAAACCATCCGAGATGGGTGATGCTCCCCAAAGTTTTTTTTGTCACAATATTGCACTATATTTTCAGATAAATGAAACGTCTTGAGGGCACAGTAGTTGGGGGGGGGGCGATAATTTGTTTATAGACAATTTCAAAGGGCCATAACTCTGTTAAAAATCCTCCAACCATAACCCGCTGATGATATGCACATCTCTTGGTAGTGAAGCTTCCCATAATTTTAATTGAATTCCGGTCATAAGTTGCTGAGAAATAGTCCGGACAAGAATTGCATTATATGTACAGTTAAAAACATGGAAAATTTCAAAGGGACATAACTATGTGAAAAATCATCCGACCAGAACCCGCTGATAATATTCTTGCACATCTCCTCTTGTTAGTGAAGCTTCCCCATAAAGTTTCATTGAATTCCGGTCATTAGTTGCTGAGAAATAGTCCGGAAAAAAATTGTGTACGGACGGACACACGGACGGACAGACGATGCAGCGACTATATGCTCCGCTCAAAATAAATTTTGGGGAGCATAATAAAGATATAAGTTATTTATCAATAGACTGACCCTTTTAGCCTGTCTGATATGGTCACCGTATGCGTCTGTCGCCTCCAATTTTTCATCCTCTTCCATAGTGTCCACCACGCGTTTCCGTAAATTTTCGCAGATGGCACAGACATTATTCTGTGGAGAGGCGATACGTATATGTGGCACGCAGCTTGACCAAATGGATTTTAAAGCAGTGAGTTTGACAATCCTTCTGTTCGACGCACAATTCTGCTGATAATCCATGAACAGGTCGAGTTTTGTTGTGCTCGCCGGCAGGTATATTGGTGGAATATTATCCCGTCCTCGTGGTGCGGCTGGCAAAGGAATGCCCTCTCGCTCTGCACAATTCATAAGGTACGCCACAACACGTTGAACGTCGTCGAAGCATTAACGCATGCTTAGGACTCTGCCCTTGTTTCCGTGGTTTCTTGGCACAACCCCATGCTCTAACATGTGCGACATTATACCTTTCAGTGCACTTCTTCCGATATCATAGCACACATGAAATGTTCTTCGACACACTAGTTTGCCACTGAACTTAAACGTGTATCTATTACGCAGCCTTATCATTCATCTTTTGGTGACATCAGAACTTCTGTCGTCCTGCAATATGCCCATCAGGTAAAGGTCTTTAGCACTTTTCTCCATGTCTCTGACGTTCAGAATGTGTACGAACACCTTTTCAGCACTAAGTGCTTTAGCGCATTCACGGTTGCAACCACACCCTTCAGAGCAGAATTTCTGTATTTTCGAAAATTCTACATCGTTACAAGGTGCAAAATCCTCCGTATCATCAACATCATCACTCTCTTCATCTTCTTCAACAACGCTCTCTTGATGAGAAAGGTTATCGCGAACGCGCCTTTGCATTATAACATTGATGTCTTGAGGACCATCGTCTGTATCGATCTCATCATTTCCGTTTGGCGAATCACAGAGTTCTTGTGAAGCATATGGTGTCGAAGCGGGTGTTTTTCCAAAGTGTTGCGAGAGAACACTCTGCAACTCCTGTATTAAAATGAAATATCAATTACAGTTTGATTTATACTGCGTACATATAAGCTAACTTTAAATGGACATCGCACGGTATTTAGTCACTTAAACAATCATTTAAACAATAATCATTTTAACATGTTGCACTTTGCTTATAGGTGATTGTGAAGCGCTCAAGTTTTTATTAAATCGCATCAAATCTAAGTAAGGTAACGAGATTCAAATTCAATATCATTTAAAGCGGGTATATACGATTTTTTATATGTGATAATTGTAATATATTGATAAAATATGTTAAAATAACACAAAATATGCAAGAAAAATTATAAATTAAAGCCGAATTTCATAAAATGCAGCAAAGACAAATTAGCGCCCCGAGCCGATAGTGACGTACATATTTTCCTTACAATAACCGAAGCATTCGTCTTTGTATTATAAACCGTTAAACTACGAGGGATGTTCCAGAAGTTCGTGGATTTTCGCTATAACTTATTAGTTTGCTGGTAAAAGTCAATGAAGTTTACATATTATACAAACCAATTATCACGAACTTTATATATAAGCTAAAAATGCATGAATTCCATAAAGCGCGTTTGAAACGCGTTGCCATAGAGACCTCAGTAACGAGATGCGGCGCACGCGTGTATTTTATTATAAGTATGAGCGTTACGCGAATTAAAATTTGGTTTAAATGTCGTTGATAACAGAATATACGGCAAATTTCACGTTACAGCGCCTAAGTCCTCCTTACAGCCCGGATTTGGCCCCTATGGACTTCCGCGCCTTCCCGGAAGTTAAATCACAGTGGTGCGGTATTCGCTTTGCAAGTAAACAGGAACTTACAGTTGCAGCAAAGCGAATCATGTCGTCTTTTGACGCTGACTGGTATAGAGACACTTTTGACAAGTGGATTTCCCGACACATAAAGTGCATTTGCGTTGGAGGTGCTTATGTGGAAAAGATTTGACAGTTGTTAACTTCATAACGTCATTGACGTTGAACTGAAACGTTACACGTGCGTCGGTGTGCGCATTGTGCACATGTTTAAATCTCTGATTCAGAGGCGTATTTAGGTGGGGGGCTAGGGGGCTAAAGCCCCCCCCAGCTGGCTGGCTAGACACAATTTTTAATAAAAATGAGCCCCATTTCAAACCCATTGTGTTTTTCCTGTCATTTGTCCGTAATTAAGCCATAAACAGCTGTCGATTTGTGTGATTAGCCCCCAGGCATGTGTACAGACGATCTAACCTTTGTCAGCTAAAGTGCACGCTTCATTGACTGTAAGTAATAAACTGCGCTATTTGATTGGCTGAAGGAGATACATTCAACTAATGAAATTCATCCATACATTTAGCTATAGATAAATGTTTACAAATGGCTGCCGCATGAAACTTGTGAAAAACAATCTTTCAATTTGTAGCAATTAAAGAGTTTAGACGAACGCAATGGACAATCATTATTATTTTCTCGGTAATTTCTTTGATGAATTTAATTGGTATTAACTCTTTAGAGTGATAATCCTTTTGAGTAACAAGTTATTGCCAGTGAAATTCAACTGCACACTTAATGAATGGCAATTTTATTTTTTTTTATTTTTTTTTTTTTACAAATCGGGCTAACTGCTCATGTTCATCCATAGTTTTTAAAATTAAAAGACTCAAAAATGAAGAATTACTTTGCTATATGAAACTAAATCATTTTCTTAAAGCGTGACAACATCGAGGCAGCAACACCCGAATTAAACTACACAAGAAACCTAACGACTCCCTTTGTTGACACTTTTGTGAACGAAATGGACACCCAATTCAATGATTTGCAGACTAAGGCAGCCATGGGATTGAAGTTTATACCTGAACAAATGTGCTCCTCTAATGTCAGTGCTAGTGAACTTGAATGGTTCAATGATGATCTCCCTTCCCCTCAGTCCCTCCCTGCCGTGTTGCACTTTATATGGCAGGCTAGGTGGAAAGGTGTACCCAACCCACCTACTTCCCTTCAGGGCTCTGTTGCACATTGTGATTCCCAGCTGTACCCCACCATTTACACTGTTTTGTCCATATCATGTGTGTTCCCTGTCACATCATGCGAGTGTGAAATGAGTATCAGTGCCAAAGGACTTGTTAAGACAAAACTAAGATCATCAATGGCTCAGGACAGGTTGTCCGCTGTGTGCCTGCTTTCCATTCATAGGGACATGGACATAAACATTTTAATGTTGTACCTAAGTTGACCTAGTGGGATATCCAACAAGGTTAAAAAGGAGGTCAACCCATCTAACTCCGTTAAAAAAGTTATGGATAAAGATAATGTCTCCCACCACTTTAGTGGTTTAAGAGACATTTGATTTACCCCTGTGTGTCTGTCTGTCCGTGTGTCTGTCACACTTGATGTGTGAACTCAAGTTCTTTTTTGTTTCACATGCACTTTTATCATGCAAAATGCTGATAAGATAGCAGGAAATCGCATCATTTCAAGGTGCCATTTCAAAAAAAAATCGACGACGCAAGGGGACACCCCTCCCGCACCCTCCCCTGTTGAGCCCCCCCTCTCAAAATTTTCTGGATACGCCTCTGTGATTTATATTTATTGTTTTATGTATTTTCATGATATTTGGAGAGTATATTTGGAAAGGACTAAATATTCTTAACATGCTATTTGTTTGTCCATTTATGTTACGAAATGAAAGTTATAGCGAAAATCCACGAACTTCTGGAACACCCCTCGTATGTTTAGATGCACATCGTACATGTATGGTATACATGCTGGCGAATTCGGCTGTACAGCCGTTTTCAATTTCAGAATTAAATATCTGGATTATTTCGCATTTTTCGACACATGTTCTTCTTAACTTTTATTTTAATTTATATTGAAATATATATATAATAAGATTTTTTACACAGTTTATATAAATTCTTAAATATTTGACAAAATCGTATATACCCGCTTTAAGTAATAAATAATTTGCATGTAACTATCTGCAAATAACAAATAACACGAGTTAATAAAAACGTTACGGAGACGGGAATTAAACTTCAATCAATCAATTTCATAGCGTTTCAACGCTTCCATTACACCACAGACCCAACTGTCGATATAGGAATAAACTAAGGGTGATATACAAACAATAGTTATTAAATGACAACAAAGAAGCAACCATTTTGAAATGTCAAAACTCTTGATGATCATATTTTCTTCATAATCAACGTACACAGCCATTCGTTGCTCGTTAAAGCAATGTTAGTATTCATTTAACTTATAATAGTATTTATTTATCTTATCTATCTTAAATACATGCTCTCTAATGATAATCACATTTTCTCATAACAATTAACGTACACATCCATTCGCTACTCGTTTAAGCAATGTCTATTTATTTAACTATCATAAATACATGCTTGCAAAGTATAAATTTACTGAAAGAATACAGTCGTATAACTCATTTCATAAATATCATGGCTTTCGATAGAGCAAAGTTTACTAGATTTCTAAACGCTATTGAGCAAAACTGCAGCATTTTGTTTTACTTTCACTTCAGACGATTCATGTTATTAAACCAATTAAACCAATAGAAATTTACATATTTCAAGCAAAACGTTCATAACACTACACTCATGAACAACCAAATACATACCTCTATTTCATCATCCATTATGTTATTCCGAAAATTGCAACAATGACGCACATAACTATTTTTAAACCAAACACTAAAAAAAATTCTGGTAAAACAATGACGTCAGTTAAAGCGGGTTTTCCCAATAACGTCATCAATGTCATTAAGGCAGGTTTTGTCGCGTCGCGGCCCATATTTAATTCGTACAGTGCCCTACATGAAGTCTCTTAATTTCATCTCATAAAAAAGTAGTCAAAATTCAAAAATCCATACAAACTACACTTATCAAAGGTCATGTAAAATAAAATGTTTTGTAGAAAAACAATCAAAAATGTAAAAATTCAAAATACCATTAAGCCAAATCTAAGAAAAGTATTATGTATTTAAACATCTTAATCAATGCCCTCTAATAAACATAACTTTGTGATAGGTCTTAAAAGATTTGTCTTTCTAGTTTTAACTCTACATTTTTATACAAGCCCATCCCTTCCCTTAAATACTTCGGTCAATCTGCCTAGTGGCCACTGCCCCCTGGGGATGTTATCATCTGCGACCAGTACTATGTCACCGGTTTGTAGGTTTCTGGTTTTCCTTTGCCACTTTTGGCGAATTTGAAGGTTTGGCAAGTATTCTTTCACCCAGCGTTTCAGGAATACGTCGCTGAAATATTGTATTTGTTTCCACCATATTCTGCTGTATATGTCGTCTGCTTGCAAAACTCCTCTTGGTAAACTGTGTTTACTCTTCATTAAAGTAACAATCAGGCTCAAACATATCGAATATTTCGTGAAATAAAGCTAACCCATAAAAAAATCAATGTTCCTTTTAGCAAAATGCAAAATTTCAACGTTAGATGTTGTCTGGTAGAATTGATTTAACGAGATACAAAATGCTCGTTTTTATTTTTTGTGGCCACAAATAATTCCATTTATATCTCCCGTGAAATATCCGAACATTTACGGGCGAACACGAGATTGGATACGGTAAACGTCGGAAGCATGACGTAGCTCTCATGAATAATCATTATGTGAAATAAAAATGAATTTTTGGTCACTGGAACTTAGCGAATGCGAAAATGGCTTGTATAAATAATGCAAATGAACGCAACCCGAATGAACCCGATCCTGACTCGAAAGCGAAAGTAGATTACATCGTGGAACGATATTTAGATATTTAGATGCTTAAAACTTGCCGAATGCTTGTAATATAACGTTTTTACATCAATGTTACTTGTTTTTAGGGTCTTCCTATTGTAATTAACCATTGAATGGTACTACTTGTTGTCGAATGTTTGTATATATCATAATACAGTAGCCGTATGTATTGGTGAGCGTGATAGTGACTTTAATAGTAGCATGCTTGGTTTCAATGCTGTGATGTTTTTTGATCGTTGCTAACAGGGGTGATAGGTCTGTCATTTATAATCCTTTCGGTCTCGCTAATCGATGTTAATAATTTCTCGTCTGTTAAGAGATGTCTATTGGCAAGGGATTTCAGTATGGTGCGCATGTAACTGATCATGCGCTCCCATGCTCCACCCATGTTGCTTCCATATGGTGGGTTGAACTTCCATTCTACGTTGTTCTGCAACAAATATCTTCCGATCTTTGACTGGTTCTACTCTTCTATAGATTTCCTCGGTTCTTTATCTCCGCTGACTAGAATTATACCGTTATCAATGAACAATTTTTCAGGATATCCTCGTCTGCTTGTAAAGCGTTGGTAAACCGCTAAAGACCAATCAGTGGTCAAGCTGTGAGCTATTACTATATGGACCGATCTCTTAGTCAAATAAGAAAACAGGCAACCATATCTTTTAACGCTGGGTCTACGTTTTTTTACCATTAATGGTCCAAAGAAGTCCACGCCTACGAATGTAAACGGAGGTTTGTCAGGTGTCGTCTGCTCTTGGGTAAGTGGTACCATCTGCTGGGTGATTAACGGACCGTGCTGTCTTTTGCAATTAATACATTCGTCTTCTTGACAGGGCTTGGGCCACGTAGTATCCAGTCATTCGCTCTTATTTCCGCAATTACATGGTGTCTTCCTACATGTCCATTGTTGTTAAAGCAATGGCGAATAATAAGTTCTCTCACGTGATCATCATGGGGAAGGATAATTTGGTCTTTGTCATTATCTATGGGGAGTTTTCTTCCAGATATCCGAATAAGTCCGTTAACCGAGGCCTTCAATTATCTGCATAAAATGGGCCCTATGTACATGTCGTAATATTGTACATGTAGCGTTCTGTGTTTCGACTGGCACGAGATCTCCACGTTTTAACTCTACGGCATCTTAGGATGTGTGTGTCGTCTGCAGAATACTATGAACCTCTGTAGCCAGGCAACCGCTCTGAGTAACTTGTTCCAGTCAGAAAAGTGGTTGATTAAGTCGTCGATATTTGTTCCGGTGTATGATGCGGTGGTGTTGATTCCAACGTCGCGCTTGGCTTCCAAGTCTTCTGCTACTTACGGTGTGTTTGTTAAACAAGGACAAGTCTATTCATCGTGCAACAGGTACTCTGGTCCTTCAAGCCAGGTATTCAAACTGTTAACGCCATAGGGATCAATGCCTTAATGTAATACTTGTTGCAATCATTAAACAACATTTTTTATATTATGTGGTCACTGAGTATTTACCTCTTCCATGTGACATTCTCACTAAAACATGTTGTATTCAATTTGTTTTTGAAACGATCTTTCTTTGAAATGATGTATGTTTTGTATATAATGGAATCGCTTGCTGTTATTAAATATGTATGTTTATGACGATGAGCTGTATATATGCTTAAGTCAAAATAAACTATTCTGTTCTGTTCCTCTCGATGCTAGGTCTGCGGGGTTGGATCTGGAGTCAACTTAACGCCATTTTTCAGGTTTAGTCAATTCGTGAATACGGCTAAGTCTGTTTCTCACAAATGTGTTGAAGCGGCTTGTTGTAGTGTTGATATATCCCAGTTGGATCATGGAATCAGTCTAGAAAACTGCCTGGTAAATCTTACAGTCAAGTTCATCTGTGCTCATGACATTCAGTCCACGCGACACTACGGCTCCATACAGTTTATCTAAAAAAAATTGAACAACCGTAGCCTGTCCAGCTGATCACACACAACAATGGTGTTAATTAACTCATTCGGATTACTATGAAAGCCGTTGATCACAGGCGCCGACTCTCTTTTCCAATGTTTTAATACACAAGCCAATTATACTTCCAAGGTGTCGCTTCGTTGGAGTGTTTTTTTATAATTCAGAAATCAATGAGATGAGTAGATTGTGTTTGTTCATTTTCAACATATGGCACCTTTTTTTGTAAAATCCGTCAATGTTTTGCGATTCAGCGACGGTTCATTTATCTTTTAAGTGCACAGACAAATGAAATTGCAACCAACCTATTGCATCAAAATATACAATTTGTAGCGTCAAAAAATGTGTTTTTGGTTGATCCACAAGATAAGTTGCATTTGTTTTTCCAAAAGAAAAGTCTGTGTTACGGATAAGGCGCTTATAACGGGAGGTGGCACATTTGTCCAATTTAACTGTGGTAAAATTGCATGTTGAAGCTCATCTTACTTATTCTACTTATTATGTTTGAGCCGATTATGTTTTTGGCATACATGTATTGAAAACAAAGTGTTTTGCCTAGAATGTTAATACATGTATTTGTTATAATATATAAGAACAGACAACATTACACAATGTATGGCGTCTTCGTTCGAACGGGTATTTATTAAATTGTATGCATAAACAAGACAATCATTTTCAAATACAGTCGATAAAACCATGTCTCTCGAGTGGTTAATTGAGTATGCCAATGTTATAAAGCTTATTTCTTATTATTATAGAATTACCAAACTATTTAACAATTCATTGCCTTTCTGATTATCTGTATATTTTTTCAAATGCTTCAATACATGAAATAATGTGAGAAATAAGCTTCAATAATAATTCGAGAAATGAGATGCATGTTGCAAACTTGTGGGAACGACTTATCCAGCCTCGGGAAGGTGTACCTAAGTAGTGGTGACAACATAGCTGACTAAACGGAATAACTTAATAAGTCTTGGAAATAATATATCTTACAATAATGATTGAGAAAACATACTCGTGGTAACGACCAATCAGAATACACGCAGTTTAAAATGTATTTAAATGCACAAGCATATCATACACAGTAACAGAGTCATGAAAGTTTTCCTTGTATAAGTCGTTGTATACATACATTAAACAAATTACAAGTGTTCTGAGTGGTTAGCTGTCTCACATTAATACCTTGATGGAACAATTTATTTCTTTTTCACAACTTGTAATGCTGTTACCAAGAGTTAGCTCTGTTGTTCCCGCGACTAACTAACTCATTTTCTTGAAAAGCCGCAAGAACGATATATTGAGGCATTTTTATAACGTAAATAATACACACAAAAACATGCTCATGTCACATCTGTGCCGGTGTACAAATTGATCCAGAAAACGCGTAATTCATTGGCCGAGTAAATTGTTAGTACCGTACATTTGCGGCCATTAGTCGACCTAAAAACGCTCCCAAAATTGACCTTAAAAGTCAATTCGACTTATTGTTGAGATACTTAATCCATATTTCTGGGCCGTTTTTTGAAAGTAAAAAATCTCCAGAGCAGGTGAATGATATGACTGTTTACGGTAAGGCCAACTCGTCTGTTACTTAAATGTCCGCCGATAAAAAATAATCATGTATGCATTGATTTTAATTCATTAATCTTTGTAATAAGTCCAAATAAATACATATAAAAATAACTTCGTAAATATTAAACGTTTGTGACATACGGTAGAGTGGCAAAAATATACATGGCAATTAGTTTTTTTTTACACATCGTCCGTTGTCTACTGAGAACAATAGAAAAATCGAGCCGCTGACACCTGTACCAATTTAAATTTAATCAATGTGGATACAAACTGTCAACAGTTGCAGGTGTCTTTATGCCACCAATGTTCGCTTCTTGGCCTTTTGACTAAGATCAAAGTGTAAAGTGAAGTGTTGGCATCATTTTGATCATCTGTCTTTATTTCGTAACGCCTAAAATAGTTATCCGATAATGATATGCACAACGGTTGGGCTACAAACTACAACTCAACCAAACGTTATTGTTCAACTTAACACTGTATATTTTTTGATTGGATGAAGGTGTGGCTTTGGTGACTTATTCACAACTGCGCCACAATTAACGCACAATCGTTTCGTAAATAAATAGATCTTATTTGATTTAAGTTTTCAGTCATTGTTCGATTACAATAAAATAATGCACTCACGCTGGATTATTAAAAAGTTTGATAGGACATATTAAATACACATTTACTTTGGATTATCTGCTAAGTAACTCTTATATATTTATGATAAAACTGAGACAAGATGCCCAAACGGAAGCGTGTAACTTGCTTACGATAGTTCCTTCAAGATTCGTGTGATATAGTTTGCTGTATTGTATGAAATGTACCGGTAGTTTCATTTTGATTTGTGAAATAAATATATATTTGCTTATAAATGAATTATATGTTATTGCGATTGTGAACAATAAAATAAATGTTTCATCATAAAATATATTTTTCATCATAATACTAGTAAATTATTTAAATGTTGAAGGTATTGTTTTCATATTCATATTATTAGTATCCAAAAAAATGTCAACTGCCCGTGCAAAAGCCCTCAGAACCATGACTAAAACGTCACTTAAACATGTCCGAGATATTAAGGAAACTTACCCCTTCCCTCCCCCCCCCCCCACACACACACACACTTATGGCAGAGATAAGGAAAAAAAGTTATTCTAGCCACATTATACCCCTCGACTGATGGCCGAGGTCGACTTTTTGCCGCGAATGTACGCTTATTTACAGTTTTGGTTGCTTTAAAAAGCATGGCCTCCAGGGGGCGGGGTATGTTTCCTTATGTGGCTATATATGGCTATAGTAAAACCTTGTAAACACTCTAGAGGCACCATTTATTCGTCGCTATTGTGTTACCTTTCATTATTATCAAAAACTTTTCAACAATAGACTATATAATAACACAAGGTTTGTGAATGAATTTTTTCAAACATAATTATATGGAAAATCTGCTCCTGCCCCCCCCCCCCACACACACACAGTTAAAAAAACACAAAATATATGGTTAATGTGCTTTAATATTGGTCTTAATTGATATATGGCGTTTTATAATGAAAATATTTGTGCAAGGTTGTTTGGTACCAATTACTCAATTATAATTTGCCTCATTTCGTAAAATAACCGTTTAAATATAGTATGAAACTATTCGTGTCAGACAGAAGTACCATGTTTCTGTCAGTCTTATTTAAAACTAGATGCATAACATATTTTCAAAATATTCGGGATTCAGTTATTGATTGCATATTGAACAGTCTTTTTTATTCAGGATGCTTACTTGGTTTGACTGAGAGGGGGCTTGTTTATTAAAACTCGCTTATTCGAATGGAAAGTATGTATGATCTGTATAATAATGGAATAACTTATTTTTGTTTTCTGTTCTTATCGTCACCTCCTTGGCATAGGCTCTTGCTATTTTGAAAAATGCAAACATATCTTTTAAGTCGGTAGTAAACCAATGTCTAAGTTGATTCTACAATTTAATGTCTTGAAAGCAACCGCTTGATGTCATTACTGATATATTTGTGTGGATTTTTTTCTTCACACGTGCAAAAAGCGATCCCCTGCTTCATCATAACGTATAAAGGTCCGCATGTTTTTAACTGTGTTGCGATTCTTTGGTTCACAACTACACCAGGTCATAACTAAAAAAAACTGCTCACATTTCGCTATTAAAGGTGATAGCATGGTTTTGTACATTAATGTATAAAGAAATATTCGTAGAATCACATTCAGGCCTAATTTTAAAGTTTAGACACGATCTTATAAAAATAAAAACACAATCACTGTCAAGAGATTGCAAAATTGTCAACAACTTCCATTCCCTTCAACAATGGTCTTGCAGACAAAATTAAATATTTCAAAATATCCATGTTGTTTGTTTTTTAAATATGATTGAAGCCTTTGGCCAACCATTTAGACCTAAAATCGACCCTGTGATAGATAAGCATCTGTGTTACACGGGAACGTTTACATGCGCTCGATGAACCGTGAGTGTATGACGCAACCAGCATGTTTGAACATTCTGTGTCGAAGACCGCTTTTCACTCACAGCGCATACAAATGTAAGGTCTGACAAATTCTTGAAAACAAACATTAATTTTTATTCCTCACAATTTTAATTCAATTTTAAATAAATTCTCGCTAATTGTTGTTTTTTCATTAAAAGATACAGTGTTAACCGCTTGCTTAGCATTATTATAATGCTCGTTTGGATTTGAATGTAAAACTTGTGTTTTTTATATAAACATTTCTAAATAAGAAGTACACTATCACATCACATATAAATCTAGCTCTGTATGGCTGTTTACAATTTATTAGTAGTTTCCTTTTTATGTCCCCCACTATAGTAGTGGGGGACATATTGTTTTTGCCCTGTCTGTTGGTCTGTTTGTTGATTTGTTGGTCTGTCTGTTGGTCTGTTTGCGCCAACTTTAACATTTTGCAATAACTTTTGCTATATTGAAGATAGCAACTTCATATTTGGCATGCATGTTTATCTCATGAAGCTGCACATTTTGAGTGGTGAAAGGTCAAGGTCATCCTTCAAGGTCAGAGGTCAAATATATGTGGCCGAAATCGCTCATTTTATGAATAATTTTGCAATATTGAAGATAGCAACTTGATATTTGGCATGCATGTGTATCTCATGGAGCTTCACATTTTGAGTGGTGAAAGGTCAAGGTCAAGTTCATCTTTCACAAGGTCAAGGTCATCTTACAAGGTCAAACATCATATAGGGGGACATTGTGTTTCACAAACACATCTTGTTGATTTTTAAACCACAGTCTAGTGAGTTAATTTAGCAGAAGTTATGGAACCAACTCCGGGTACACACATTATTCAGCCTCAGGTGCCGGAGGACTTCATAAACTTAAAACTTAAAAAAAACCACGTACAACTGGTTTGGTTGATTATCTTAATTAGATTTAAACTACTTACTTGATTGAATGCAATATGCTTCCTATTAACACATAGAAAGGAAAGTATACGTTACAAGAACAATATAGAAACTTCATAATTCAGTAAAGACTAAGAATCTGTCTCGCAATTGTGTATTATGCAGTGGTTCAGTTTTAGTAAACAGCATTGACACTTTAACGTCATCTCAAAAAAATACATGCATACAACACATCTTAAGCAGATTTGACGTGTGTAAAAATAACAATCTTTGTTTCGAAACAAGTATGTTTTATGGGATGATTTAAGTGACATGTTATTATAACAGTGCTTTTTATTTGAGGGATTTTCATGCGTAAGCTATGTGCATACAATTGTATGATCTTGTTTTCCTGATTTTATTAACAATACTGTTATGAATTCGTGGAATTATATTACATGCAATGTACATGCACTGATCAGTACACAAATAAATCTGTATATCCGTTAATATAACACGTTTAAAAATGATCAATTATCTTAAAATATATCAACATGCACTGTAGGAATTTTTATTTCAGATTGTCATTTGCCCCATCCACTTTCATTTACTTGTATGTAATAATCATGGATGATATTTACATAAAATAATATATCATTTTATTCCTAAGTCTCTTTATGTTTTATATATGCATTATATTATATATTGACATGTTAATTTAATCAAAAAAGCTTTTCAGGTAACACTTGAAAATGTCCTTTACAAAAACAACTAATTTAATGTGTAATTAATCATGTTTTCATATAATATATTCATGTAATATATATTTCATCAAAAATACGTAATTGTTGTAGTTTTTTTAATAATATGTTATACATTCCTTAAATTAAAAAGCTAACATAAACGGTCGAAATTAGATGTTGTTTTTATGCAATTTGTGCAAACACAGTATTTTATAGGTGTATGGGAAGCAATCTTGGAAGCTATCTTTGCTTTAGAAACCATGTGATCAAGAAGTTTTGTGGATACAAAACATTGTTTTCAAATAAAATCTTATAATCATGCAGTGTAAGCCGCTGATGCTACCAGAGCTCATTGTGAGAGATTGTATACCCTTTGTTAATAAATGATTTTTATCTTTATTTTTACAATTATAATACAGAGCAATGAATTTGATGTTTAAAAACAATGTACATGCATCGAAAAGATCCAAATACACAAACATAAGTTAACAAGCCTCGTATATCTCAAAATATATCAATATGCACATTAGGTATTTTTATATCCCCATTACCATTGGTATAGGAATCACTTTGCCGGTCGGTCTGTCATGAAAAGTTCACCCGATCTTCACCAAACTTGGTCAGAATGTTCTATCTAGATGATTTCTATGTCAAGCTTGAATATAGGTCATGCCGGGTCAAACACTAGGTCACTTTAAATCGAAAGTTTTTCCGGACCATTACTATGTCATTTATCGTTAGGTTTTATGACTTGATAAATTCGTTCACCGTCATGGGACTGTGTGTCATGCGAAAGAAGTACGTCGAAATCGCCAAGGTCAAGGTCACACTTGGAGTTGCCCATAAACGAGCTTGTCCGGGCAATAACTTTGTAATGATTGTGAGACTTTAAAATAAATTATTTGGCACATGTGTTCACCATCATTTGGCGGTGTGTAATGCGAAATAACTCCGTCGTTATCTTCAATGTCAAGGTCACACTTTGAGTTCAAACGTCAAAAATGGCCATAAATGAGTTTGTCTAGTATAACTATGTCGTTCATTGTGAGATTTTAAAATCATTTGGCATATTTGTTTACCATCATTGGACGGTGTGTCATGCAAAAGAATTAAGTCGATATCTCCATGGTCATGGTCAAACATTGAGTTTAAAGGTCAAAAATGGCAATAAATGAGCTTTTCCGGGCCATAACTATGTCGTTCATTGTGAGATTTTCAAATCATTTGACACATGTGTTCACCATCATTGGACGGTGTGTGTTGCGCAAGAATTACGTCGATATCTGCAACGTCAAGGTTATTGAGTTCAAAAGTCAAAAATGGCAATAAATGATCTTGTCCGGGCCATAAATATGTCATTCATTGTGAGATTAAAAAAATACTCGGTACATGTGTTCACAATCATTGGACGGTGTGTCATGCGAAAGAACTACGTCGATATCTCCAAGGTCAAGGTCACACTGAGTTTAAAAGTCAAAAATGGCCATAAATGAGCTTGTTCGGGCCATAACTATGTCATTCATTGTGAGATTTTAAAATGACTATGTACATTAATTTTGTTCAGTCATTGAACGGCGTGTCATGCGAAAGAATTCAAGTGTTCAAAGGTAGAAATGGCCATAAATGATAATGGCATAATAATTCATAAATTGCAATAAATTAGCTTCTCTTGTTCTGTGAAGACAGCATGCAAAATATTCTGTGTCAATACAGCATGTAGGGGTATACGTCACGCCTATGACGAAGCTCTAGTTTCTTTACATTTTTGATTTACCCCACCCACTTTTCTTGTTTTACAAATCACTTTAATATTGTCATATTCACATGAAATATTATTTATTTATATTCCTTAGTCCCATAGGTGTGTATAAATGTAGTAAGGAGGATAATTGTATCAAAACTGCTTTTCAGATACAAATTGAAACATGTCATAAGCACAAAAACACATGTTTTTATGTCCCCCACTGTTGTAGTGGGGGACATATTGTTTTACGCCTGTCTGTTGGTCTGTTGGTTGGTCTGTTGGTTGGTTGGTTTGCGCCAACTTTAACATTTGCAATAACTTTTGCAATATTGAAGATAGGAACTTGATATTTGGCATGCATATGTATCTCATAGAGCTGCACATTTTGAGTGGTGAAAAGTTAAGGTCAAGGTCATCCTTCAAGGTCAAAGGTCAAATATATGGGTCAAAATCGCTTATTTAATGTACAATTTTGCAGTATTTCAATATTCAATATAGCAACTTGATATTTGGCATGCATATGTATCTCATGGAGCTGCTCAATTTGAGTGGTGAAAGGTTAAGGTCATCCTTTAAGGTCAGATGTCAAATATATGTGGCCAAAATCGCTCATTTTATGAGTACTTTTGCAATATTGAAGATAGCAACTTGATATTTGACATGCATGTGTATCTCATGGAGCTGCACATTTTGAAAGGTGAAAGGTCAAGGTCATCCGACAAGGTCAGAGATCAAAAATATGTGGCCCAAATCGCTAATTTTATTAATACTTTTGCAATATTGAAGATAGCAACTTCTTATTTTGCATGCATGTGTATCTCATGGAGCTGCACATTTTTAGTGGTGAAAGGTCAAGGTCATCCTTCAAGGTCAAATATATGGGTCAAAATTGCTCATGAAATGTCACTTCTGCAATATTGAAGCTAGCAATTTTATATTGGAAATTCATGTGTATCTCATGGAGCTGCAATATTGAGTGGTGAAGGGTCAAGGTCAAGGTCATCCTACAAGGTCAAACGTCATATAGGGGGGGGGGGCATTGTGTTTCACAAACACATCTTGTTTGTACCTTTTTTCATTTTGTCATTTTTTTCATACGTTAAATATTTCACCAAAAAAACTTTTTTGTTTAATAAGAATATTATGTTCTCAATTGCTTAAATTAAAAAGCTTACCAAAATCATGGCAAATATATGTTGTTTGTGTTATTTGCGAAAAAACGGCATTTCCTATGTTTTGGTCGGCCGTCTTGGCAGCTATCTAGGATTTAGACCCCATGGGAATGACATTTTTCTTGGGAACACATTTTCTTTTACCCATGACAATGTAGAACATCATAATCATATTTAAAAAATACCACCATGGACCTATGTTCCTACTAGACTAGAGGGCCTTGGGATGACTAATAGCTAGAGGTTCATTGAAGGCAACGGTCCCCTGTTTGTCGCACTGTAAATATTCGTGGCAACTTGATCACTTTTTAATTTTCTTATCAAAAGAAAGGTACCCTTACGAAAACATTGGATTATATTGTTATTTTGCAATCGGCCTCCTGAGGGTTCCGGAAGGCACATCCTCATTGTTGAGCCGCACACATAGCGCTCGGTGGCGGCTTCAGGATGGCGGCCGGCGTGCACTACATAATTTGGTGGCAGCGGTGGGATTTGTTACATAAACCAGCGACAGTTCTTAACTGTCCACCACAGGCCACAAAATGGCTCAAGGTGGTGATTCAATTCTTTTCAAAGAGTTGGAAGCGTTGTGACAAGAAAATAAAGCCCTCTTAGCTAAGTATGACACGTTGTCTTTAATGAAGGAAGTGGAGCTATTTTAGCGTGACCTGGAGATACGGTGTTACACCTGCGGCTCAAAGTTTCACGTCGGGAGGCAGGGTCCTGATTATTGACGTGGGCCTCGAGACAAAGAGACGACTTCAGGAAAGCCAAGTGTCTTTGAGGCAAATGCCGCTTTGCGGAAATGTTTTCATTGAAGCTTTTAAAGGTTGCTGGTGCAACAGTGTTTGATCGTCATGTTTCTCCAACGGCCCATGCAGAATGTTGCTGTTCCTCGTCAAAACATATTAAGAATCTGGGAATAGTGGTAGAACGACTTGAAAGAAGGAAGATTAGATCAGCATATGAGGCAGTTTGGAAAGTCAAGCTCTGAGTGTAGGCGCAAACCAAGTGAAAGGGAATAGATTCGATTAATCTCTGTGCTTCACAGAAGCCTCAAAAACGACAATGCCAAAATTACCGACGAAGGAAACAAGGTTAAAAAATGTCGTCTTGAATGAAGCCAGTAGAGCTTCAAAAAGATGCTCTTGGAGACATTCATTTAGTGAAAGCCAGATGTTGACAAATCTGGGTACATCAGCACGAGATAAACTAATCCGAGAAAAAATCAGTTTGAAAGAACCGTACCAAACGGCGGTTAAAACATGTGATTATACAACGCTGGCTTCGTCTGGTCTGCCAGCCAAGCCAGAAGGTAGAGCATCCGGGAAAAAGGAGCTCATAGATCGGTACAGTCTGAAACTAAAGGTGACTATCAGAAAAGGAAAAGTTTGATAACTAACGAAGGTTATGCAGTGGGTAATGTGACGAAGGTTATGCAGTGGGTAATGTGACGAAAAGGTTTTGGGTACGAATGAGTTGATTCACATTTCTTCATGGTTACAATTTAATTACCTCCCTTAGCTTTACATTTGCCTAGCAAACCTTATGGAGATGTTAATTTAAATAACTCAGTTCTGTTTTGTATAGGAAATGATTTTTTAAGAATATCTAGAGCCTTTGATATTTTAAGCATATATAGTATTTGTTTTGTTCTTATTAGTTCATATGCAGAAAGTTGTACGGAGTTTTGGCAGTATGAATACTCTTTCACTTGAGATACAAATATGTAGCAGACTTATGTAGGTAAACACATTATATAAGAAATCATTATGTTTGAAGTTTTCTTGTAGGTCCAAGCGACTTCATGCTATCAGGTTTTGACCCGAGCAACAGTGGAACAAAACAATGTTTGGTTACATTATCAACATATTTTAATTCAAATTGTGTCAAAATATGTTTAAATCAGGTTCAACAAGGAAACCTCTTGATGAAGTGCATTTACGTTTTAGGTTATGAGACCACATGTCCTGACGGTACAATTCCAAGTAACTTTACACACTGTGCACCATGCCCAGAGGCAAAGCTGTGCTACAATAACCAGGTACTGCCCTGCCCCCCAGATAACTACTGTGTTGGTGGAAAACAGTTCATATGTTTGCCTGGGCGTAGATGTGTGGATGGTGAGTTACATTCAAATGTCCTTAAAACTTTGGTAAAGAGGTCACTTTTCTCATCTTCTTGGAACTTGGTGTAACAATGTTTATCTAAACAAAATCAAAGCTGAGTTTGAATCTGGGTCATGTACATTCATATTTAGGTCTCCAGGGCAAATCGTAGAAAACATATTTTCATGGGTCACATTTATGACAAAATCTTGATAAAACTTGAACAAAATGTATATTTAATAGATAATATCCAGAATGTGTTAAAATCTGGGAAATGTGAGTGTCATTAAACTAGAACATTTGGGCAGAATGTTTTACTCAACAATATGAAGGCTTGTTCGAGTCATGTAAATATATGTAATCGAAACCTGACAATAAAGTGACCAGCCTTTAAATTCAGGTTTATACTTATTTTGTGTACACATTTCAAAATTTAAATTTTTGATTACAAGTTGTATATCTCACTCCAGATTTTGGATGCATTTTGTCAAATTTATAAACTTGTAAAAGATTACATGCAAACATGTTTTTTGTTCAGCATTACAAAAAGACATATTTGGATTCTTGTCATATACAAAATAACACTTCCATGGTGTTGTGCACGTCAAACCGTAACACATATATTTAGCCACTAGTCGTATGTGTACTAGAAACTTAAAACAGTTTCTGTAAAACGTTTAGTTTTTATCACAAAATCATTTTTAGCTTGACTATTCACATAAAAATTTAACTTCACCCGTGAAGTTAAGTGTCATTGAGTGAGGTCACAGTTTCATAGCTTACAGCAGAGTTATGCCTTCTTTTCATACAATTAAATTGGCAACGGTAACCATAAAACACCTTTATATCACATTGTCTAGTATAGGTATCCCATTGAAACTTAACTTATTTGTTTGGTATCACTGTAGAAAGGTCACTTGCCAAGTTCAATAACCCTGGCCTGGAATTTAGCAGAATCATGCACTTTTTGTACTTAATTGATTAAAGGGTCCTTTTCGTGTTTTGGTAAATTGACAAAATTAAAAAAAGTTGTTTCAGATTCGCATATTTTCGTTTTAGTTATGATATTTGTGAGAAACAGTAATACTGAATACTTATCATGCTCTAAAATATCCATTACATGCATCTTTTGACTATTTAAAAACCTGAATATTATAAAGCGTTGCAACGCGAAACGATTGAATAATTTGGAAAGTTGTAATGTTGTGGTTATATTTTATGAAACTACGAGGATTGCTTATACAAGGTATACAATTCATTTTTCTTTGTATGAGCTTGGATGGCCGAGTGGTCAAAGCTGTAGACTTTTACTGCAGGACTGCAGGGGTCAGTGGTTTGAGCCCAGTTGAGGGTTACTTTTTTAAAATTGTATTCTTGTTGTTTTTTTATTTGAGCTTTTTAGATACTGACAAAGTTACAGTATATATACATGCACCTCTAACAAGTTATCTAACAGAATAATTCCCTGTTTTGTAGGAAGAGAATTCATTATGGTTAATGCACTTATATGTTTCTGAAGAATACAATTTACAATTATTTTCATAATTGTAAAAAGGCATCAATTTTAGGAGTGACACATGTGGTAATTTGCAAAAGCACATTCTACTCACAAAACAAACGTACTATATCAACTATTTTTTGTATGGAATATTAATTTTCACTATGTTGATAAAGTAATTTATTTTCTGCCACTTTATTGCACGAGTTTAAAGGAAAGTTTAAAATTTATGGCTTTTTCTATGGTGATAGGTTTAAATTGTATTGTCCTCAGGGTGAGCATACAAACACACTTATTATCGAAAACTCCTTAGCAATCTGAATTATTTTTAGGGAAACTGTCATACTGTCAAGCGGGCCACTATGCTGTCACAACAAATGGAACCACCGTATGTGCCCCTTGTCCTGTTAACAAGGTTTGCCCGCACAAGGTTTGGGAACCGTTAAACTGTGTTTCTGAGTTTCATTTATGCTCGCAAGGAATCTCCAGAATTTATCAAGAAGCCTGTCCTTTGGGATACAAATGCAATGTATCTTTGGGAAGCGGTATGTGGTTTGTGGTGTTACAATCAATAATCAAAAAGCTTTTGCTTGATAAACAGTTGTCATCAACGAATGCAATGCCAATTAAATAATGGGCATTTTTCCTGCATTAACACAAACAGACATATACTCATGTGAATTAATTTAAAATTAACATTAAAAAAACAGGTTAAGTAATGGTTAAGAAAATATGTAGTTTAGTGTACTAAATTTGCATTTAATTGTATTTCCAAATTAAGAAATAGTTTAGTTAAATTCTTAAAAGGGTTGTTAAGCCATTCAGAGTCATTGGACAACAAGAATAAATATATTTTCTAAAAGTCTTTTCGTGTCAAGAGTGAACACTATTTTTGTTTTTCCTGCTCATTTAAAAAGTAAATGAATCTTAGCTCTTGTAATGTTTATTGTAAATTTAAAATTTAACTTGTCTTAAACCTGAATTATATTTAATTTTAATTGTTCTGCATTTAAATGATTATATATGATGCATAAAGTTACTTTCTGTTCACTGTAAAATACGTTCTTAATAGAAGGCATGTTTAGATCTTAAATGCATCATGTAATTTTTCATTTAATCTGTGAAGTTGTGGGTAAAATGTATCAGGAGTCATTTTAGCCTAGACTAAAATTTAGGGACAAGTGACTTTACAGAATTAAGGGAGAAGCGTAATGAAAGCTATCTACTGATAGACCATGTTCACTTTTTACAAAATAGCTAATCTATCAATGCATTTGCTTGAGACACTATCAATGCCTTTGGCCACAAGCCTGCAGCGGTAATAATTCATAAAATGCATCTTAAATTATCATTTGTATGAAAACATCAATGTGTGCACAGATCAGATACAAATTACATGGATTTTACATTTTATTATGACTTAAATTAAGAACTCTTTAAACCTTATTTTAATAATCGGCACAAAAATACTTATGCATGAACGTGCATACAAGCAACATTAGTGCATACAAGAAGAATTATTTCAAATACAAGAATTAAACATTTCTTTAACACTTTCTCTTTCGAAAAGAAAGTTAAACGGATAATATGCGAACAGCATAAATCCAGAACAGCCTGCAAGTAACTCACAGTCTGTTTAGATTTTATGCTGTTTGCTGCTCATCAGTATCTAAGAATTGGTAATGAATTAAAACTTGAATTTAGTAAGAAAGGCCTTTAATTAAATGTAACTTTCTAAAGGATTACAAATGCTTGAAAATACGTCAATACGTATCTAAGTAATAATAATAATAATAAGTGTGTGTTTGGACACTAATGTCTTCATCATGCTTGAAAATTCAAGTTTGAGTCTCACGTTAAGATAAAGCTGCCTTGTAAATACTTTCATCTTTCAACAAAAAGAACTTGACTCAATATTACCATTGTCTGTGTTGTTTTGTTGAAACAAAAACAAATATTTTAAATATACAGATAATTTTGAAATTTAAACAACAAAAATAGTAGTCCACTGAAGTTGTGTTTGTGTTCGGGTTAATTTAGATAGCTTAGTGGACCGAAATACTTTATTGAAATTGTTTCATTCAACAACAATTTAAATAATGATACAATTATTGCACAAATGGGATTTGTAATGTTACTTTTTAAATTGAATTTTTCTGTTATAATTCCATATGACAATTGAAATGACATTGCTTGTTGTTGTTTTTTCCGATTAACAAATGACATTTGTTGTTTTCTAGGCAAACAGGCTTGTGAGATAGGTGAATATGGCCGGTTCCATGGTATATGTGTAACTTGTCCAGCTGGCCGATTTTGTAATGAAATTGCTCTTGTTACACCGCATGTATGCCCTGCTGGCTACTATTGTCCAACTGGCACCGTCACACCCGCAGTCTGCCCTGCTTGCTACTATTGTCCAACTGGCACCGTCACACCCGCAGTCTGCCCTGCCTGGCTACAATTGTCCAACTGGCACCGTAACACCCGCAGTCTGTCCTGCTGGCTACTATTGTCCAACTGGCACCGTCACACCCGCAGTTTGCCATGCTGGCTACTATTGTCCAACTGGCACCGCCACACCCGCAGTCTGTCCTGCTGGCTACTATTGTCCAACTGGCACGGGCACACCCACAGTCTGTCCTGAAGGCTACTATTGTCCAACTGGCACCGTCACTCCAAATGCCTGTCCTGCTGGCTTCTATTGTCCAACTGGAACCTTGACACCAAATGTTTGTACTGCTAGCTACTACTGTCCAACTGGCAGCATTGCACCGGTTATCTGTCCTGCCGGCTACTATTGTCCAACTGGCACCAGCACACCGGGTTTCTGTCCTGCTGGCTTCTATTGTCCATTAGGAACGGGTACACCTCATGTCTGCCCTCATGGCTACTATTGTCCAACTGGCACCGTCACGGAACTGCCGTGTGTTCCTGGACATTTATGCCCAAAAGGTATGCTAGTCTCACAGTTTGAATTTCGTAAGGGTTTCTCCCATGGTGATGTGCTTTTGGATTATATATACATCATAAGGGGATTAAATGCCTTTGCTAATGTTGGGCTGTCTGTCTGTCAGTAGCATATCAAAAACACTGAGTTGACCACAAGCATGTCTGCTTTTCAGGTTAAAAATGTTTCTTGTGGTAATTTTGGTATAGCTGTCATTGCTTAGTGAATGTGTGTGTAAGTCTGTTCGGGCTTGACTAATATATCAATTTCTCCATTCTTCATGCAATTTCATAATAAATTACCTCAAATGTAATGTGTCACAACCTTGTCTGTAACTACAACGATAAGACCGTACTGAGAGGTTAAAGGTAAGTATAATGAAGACTTAAATTTAATTGTATTATTCATCATAAAATTTTAACTCTGCAAGCCTTGACCATGGTTCTAAGTAGGGATGGCAAAATTATTCGAGTATAATCGATTGAATGGTCATTATTCGAATAACAGAATTGATACTCGGATATTCGCTTTTTTCCAAACGTAATTGCCCTAGTCTCTTATGACCTTTGAGCCGCTTACTATTTGGAACCCGAAATCACTTGGGATTAACATGTGTGATGTGATGTTCTTCGTGTATCAGCGTTGATTGCGCTATGCAATATACAAACTCTAAGAAAGGCCCCTAACTGTTGATTGTCAATGGGGTACACATTAACGGCTTCAATTGACTTGCGATTAATAATTTAGTTTCTTTGAACAGAGTGTGAACAGCCATTACACTTTGTGAATTACTCAAATCGCGCATTACATTAAAAATGCGCTGTCACCACCGAAAGGCTTTGTGATGTAATTTGCATGACTAATTGATATGTTTCTATATGTAAAGGTACACGATATAGTTATTTTAATATATCTAATAAAATAAAATTCGATGACATGATATTTTATTTTCTTGAATATTTGGTGTACTTTGCATGCCTCACTGATATGTTTCTTTATATAAACATATAAACGTACATGTTATCGTTACATAACAATTTCAAATAAAAATAAGATTCTATGACATGATGTTTTTCCTTCTATTTGTTCCTGATTACAGTATCGGTCATAATATAAGCCGACAGCGATACAATTATTCGATAGCAATGTTAATAAACAGCCTCGTGTTCAGCAAACGGATATAACTTACAAAACAATGGATGTGAAAACAGAACAATGTTCACTCTTTTCTGATACAGTTCGCCTAAATAGGCTTTTTCATAGTTTCTTTGTACAATTAAGCTACAATCTCTTTCTATTTCTGAACACAACAATTGTATATTTATTGTATTTCTGTGTCAATGTATATTTAATATCCCTACTGGATACGAAACTGAGTAATACAAGTCAAATCAATCCAGCCGTTTTATGCGAATATTCGAATATTTGATTGAATGGATTTGCGAATATTCGAATACCAATAAAGGTATTCGATGCCATCTTTAGTTCTAAGCCTCGCATAATAAACTTGATCTTTATCCAAAACTCATATGATATTCTCTATATGTGACTCATCTTGTTTGTTTATATAATACCTGTTTCAGGTTCAGGCAAGCCTGTTCCCTGTCCTCTGGGAACATATGTCCCGAATATTATGGCCACCGAATGCAGCCTATGTGCAGAGGGCTATTTTTGTCCTAATACGTACACTGAGATCGAGTGTGTATGGCATATCTATTGTAAACCAGGATCTATAAGAGGTATTCATTATAATTTTGTAATGCCAGACGCAATATTAGCAGTGCTCTATTCCCAGACCGTAAGGCACCATACTATCTACACTATATTGTTAGTCACTGAACCATGGGTGCATCACTGCTACATTGTCAGTCACCAAACCATCACTGCTACATTGTCAGTCATCAAACCATCACTGCTATGTTGTCAGTCATCAAACCATCACTGCTTAATTGTCAGTCACCAAACGATCACTGCTACATTGTCAGTCACTAAACCATCACTGCTACATTGTAAGTCATCAGACCATCAATTATGTTTTGTGATTCATCAAACCATCACTGCTACATTTCCATCCACCAAACCATCACTGTTTCATTTTCAGTCATTAAACCATCATTTCTGTATTAACAGTCCTCAAACCATCACTTCTGTATTGTCAGTCATTATACCATCAGTTCTGTATTGTAAGTCTTTAAACAATCACTTTTGTATTGTCAGTCACTATACCATCAGTTCTGTAGTGTCAGTCCTAAAACCGTCACTTCTGCATTGTCAGTCACTATACCATCAGTTCTGTTTTATGTCCCCCACCAACTAAAGTGGGGGACATATTGTGTTTGTCCTGTCTGTTGGTCTGTTTGCTCCAACTTTAACATTTGCAATTACTTTTTCAATATTCAAGATAGCAACTTGATATTTGGCACGCATGTGTATCTCATGGAGCTGCACATTTTGAGTGGTGAAAGGTCAAGGTCATCTATCAAGGTCAGAGGTAAAATATGTTGCCAAAATCGCTCATTTTATGAATACTTTTGCAATTTTGAAGATTGCAACTTGATATTTGGCATGCGTGTCTCTCTCATGGAGCCGCACATTTTGAGTAGTGAAAAGGCTAGGTCAAGGTCATCCTTCAAGGTCAGAGGTCAAATATATTTGGCAAAAATCGCTCATTTTATAAATACTTTGGCAATATTGAAGATACCAACTTGATATTTGGCATGCATGTGTATCTCATGGAGCCGTACTTTTTGAGTGGTAGAAGGTCATCCTTCAAGGTCAGAGGTCAAGTATATGTGGCCAAAATCGCTCATTTTATAAATACTTTGGCAATATTGAAGATACGATCTTGATATTTGGCATGCATGTGTATCTCATGGAACCGCACATTTTGAGTGGTGAAAGGTCAAGTCATCCTTCAAGGTCAAAGGTACAAAAAAATCAAAGCGGCGCAGAAGGGGACATAGTGTTTCTGACAAACACATTTTTCAATATCCAAGATAGCAACTTCATATTTGGTATGCATGTGTATCTCATGGAGCTGCACATTTTGAGTGGTGAAAGGTCAAAGTCAACCTTCAAGGTCAGAGGTCAAATATATGTGGCCTAAATCGCTCATTTTATGAATAATTTTGCAATATTGAAGATAGCAACTTGATATTTGGCATGCATGTGTACTCATGGAGCCGCACATTTTGAGCCGTGAAAGGTCAAGGTCATCCTTTAAGGTCAAATATCAAAAACTAAATTTTAAGCGGCGCAGTCGGGGATATAGCGCTTCTGACAAACACATTTCTTGTTTAAGTCATCAAACCATCACTGCTTCATTGTCAGTCATCAAACAATCACTTTTAGATATGAGGTCACCACACGTTCAAACTTTTAATTCAAGTTACTAAACAATCATTGCTATATTGTCAAGCACTATACAATAACTGCTATATTGTCCATCATTGTACAATCACTGTAATATTGTATGTCACTTTACAATCACTGTTATATTGTCCATCATTATACAATCATTGTTATAGTGTCCATAAATATATACATTCAGGTGCTATATTTCCGGTAGCTATACACTCACTGTCATATTGCCTATCAAAATACAATCACTGCTATATTGTCAAGCACTATACAATCACTTCTTTATTGTCCATCAATATACAATCACTGCTTTAATGCCCATCAATAAACAATCACTTCTTTATTGACCATCAATATACAATCACTTCTTTATTGTCCATCAATATACAAGTGTTATGCACCCGACAACAAATATGTGTTATCAATTAATATGCTCCCCAACACATTTTTGGGGGAGCATATAGTCGCCGCTTTGTGTATCGATCCATCCGTGTGTCCGTTCGTGCACAATTTTTGTCCGGGCTATTTCTCAGCAACTAATGATTGGAATTCAATGAAACTTTATGGGAAGCTTCACTACCAAGAGGAGATATGGATATTATCAGCGGGTTCTGGTCGGATGATTTGTCAAAGAGTTATGGCCTTTTGAAATATTCCATTGACTGTACATATATTGCAATTCTTGTCCGGGCTATTTCTCATCAGCTTAATACAGGAATTCAATTAAACTTTATGGGAAGCTTCACTTCCAAGAGGAGATGTGCATATTATCAGCGAATTCTGGTCGGAATATTTTTCACAGAGTTATGGCACTTCGAAATTTTTCATTAACTGTACATATAGTGCAATTCTTGTCCGGGCTATTTCTCAGCAACTTATGACCGGAATTCATTGAAACATTATGGGAAGCTTCACTACCAAGAGGAGATGTGCATAGTATCAGTGGATTCTGGTCGGATTATTTTTCACAGAGTTATGGCCCTTTAAAATTTTCTACATAAAAAATAATTGTCACCCCAACTACTGTGCCCTCAAGACGTTTCCTTTTATCTGAATGTATAGTGCAATATTGTGACAAAAAAAATCTTTGGAGAGCATCACCCGTCTCCGACGGTTCCTTGTTTTTTTTAAAGTTACCATATTATTTAGCAATATTTTTATTAAAAGTATTGTAGTAAAATTTACAGTGTTGTTATTAAAGACTAGTACAGCCAATTTTACATAATATTGTAACATCGTACCAGGACATCTTTACTTTAAGCATTTAGCTTTAAGCTCAAAATAACGCTCGAACGGTCATTGTCGGCTCGGGTACTACTAACATGTACCCCGTGTACTCTTAAGTATACGTACATGTAGCCCGGGTACGCTAAATATACTTAAACGTACCCGGTTGATTTTAGACTGTAACTGAGTTGTATTCCCGCCCAAAATCCAATTTTGTAAAATGCGCTACATATTACAGTAAAACAATATTTTATATCTCAAACAAACTTCTCTTTTAAAAACACTGCATCGACATGCTTTTAGGTATGAGTTTCGATGATATAGAGGCTATTAACAGAAAATAGACATAACTGTGAACAAAGTTAATAAAAAAGTAGCCGACAACATACAATTTAGCGTTAAAACTCCCGAGTATGTTTAAGAATAGTTACTGTACCCGGGGTTCATGTAAGTATACTTAATAGTACCCGGGGTACATGTAAGTAGTTACCCAGCCGACAACGACCAATCAAGCAACAATTACAGCCTATATTACATAATATTACGTCATAATACCCAAAAATCAAAATTTATTGTCACTTTATATCCTTAAATTGACACTCTTTGTGGCATTTACATGTCTAGCTTAATTATTTGTCCAGACAACTTTAAAAAAAATCGGTATAAAAGTGAAAAATATCGAACATGATGGAGATAGAATTTAGCCTAACTTAGTGAAATTTGACTTTGGGATTTTCTGTGTGATAGTAATAAACATTACATTAAAACATTTATATTAATCAAATGTTAATTATACCCCCATTCCCATTGGTAATGGGGGCTATATAGGAGTCACTTTGTCGGTCGGTCTGTCTCGAAGATTTCATCCGATCTTTATCAAACTTGGTCAGAAGTCGTATCTAGATTATGTCTTGGTCACGTTTGATTACGAATCATGTCGGATCAAAAATTAGGTCACGGAGTCACTTAGTGCGTTTTAAACCGAAAGTTTGACCGGTCCATAACTGTCATTTATCGTTAGATTTTAAAATGACTTGGTACGTTTGTTCACCATCATGGGACGGTGTGACATGCGAAAGAAATGCGTCGATATCTCCAACGTCTATGTCACACTTGGAGTTAAAACGTCAAATGCTTGTCCGGGCCATAACTTTGTTATTTATTTTGAGACTTAAAAATGATTTTGCACATTTGTTCACCATCGTTGGACAGTGTGTTATGCGAAAGAATAACGTCGATAACTCCTAGTTCAAGGTCAAAGTTTTAGTTCAAATGTGAAAATGGCCATAAATGAGCGTGTCCGGGCCATAACTATGACGTTCATGGTGAGATTTAAAAATCATGTGGTACATTTGTTAACCATTATTGGACGGTGTTTCATGCGAAAGAATTACGTCGATATCTTCAAGGTAAGGTCACACTTTGAGTTCAAAGGTCACAAATGGCCATAAATGAGCTTGTCCGGACCATAACTATGTCATTCATTGTGAGATATAAAAATTACTCAGTACATTTGTCCACACTCATTGAATGGTGTGTCATGGGGAAGAATTACGTCGATATATCTAAGGTCAAGGTCACACTTTCAGTTCAAAGGTAAAAAAAATACCCATAAATGATCTTGTCCTGGCCATAACTATGTCGTTCATTGTGACATTGTTAAATCATTTGGCACATTTGTTCACCATCATTGGACGGTGTGTTATGCAAAATAATTAAATCGATATCTGCAATGACAAGGTCACAATTTGAGTTCAAAGGTAAAAAATGGCCATACATGATCTTGTCCGGGCCATTACTACTAGTATGTCATTTATTTTGAGTTTTGAAAATTTCTCGGTACATTTGTTCCCAATCATTGGACGGTGTGTCATGAGAAAGAATTACGTCGCTATCTCCAAGGTCAAGGTAACACTTTGAGTTCAAATGTCAAAAATGGCCATAAATGATCTTGTCCGGGCCATAACTATGTCATTCATTGTATGTTTATATTGTGAGATTTGAACATTACTCGATACATTTGTTCACAATCATTGGACGGTGTGTCATGTGAAAGAATTAGGTCAAGATCTCCAAGGTCAAGGTCACACTTGGAGTTCACAAGTCAAAAATTAACATAAATGAACTTTGCCGGGCAATAACTATGTCATTCATTGTGAGGTTTAAAAATGACTCGGTACATTTGTTCACAATGATTGGACGGTGCGAAAGATTTACGTCAATATCTCCACGGTCAAGGTCAAACATGAGTCAAAAAGTAAAAAAAAGTCCATAAATGAATTTGTCCGGGCCATAACTATGTCATTTATTGTGATATGTTAAAATGACTTTGTACATTATTTTTGTTCAAAGGCATTGGACGGCGTTTCATGCAAAAGAATTCAAGAGTCAAAATGGCCATAAATGATTATAGCATAATAATATAAAAAAAACGCCAAAAAATTAGCTTCTCTTATTTTGTGAAGACAGCATGCAACATATTCTGTATCAAAGCAGCATGTGGGGGTATACATCTCGTCTGTGACAAAGATCGAGTTTAACCTTTTTTTAAATTTAACTGTGTGTCAGAACTGCGTAATCTATCGACGATTGTTATTAATGCTGTTAAGCTTAATACTTTGTGAAAATAAACACTTAACTTATCAACACTTTGTGAGTTGCTTTCGCATGCCTTTCGAACATTTACCAACTGCGTCTCAAACACAACATCTTCGCAGCGGCATGATTCATTTATTGCCTTATTGTCAAACAATATACATTAACTGCTGCATTGTCTGTCCATATACAATCACTTCTATATTTTCATGCACTATGCCATCACAATTATAGTGTCAGCCAACTTATGGTCCCTTCACCCATATTTGACTGCATGAATATAAATGGGCCTTTTCACGTTTTGGTAAATTTACAAAATTATAAAAAAAATGTTTCAGATTCGCAAATTTTCGTTTTATTTATAATATTTGAGAGGAAACAGTAATACTGAACATTTGCCTTGCTCTTAAATAGCCTTGATATGTATTTTTTGGCGATTTGAAAACCTGAAAATTATCAAGCGTTGCAACGCGAAATGATAAAATAAACTGGATAGTTCTTTTGTTGTCGTTATATTTTTCGAAACTATGAGAATTGCTTATATAAAGTAAAAAATACCTTAACATTGTATGAGCACGGATGGCCGAGTGGTCAGAGTAGTATATTTTTACTCCAGGGGTCAGTATTTCGAGCTATGTTAAGGGTTACTTGTTTCTCTTTTTTAAATTTCATTCTTGATTTTAACTGGAGCTTTTTAGATCCGATGTTTACATTTATCAATATAAAGCATTTAATGACACACTTAAATACATGCAAAAATCTGTGAAAAAGCCCCTTTAACATCAGTGTTTTCTTCCTTCTTTTCCCAACAGAGGAGTGCGAAGTAACAGATCTTGGAAACATTAGTTCAAGTCTTGAAATAAGGTAAGTTTTTTAAGAGTATAAATACTAGGCATTTACAATGAGCTTTTAGAAAAAAAGTTAAACTGTAAGAAATACATTTTCAACGATCATTTTTGAAAATATGTTTGTTACTAACAAAGTATTTAACCCATTTATGCCTAGGGTCTAAAAAAAGGCCTTGGCAAACAGCGTAGACCCAGATGTGACGCGGCATGATGCGGCGTCTCATCAGGGTCTGCACTGTTTGCTTAAAGGGATTTTTGTAAGAAATATTCTAAATAAAGAAATAAATATACTAGACATCCCCTATTTTGGAAATAAATTGATCAAATTTAGAAGAATGGCAGAGTTGACTAGGCATAAATGGGTTAAAATAAAATTTCAAAAGCATGAGTTGCAAAAGTATGAATGGTGAAGTGAAACAGAGTTAGATTTACTTTTCAAAGCGCATGAGTTTAAATCATGAAAAAAACATAGTTTAAAGCTCTCTTGAGCACCAAGTGTTAAAATGTTTAATACAAATTTCCTCATCAAAAATAAAAATGTTTAATACAAATTTCTTCATCAAAAAAAAAAAGAGCTGTTATCAGAATAAAACGGTAGAAAACTAGTGACAATTCTACTGTAAAGATTTAAAAATAGTTAAGAGTAAATCCTTTTATCTGATTAAGCTATTGTCCATAAAAAAACATATGTTGAAACAAATTGTTTTCTATGTTTCAAATTCCGCCTGAGCATAATGAAAATTTAAGTTAAGTTTAGAAAAGCAATTCACAAAGAAGTTAACAACTATGTCTTCTTTTCTGCCTCTTGCAAATGCATAAGTATAAACATAGATTCTGATATGTTTTACACCTGTAACATTCTGAGATTTAAACATAGAACATTTCAGGAAAAGAGTTAATTTGCGGTTGTTGAATTGATTCTGCTTTATTTCTGCGTGAAAGTGAAGCATAGTGTTTCAAGTCCATTTAAATTCCACTCGGTTTTGGGCTCATTTTTTCATACAGGAAAACTCATAACCCATGTATATTCATGACATTGTGATCTTGAAACCATAAAACTTCTTACAATTTTTAAAATCATAGTAATGGTCTTCCTGTCCATACCTGTTACAACAATTGTGATATTTGTGCAGGTGTATTCCTGGCTGCCAGCTGTATATGACCGCCATCGTACCATTGGAGTTTACAGTTCTTTCCCAGAATACCTTGAAGATCTTGCAGTACTCATGGACCCTTCATGAATGTCGTAGCCTTGACCTGAAGGACTGCCGTTACTGTCAGCATCATGCAATCAATGTAGGACACCTGTATTCAGTTGCTGTCGATAAACAGGCTTTAAATATAAGCTGGGCTTATGCTCTAGTTTATATCACAGGTAGGCCAGTTCTTCCCTTTTTCTCGGAAATTTGATTTTTGTGATAGGACTTCTTATTAAAAATTTTACTTTTGAAGAAGCAGTGGTATATTTCTTTGCATATGTTCTTTTGTCTGTTATTATGTTTGTTAAATGTCTGGTGGGTATATTTTGTTTTTACTCAACGACTTGAGAATTTTTCAGGCATTTTTTTGCGAGGAAAGGAAACCCCCAATGACTTTGAGGTCGTCATGTCAAATGTAAAGGCCACAAGGAATTGCAAAATTTAATTCAGTACAATAAAAACCCATTATTATCAACCCTTTTAATAGTTTTAATGTAATAAATACTTTACCTGCTATCATTAGATATTTCCTTCGAAGGTTTGTTCATTATCCCGAAGTTTCTGGAGCAGACACCTACATGCCCGAGATTTAGTCTGACCCGGAACACATAATGTAACTTAACCGGTTTCATCCAAAATCATTCTTCGGGATAGCCTTACAACGCCATTTTGATATTCTCAAAAAATCGATTTGTTCACCATGTACACGCTGGGTTTTGTTTAGAGAAGTTTAATTATTTATCTGCAAATTATTATCTCTGTTATTTTTTCATTGTATTGTTTACTTTGTGTAAGTATGACCCAATAGCACGGCTCTTGCGGTCACGTGCAGGGAGAGTGGGGTACACACCCTTCTTGCCTTTCACATTACGGCTGCACGCTAAATCGCATGAACTCATTCTTCGGAGAACGGTCAGATGTGATCTTGCATAAGGCTAGGAACCGTAGGACGTTTCAGAGCCTCAAGCGTAGAAACAGATCTTCTAGATCTTGCTCGCGTAGCTCTTTGGCGTCTTGTCGGAGTAGGGAAAGTTCGGCTTGCCGCGACTTTTCCCCGACCGTCCTCGACCACGTGGCTCCGGCCACCGGTCCGCCTTTGACCAATCCGGTCACCGGTAAGCCCTTGACCATTCCAGTCACCGGTCAGCTTATGAAGGTCCGGTCACCGGTCATACTGTTGCTGATCCGGTCACCGGTGATCCTGTGCATGGCGCTACCATCGGTCTTTCCGGTCTGCCTGGCCAAATCACTGGTCATGCAACCCCTTCCTTGAGGGAGGGAGTCCCTGCAGGTGTGTCACGCTCTGTTTCACCGGAAAACGACATCCAGCTAGACGCTAACACGATGTTGTCGGCACTTCACACCTCTAGGCGCAGTCGCGTTCCTACCCTTCACCACATACGCAGACGTACATTATCAGATGTCTCCGGCCATTCCTCCTCCTCGGAATCGTCGTCGAAGGGCCCATCGTCTGCTTTGAAACGCCTTCATCTCATCACTAACGGAGTGTACATCGGGCTCGCTCTCCTCCGAGCAGTTCCCGGCGTCGATCCTTCTAAATCGATCACGCCAATGCTCAGGGAGCCGCTATTCCAGGAGACCTCATTCCCAGTGTTGCCGGACAGTGTCTCGGCATCGTATGGATAAGGGACATCGCCCTTCCTCACGTAGGCGCTCTCGGACCCCCGGCCCCTCCTCTGGTTCTTTGCCGGTATCATAGGACTCCCTTCCACGTGTCGGTCTCTTTATTGGCTTCCACACACGTTTCAGCCGCTTCTACAGCCAATTGGCCTATTTTGTCTATAAACACAAGTTCGTTTATTTCTTAGGCTCCAATGTCAGAGGTTCACCTCACCACTATGCCTACCTTTTCAGCTCCACGGGTGTCTTCTACGTTGCCTAGACGTATACCCCCGGCTGCTACCCCATCGAATCAAAATACATTATGGATTCAGCAGTCTTCAGGACACTTTGTACCCTTCACTACTGATCCTATGCCGGGGACCGCTCATTACCAAAGTCACTCCGCTGACTTGGTCTCTGGTCGGCATTCCTCCCTAGCTCTTTTCATTCTGGTGCTGGCAGATGACCCATTGATGCTAGATGGTCAGGAAATACCTCCCTGAGGTATTCCTCCTTCTGTCTCCGCCGGCAACATGCAGACTGCTGGTCTCTTAGACGGTTCGGCTTAAGCGGGCTCGGAGGCTAACGTTGAGGCCGTACAAATCTATTTGGCCTCTTTTCAGCAGTTCTATGAACTTATGTTCGAAACCCTAGATGATGACTTTTGCCCCGCCCTTCCCTGTCGGCTACAGGCTCTGCGGTCACCGTCGCTCAGACGGGCGCCCGACAGGATTAGCAAGGCAACGTCTCGCATCGACCTCCTCCTTGCAATTAGCTCAACGACAATGTCTATCTTTACGTCACTGGAATCCACAAATAAGCCTTCTCCATCGCCATGGAAAGCTCCTAAGGACCTGGCTGAGCCTAAATTTGTTGAAGGCGGTAAAAGTCTCCGGTACCCGACCCGACCACCGGTTTTGACCTTTCCAAACTGCCGGATCTCGTCCTGACATTAGCAAGATTTCGCTTTCTATGCCAGTTGCTTCTTATCCAATCTCAGTTCCTAACTCTATGGTGGAGAATTAGAAACTAAGAGAGCGCCGATCCATAGGTCTGCTTCGATATAGCTTTAGAGCTGTTAGAATCATTTTCAGTGGAACTCCGGGCCTTATTGTCCCTTACCGGTTTCACCGGAGGGGACTTATGGTTTGCGCTTTGTGAGTCTGTCTGTGAGTCTGTCTGTCTTTCTGTCACACTTTTCTGTATCCTGCGATAACATTAAAAGTTCTTAATATTTTTTCATGAAACTTGCAACATGGATACATGGCAATATGGGCATTATGCACGTCATTTCCATTTGTTCCTACGTCAAAAATTGTGGTTTCTATGGCAACCAAAAAAAAGTTTCTGAAAATGGTGAAATTTCTGACAATGGTTCAGCTCGGTAGGGGACCATATTGCTTGACAATTGCTTTGTTAATTTAGTTCTTCATTAATTCACATTATGATGCGTCTTCAATGTCGGAGATGCTAAGGTTCCGGAGAGACCCCACCTTCTCATCCCTGCCTCCAAATTTGCTGTTGGAACCAGGCGTGAACTCGCTCAGAACTGCTTGTTTCACAGCAGACTCCCTTTTTGGACGCAGGATACAGGCTGCAATCACGGTTGACCAGGAAGACCAGGTCGATGCTTCTTTAGCGAGAAACAACTCTGGCCAGCACCAAGGGGCTTTTAAGCGTCCAGTTTCTAAGTCCCCGGCAGCCCCGCCGGCCAAGAATGCTAAGAAGAACAACTTTTTTCCTAGGCGTTCTTTCATTCTGTCTCCGGCCCCAAACAGGCCGTCTTCCTATCAGAAGTCATCTGGTAATGCCTCCTGCAAAAAGGGCAATTACAAGCCGGATCAAAAGACTTACAAGCCTTCGGCCAGGGGGGACCTCCCCAAGGTCAGCCCTAGGGTTTCCCCTTTTCTACCATCACCACCTCCGATACAGGTCGCGGCCGGACTTCTGCACTGCAAATCGATGGCTCCAAAAAACTTCAGACCCATGGGTTAATTCCCTTGTTACAAAATTCCTCACTTTTCAATTAAAAAAAAAGGCCTCCACTTTCCCGCGTCCCTATAGATCTGGTATCTCCGCATCCACAAATTCCAGATTTCATTCTCGGACTCTTGAACAAAAAACAGGCGATAGAACGGGCTCACGACCCTTATTCTCCAGGCTTTTTCAGTCGCCTTTTCCTGGTTGAAAAGAAACGCAGCTCCTGGAGACTGGTCATAGACTTAATGCGTTCAACACTTTTCGAGTCAAACCGACTCAAGATGGAGACTCCAGACTTCATACGAAACTCCTTCAAACCCATGTATTGGGGAGTGTCCTTGGACCTAGAAGATGCATTATCCCATGTTCCTATCCATCCCAACTACAGGAAGAACCTGCGCTTCGCCTTTCGAGGCAAGGTCTACCAGATTCGGGCAATGCCCTTTGGATTGGCTACAACCCCATGAGTTTTTACCAAACTAATGGCTGATGTCGGCGCACACCTCCGGACACACGGAAATTAACTTCTTCAGTATTTCGACGACTGGCTCGATAGTCAACTGCTTCTACTGAATCTAGATTTCTCTTGGACGGAACTTCTCTCGTTAGGGCTCCTTCTCAATGCAGACAAATCAGACCTCATTCCTTCTCTGGGTTTCAACTTCGTGGGAATGAATTTGTTTACCCACATCAATCTGGTAAGGGAATCACGTCAAAGTGTATCAGACCTCCTGCGGGTAAAATTGGTTCTGTCCCAATCTCACATCAAAGCTCAAGAATTCCGGTATAGAGAAAGTCCGGTATTCTGAGCTCTGTAGCTGACTTTTCACAGCTTGGACGTCTCTTTCTACGTTCTCTTCAGCACTATCTCTCAGCTCGTTTGAAATGGTCTCTGGACAATCTGCTTACACAGATTCCCCTCCTTCTGTTCTTAGTCCCCCACCTTCAGTGGTGGATAGACGAGAAGACTATCTTGGCAGGAGTACCGCTTCTTACCCCGCAATCTTCCTTTCATCTCGAAATGAATGCAAGCAAGGAAGGTTGGGGCGCTCACCTGGAACAACTCATCCTGATAATCTTAGGAATGTGGTCTCCTTAGGAGCCTCACCTGCAAAACAATCTTGAAATGCGAGCAGTCTTTCGTGCTGCATCTCATTTCCGATCACATCTTCGGGACTCCTTTGTGATAATGTAAACAGACAACACATGTCATGGCTTACATCCACGCACAGGGCGGAACACATTCTCACTCCCTGTATCTGGAAACCAGAAACTGACTCCTTTTTTGCAAGAGCCTCAACATCTCTCTCTCTCTGTACCAGACACATACCAGGTCGTCTCAACGCCCTGGCAGACGGTTTGTCTCGCAAACACCAGTTACTTCCGTAGGAGTGGATACTTCATCAGGAAGTGGCCAACCAGATTTTTCTCACGTTCGGTTATCCACTGGTCGACCTGTTTGCGACCAGAGACTATCACATACTTCCTATGTACGCGAGTCTAGTTTACGATCCAGCAGCGTGGGCAGTTGATGCGCTTTTGTTCTCTTCTGACCAACTGCACGTTTACGCCTATCCCCCACCCATTCTAATTCCCCAAATCTTGGACGAAATCAGGGTGAGCTGTTGCAAGATCCTCCTGGTCGCCCCTTGCGGCCCATGAGATACTGGTTCAACGACCTTCTCAGTCTCCTGTGTGACTGTCCCAGGAAACTTCTTCACAGGTCAGATCTCCTATCTTAAAGAGGCAGACTTCATGCGGATCTAAACATGTTCTACCTACACGTCTGGCCGTTATCCGGCAATCCCTGCAGAAGAAACGTTTTTCTGTAAGGGCTTCAACCCTCGTTCCCTCTGCAAGGAGAAAGTCCACCAGAACAGTCTATGATGCTGGCTGGAAGCTCTTTTCTGGCTGGTTTATTCGAAGGCAAAATTGATCCCCTCAATCCTTCTGCTAGACGCATAGCGGATTTTCTCATCTACCTCTTTGATGATAAGAAACTTTCTCTTAGCTCTATCAAAGGATAAAGATCTATGCTTTCGCATACTTTTGCTTATTCGTTAGTCATCACAAGTCTGTACTGACCCAGCCATTACGGAACTGATCCGAGCCATGGAACTTCAACGCCCTGTTTTTTATCCCTTACCCCTAAATGGGATTTGGCTTGCGTTCTGTGGTCGCTTACTAAGGCTCCCTATGAACCCCTTTGATAAGGCTTCTTTACAGTTTCTAACCTGGAAGACCCTTTTCCTTCTTACTATGGCTTCAGTCAAACGGAGAAGTGAAATTCTTGCTCTTTTTGTCGAAGACGGCCATCTTCGTTTTGATTCCTCCGTTGGCTCCGTCACTTTGTTGTGTCAGCCAGGATTCCTTGCTAAAAATCAACTCCCTTCTATGGCTTCTAAACACTTCAAGGTCCCAAGTCTTTCTAGAACTTGTGATCAAGAAGATGAAGATGGGCTCCTCTGCCCAGTCAGGGCTTTGAAGTTCTACCTCAGCAGAGTTAAGTCCATTGTAGGTTCTCGCAAGAGACTCTTCATTCCCTTAAAAGAGTGGAGGGCGATGTGTCTGCTGCTTTTATTTCTCGTTGGGAAGCCTCGACTTTAAGAATGGCTTACTCTTCTCTCTCATCTAGGGATTCATCCCTTTTTAAGATCAGACTGCATGGATTACGAACTCTGTCGGGTTCGTGGACGTACATAAATCGCAACCCACTCTGACGTGCTCCAAACTGCTTTCTTGAGGAATCCGACCACCTCCTCATTTTCTCTTCGTTTTATGGAGTGCCAACAAGACAAATTGTATTGTTTTTTTGGGCCCCCTTGTGGTTGAACAAACGGTAGTGTCTTCTACGACAGAGAAAGACTTACGCCTATTCGAGAAGTCAGTCAATACCCTACTAACGAAGATTGGCTGATAATCCTGGATATGGATTCTGTTGTGATGGAGGAGCTATACGCGAACCTTCCCGCCACAGCTGCAAATTCAGCTAATGATAGCAGGTAACGTATTTATGAAATTAAAACAAATTTTTCAATTAAAGTTCATTTTAATTACTAAATACTTACTCAGTGTGTCCCTCCTCCCACCCCACTCTTCGACTAATATTGTTTAGATTGGAAGAAGAATGATTCTGTGTTAAACCGGTTTGGCTAAGCCACTTGACATTATATGTTCCGGGTCAGACTCAATCTTGAGCATGTTGGTGTCGGCTCCAGAAAATTTCGCATAATTAACCCACCTTTGGACGAAATAGCTAATGATAGCAGGTAAATATTTAGTTATTAAAATGAATTTTACTTGAAAAATAGGTTTTAATAATGATGAAATAGCATCTTACAATTTGACAATGTATATCCTTCTTTTTATGCCACCGGATCGAAAGGTCGGGGGTATATTGTTTTTGGACTGTCTTTCTTTCTTTCTGTCTGTCATTGAGACATTCTGTCATCAAAACTGTAACCTTACAGTAAAGTTTTGCAATAACTTTTGAAATATTGAACATACCAACTTGATATGTGGCATGCATGTGTATCTCATGTAGCTGCACATTTTGATTGGTGAAAGGATAAGGTCATCCTTCAAGGTAAAAAAAGCGGCGCATTAGGGGTCATTGTGTTTCTGACAAACACATCTCTTGTTTGGTGTTACTACAGAATGCTGTTCAAGAAGGAAATTTCTCCCATAAAGCTATTAATCCTCTTTGACATGTTGTTTAAAAACGAAAATGTCTCTCATGCATCATCATAACAGCGTGTCACATACCAGGACCAGTTGTTTGCAGCTTCTAAGGTCATGGTCACTCTAAGTTCTAACATCTGGTATATTATTTTTTGGCAAATTAATGATATTTTCGCAAGAACATTTAGTGAATTTAACTCTTTAGAACATAATCTATCGATTTATGTGTGTGAGAAAGTCGGGTAACAACATGTCAAGCTAATTTTCCACCCAGCAGCCGCGCACCATACCCCACCCACCATTCCATCATGGCGTCCTACACGTGCTCAACAATTCTTTGTTTGTTTTTTGTACTCTACTGTGTGAACTACAGATCAGAACAACAATTGTATGAATCAGGAACAATAAGTGTAACATGTATATTTAGGTCTATGCAAATTTTTCACCACAAACCCAGAGCATTTTCAGACAAAAGGAGTGGTCTACTGATTGCTATTTTACTAATGTCCGGCGACATAGAACGAAACCCTGAAATGTAACTATATAGTCTTGTGCAATGTGTGATATGCCTGTTACTTGGTCCCAGGAGGGATTAGCGCGTGATGATTGTAGTATTTGGTACCACCAGTCTTGTTTGTACTATTGAACTTAAAGACTTGGAAAGATCAAGTGTTGTTTGGCAATGATGTAAATGTGACAACATGAACTGTGACAGTTTTACATTTGAAAGTAATGAACTTCAACTATCAAATCCGTTTGAACCACTATCCGGGCTTAATTTTACTGTCAATTCGATACAATCCGAAGTCTTTGACACTTTACATACAAGTAGTCCGAGGCACAACTCTAGTAGTATTACAAATAGCAGACACACTTCTTCACGCGTTTCTTCAAGAAATAATCTAGTAAATAACACATGAATGAATCTCCTTATCTATTACCACCGAAACAGAACTTGACAATCTTGAATGTTAACTGTAGAAATATTCGTGACAAAACATCAGAATTTAAAATTGCAACCAATATAAAACCATATGTTATTTGTGGAATGAACCGTAGAAATGACCGTGGCACGCGCGGTGGAGGTGTTTTTTGTTGCTAACCGATCCAATTTAACGTCAGTCGAATGTATTCAATTTATAACAGACTGTGAAATTGAACTAGTTAAGATTTCTTTGGAGTCGAGTAAAACACTTTATATCGAATCTTTTTATAAGCCGAAAAGATAGTTGGCGGACCTTGATAATCTTAAATCATTATTAGAACGCCTTAATGACAGCAAACCGAAAGAACTTATTTTATCAGGTGATTTTAATTGCCCTGACATAGATTGGACCACCCTTACCGTGTGTACCGGGGACATTCAATATAGAACTATCCAACAACATTTAATTGACATCATGAGTGAAAATGATCTAACTCAGATACATTTTGATCCAACTCGCCAAGGAAACTTACTTGATTAAACATTTACAACAAATCCGTCATTTAATAAAAGTACTACAAATGTACCTGGTATCTCGGATCACGACATGGTAGTGATAGATTCAGACATTAAACCGCATTTAATTAACTCTAAACATATACCAATTTTTTAATTCAATAAAGCCAATTGGAATGCCATCAAGGAAGATTGCCAGTGTATGTCGGACAATATTACTGACAAAGTCAATGGTGTTATTAACATTGAATAATTGTGGTCTATTTTAAAAATGGTTTTAAAACAGTGTCGAAAAACACATGCCATCGAAAATACATCAAGTCAAAAAGAACCTACCGTGGCTGAACAGAAACATAAAAACAATCTTTGAAAAATAAAGCTCGTCTTAATAAACAAGCAAAGAAAACTGGATCTACGGGCCGTTTCAAACAATACAAAAAAGAATGCAAAAGAAATCTGCGTAGAGCGGAATGGAATCATATAAATAAAATTATACAGGACGGTATGGACAAGCATAACTCTTAACCCTTCTGGAACTATAGAAAATATAAGAAACAGGATAACATCGGAGTTGCACAGTTGAAAAAGAAAGGTAACTTATTATCTGATGCCAAAGAAAAAGTAGAAATTTTACTGACACAATTTCAATCTGTGTTTAGAATAGACAATGGCACCTCGTCGGTACAAGAACACCTTAATTCTCAACCTTTTCAGACAAAACCTCATCTTCAAATTAACTCCAAAGGTGTATTGAAACAACTGTTAAATATTAATGTGTCTAAAGCTTGTGGTCCTAATTGCATCCCGAGCATTGTTTTAAAAACTTGTGCAAATGTACTGTCGACGGGCTTAAATGAAATCTTTCAGTATTCGTTAAACACCGGTAAACTACCTCAGGATTTGAGAAACGCGAATTTAGCGCCTGTATTTAAGAATGGAGACAAGCATTCAATTGAGAACTACCGACCAGTAAGCCTTACATCAGTAACAAGCAAGATTCTTGAAATATTATATGTAGCCATCTTTTATAACATTTTGACAAATATATTGTACTGACAAATTTAAATCATGGGTTCAGATCTTGCTATTCTACAGAGACACAATTATTACTAACCATGCATGATCTACTGACATCTTTTGAAAAGAAACAACAAGTTAATATTGCAATTTTGGATTTTAGCAAGGCGTTCGATACTGTGCCGCATGATAGTCTATTACAAAAAATGTCACACTATGGAGTTAAAGGTCACTTGCTGTCCTGGTTGTCATCCTTTCTTAAAGACAGATCTATGAAACATCTCGGATATAGTAAAATTACAAGAAGATTTAGCTTCACTAGAAGTTTGGGCATCAACCTGGGGTATGAAATTTAATGCAAAAAAGTGTTACATCCTAAGTATGAAAAGTAAAAGTTCGTACTACTACGAGTTCGATAAAACAATATTGAAACATGTAGATTCTAATCCATACCTCGGATTACTCATATCAAATGACTTAACGTGGTCGAATCATATAACATACATTTGCAAAAAGGCGAACTCAACGCTCGGGTTTCTTAGACGTAATTTAAAAAACCTGTCCCCAAGAATGTCGTAAAACAGCTTTTATCGCATTGGTTCGATCTCAACTTGAAATGGTTCAATCATATGGGACCCCTTTCCCAAAAAGGACATTGACAAGATCAAAAAAGTTCAGCGTCTTGGTGCTCTTTTTATAATGAATAACTACAAATCCAAGGAAGAAGGATGAATTACAAATATGCTTAACACTTTAAAACTGAATTTTCTTCAAGACCGACGCGTCTATAATCATTTGGTGATGCTCTACAAGATCGCAGGGGGTATGATGCCGGCAGTGGACCCAGATGAATACCTGACATCGAAACCTCAACGAAGAACTGTCAAAGAAAAACTTACTCCGACTTTACATCGTCGAACATTTTAGACCGACAAATAACTCTCGCGCATTCAAAGTTCCTGGTGCTCAAACAAACGAGTTTTAAAACTATTTTTTGTGGAAACACTTGTGTCGTTGAACCACCTGGACGATAGTGTGGTGAGCATGCAGACAGTCGAGGGCTTTATACTAGCCCTCCCAGATCACTTCTGAAGACTCCTCCCCGTAGAAATATACCAGAAGTGGTCCTTCTACGTATTCGAATAGATACAGATACAATAGCTATTATCTAAAATATAACAAGCGTAATACTGGGTACAAAGATCTTTAATATTACTTATTATATTCTCTGCTCTTTTCAGTCTCTTACGAAAATGGAGACAAAGAGTGGGCCCACCTCATGTGGAAGTATTTTGAAAAACGAACAAACAAAGAATGCTACACCGTACCTACAAGCGGTATAACGCTAATACATCGTTTTGACATCTACTGCAGAGATACAAATGAGGGCAATGAAAGCAATGAAAGCTTGGATATGACAACAGCCCAGTTTACATACAAATTAATGACTATGTTTGAATTTCAAGGTATGTACAGTATTCTATGGTAAATAAACCTTAGAAAGTTGTTATTTTAGAAGTTTTTTCTACATTTTATTATCATTGTATCTGTTTGTTTCAGCTATAATGGCCAGTGTTAGCTTGTTTGTCTGTTTGCATTTTGCCAAATTAACACTTATTATTCCCTCTTCCATCCGTCTGTAAATAATTTTGAGTTAAAAAGTCCCATTTGGCCATAAAAAGCTTGTTTGTGACATGAGCAGAGATTGAAAACAAGTGAATGTGACCATGCTTTGTTTTATTGTTTAAAATCTTTTTGAGAATTTGTATGCAGCTAATATCTTCAGAGCTTGATATACACGTTTGTGCGATAAGAATCGTGTCGTGGAAAAACGAGGTAGTGTTGTGAAGTGTGTAACCTTGAACGTTAAAGGACAGCGGACAAGATTTCATCATAAGAATTTGTGAAATTGCTTTCAAAATATGACATCATTTGCAGGCTTGCTGAAATTGCCCGTCTGCCGGTCTAGAGCGGCGGATTAACAAGAATGTCGGTCCTGGCGACTGGCAAAATGTGAAATGAATGCAAACAAATCATATATTTTCAAAGAAGAAAACTCAACGAGCTAACCGCTTACTACATCATGACAATGAAATCGCTCATTGTTTTGATGTTTGCAATAAGTTTGCTATGTGCAATTAGCAATTTCAACTGGTTACACGACACCTACTTCAAATCAGTCGCAAAATCGGCAACTGTGTTCTAACAAAAAAGATCTTGATAGCTTTGACACATTTTCGAGTCGATAAGGACATTAAAATATTAATTTCTTTATCAAGCATGGCTTTAAAAAGGCTGTTCATTAAATATAAACAAGGTTCAAGTGATATATTTATAACATGCACTCGTCATAATTCTCCCAAAAAGTTATCATTTTTAATTGTACAAGTTAGTGTCCGTTAACCGCAATTTTTTTTCGATACTTCTTCTTACTTTAGATTACGTTGTTATAATGCCTAAATGGATATCATTGGTTACTTAAAATATACAGTCCAACCCCTACTTCCGGTCACCCCTCATCGCCAGTCGCCTCGTATAGGGAGGCCAGTCTGTGCCGCGACCGTCGATAAACACTATATAATGCACCCTTCTTTAGCGGTAACCCCGTTTCTCCGGCCAGCGGCCAGCAATTTTGCATCCCAAATGTTACATTTCCCCCATATGAGTGGTCACGCGCAAGTAAGTCAGTCATGTAGATTGGCAAAATTACACCGATGCAATGGCGAAAAAAACTATACGTACTTCCAGTCTGCCGTTTAGGCTCTGTTGTACTGAAGCGTGATGTGTGATAAACAATTATTGAAGACGACACCATGAAAGCTACTGTCCTTAACAACTTCTTCACAGAACAAACTATCCTGGACGACTCTGAAGCACCTAACCTAAGGCAATTCATATATCATAACAACGAAACTCTGACCTCCCTTGTGGTCACTCCAACTGAGATTGAATCAGTGCTACGAGGCTTACCATTAAATAAAGCTTCTGGCCCAAATTCAGTAAATAACCGCATCCTGAGAGAACTTTCAACTGAACTATCTTTTCCTTTATGTGATATTTTCAATACTTCCTTACGCACCTCTGTATTCCCAGAACCATGGAAAGAAGCTTTTGTCACCCCAATATTCAAATCGGGAGACTCATCTAACCCAGCCATCTATCGTCCTATCTCTTTACTTAGCACACTTGGAAAAGTATTCGAAAGAATTGTATTTAAATATACATTTAACTTCCTACACACTCATCAGATCCTCTCCCCCTTACAATCTGGATTTGTCCCTGGCGACTCAACAATAAACCAGCTTACGTTTCTCTATAACTTCTTTAGCGAGGCTATCGATTCTGGAAAAGAGGTCAGAGCTATATTCTGCGACATCAGCAAAGCATTCGACCGTGTTTGGCATAAGGGTTTGTTGTTTAAGCTTACGAATATAGGCATAAGAGGTTGTCTCTTATCCTGGTTCGAATCCTACCTTACTAACCGCAAACAAAAAGTTGTTCTCCCAAACGCAGAATCCAATTGGTCTCATATCAACGCTGGAGTTCCCCAAGGCTCAATTTTAGGACCTCTATTGTTTTTAATTTTCATTAATGATATTGTAAAAGATATTCATTCAAACATCAGGTTATTTGCCGACGACACTAGCCTTTATGTTGTAGTCGACAATCCAGTCAACGCTGCAGCTATACTTAACTCCGACCTCGAAAGAATCAATAAATGGGCTAAAACGTGGCTTGTCAGTTTTAATCCTAAGAAAACGGAATCGATGATTATAAGTCGCAAGACAAACACAACTCAACATCCCCCTGTATATATGGATAACGTTGCCATTAGCGAAGTAACAAAACATAAACATCTAGGACTCTACTTTACGAAAGATCTTAAATGGGGCGCCCATATTGAGTACATAGTAAATAAGGCCTACACAAGAATACACGTGATGAAAAAGTTAAAATTTAATTTAGATCGTTCCTCATTGGAAACCATGTACTTATCATTTATTCGTTCTTTACTCGAATACGGCGATGTCGTTTTTGACAACTGTTAGAAAACGTCCAACATGAGGCTGCACGAATAGTCACAGGTGCCACGAAATTAATCTCTATCCAAAAGCTTTTGGAAGAAGTCGGATGGGAAACTTTAAGTAATCGCAGAGCCAAACATAAACTCACTCTTTTTTACAAAATGACTAATAACCTAACCCCATCCTATCTGTCTGACTCATGTCCACCAATGAATACCAACGACCGCTATAATTTAAGGAATAATCAATCACTTTATGTCCCTAGAGCTAGAACTGCGCTCTACTACAACTCATTTATCCCATCCACAACTCGTGCTTTCAATAGCCTTTCAACCGAAACCTCGAACGCATCATCCATCCACACATTTAAAAGAGGTCTTCCATCATCAGCGGTCAAAGTTCCAAAATATTATTACTATGGAAAACGTATATCCCAGATAATGCATACGCGACTACGCACAAACTGCAGTGTGCTTTCACATGAACTGTTTAGTAAAAACATTATACAATCCCCTCTTTGCTCTTGTGGCGAAGAAGAAACAGCTAGCCACTATTTTTTACACTGCCCATTGTACTCCACCATTCGAGTGCGCCTCTTGAACTGTGTATCGCACTTCTGCCTACCCTCAACCAAGGTATTGCTTTTTGGAAATCCTATTCTTTCCTTGGAAGACAACTGTACTATTTTTGCAGCAGTACATACCTTTATTGATATATCTAAACGTTTTGATAAGACGCCTTCGGTACCAATTCCCACATTATTATAACGTGCTCCACAGCTCCTTCAAACTCTTTCTCCAACCTCGTTCTACCACTATATCTCCGCTTCCATTTCTCTAACTCTTCCCTACTATCACTTACACATCCACTTTATCTATGTATCCATACTCATCTACTTTTCCCACATTAAACCTTACTTCAATATAATTATACACATGTACTTTCCACCACAACCACTCTTCATTAACATTTATGTAGTGAAGTCCTTCTCGCCTAATGCATCGCTTATTCATGCTCGTGGAACGACCTACAATAAGCTAAGTTTAGCTTCCAGGTCAATCCACATATTACTGTGTATTTAGTTGCTGTATATGCATTCCAAAATAAATATGTTTAAACCAAATTGCAATTAATTAGCGGCATATTATCGGGTTATCTGGTTAAAAGCAATATGCGACCGTTTGATGTTCTTGTTTCCGCACGTGCGAATATCACCTATTATTACTGGAAAAGAGATTCTTAATTTATTATTTATTATTTATAGCTGTTGAATCATACTATTTCCAGCACACATTGATTACCATTATCTGCTAATAAAAAGTTAAAAAGAACAACGAAACTTTTAAACGAAATCAACTGATCTACATGTTCTCTGTGCTAAAAGGTTTTTATCCAAAAATCAATACACACACTTGCTTTCCATGGGTATTGCGTGAAATTGTACATTGGTGCATAATTTTCGCGCGCTTTTGTCGGGACAAAGGAAATACATAAGGACTTTTTTGATGCTAGAATTTGTTAACGTCTCATTGACATAAAACAATTGGGAGTGTGTTTTGGATTACAAATTATTATTCTCATTTGGGAATTGAACACAGCATTTATATTTGTTTTATATTAACAATTATTTCAATATTAATTTTGGTAAAACCCTTTGCGCGGCGGAAAAATGTTTTTATAATATTATGCATACAAAGCACGATAGCCACACATAACTGATTCACAACAGTTATCTGTTCCCATCTTAAGTGCATTGGGGCCATACAACGCGCTTTGTGTAAACACCGAATCATGAGAATGATTCTTTTTCATTGACTTGATTTTGATGATGATTAGAAAGATGAATAGAATATTTTTTTGAATGAAAATGTTGTTTTATAGCTGATTTTAGAAAGAATGAAATACAATTATTTTTAGTCTATACATTGTTTAGTACATGTACACATATTGACCATTTTGTTTATACAAAAATTGAACAGTTGGCCATGCGGTCATTCACTATAGACTCCCTATGGCCCACCCCCCTCTTAAGAGGCCACCCCGCTTAAGCAGCCAATTTGGCCGTTTCCCTTGACTGGCTGCTTAAGAGGGGTTGGACTGTAGTATGTCCTATTAGATGCCCTGTTACATAATTCGTTGGATGACCATCATCCAATATGTCGTTTTTTACGTTTCTTTGATGGTGCAAAGCAGTGGCTAGTTGAGCTAAATAAAGGGTCTATGTTATTGTACATAGTTGTGTTGTTGTTGTTTTTTCTGTCCGGCTAAATTTTCTCCGGACAGGCACATTTTCTGAAATGCATGTCCAGATGACCGACAGATGTTTTCCAATTTCGCCAAGCCTGCATTTGTTTAACCAAAACATGGACTCCTTCAAAATCTAATATAAAATAGTCTGGAATTATATATTTACCTAAAACATTGATATAGACGCTATCAAAATAGGCATGCAAAACGCGCAAGTGGTGGAATTGTTGTGTATATGAGATATAATTTACCAAAAAATAGTACCTTTTGCAAAAGAAATGTAATAGATTGACTACTATGGATTAAACTTGATAACATTTATTTTAATACTAAAATGACATGTATATTGGGGTAACATATAAAGCACTCTAAAATTCACCTGTTCACGCTCGAATGGATGGGGATATTTTTCAGATTATTTAATCAGATATTAATAATTTTAGCAAGAATAGTGCAGTTTCATGTAACGGGGAATACAAATTCAAGCATTGGACGAAAGTTAGATTATATTGCGTATGATCGTAGTTTGATTAATCTCGATATGATAGACATTGACAATCTTTGCCAAGGACCATTTGTGATTTGATTTCAAACCGCTTTGCGGACGGATTGTTAGATATATGTATGGCTACACATTTTTGAGTTGTTAACAGTAAATTACATAATGATAAGAATATTGGAAGAATAACGTGGGCAAAGTTTAGTAGTTGACTAGCTATAAACACTGTCGGCGAATTTTGAAAATATTGTGCATTTTTAAATAAAAGATTTTAATGAATTTTCCAATCATTGAATATAATCTAAAAACTGGAAGAACTAGCAAAACAAAATACACGAGGACCAAAACAATTTGTTAAATGATATTCTATTGACAGAGAATCTGTTATTTCCCAATTATTGAGCAATATTGTACTTTTTCAGTAAAGTCTTTTATGCGGGAATGAAATTAATGATGACACAGAGGACCTAGTTTCAATGTTTACTCAGTATATAATATGTCTAAAGTTATTTTGTTTTGCACGCACTATTAACTCCGTTTCAAATAACTTCGATTCAGTTGACAAAAATAAACAAAAATGGTGTGCGGAATGTGAACAAAAGCAAAACGAATATAATAATGCTTTGTACAGATATAACAAAATGAATAACAAGATTAATTGCCTGTCAGGATTTGAAAAAAGAAAGCATATAATTTTCGTTAATGCAAGTCCGATTTTAATCATACGTTAGGACGCAAGATAGACAGTGTGGAATCAAAATCACCTAAATAATTTTGGAAAATGTTTTTAAAAAACTGCCAACCCGAACGGAGAAACATTTTATGTAAAATAATTGTTTAACACTTTAAAAACCTGCACAGAATGAATGTAGTTAAATAATGAGTACAGTATAAATTGTTTTCGTTATTTTGACAGTAACCATTATTCTGAAAGTTCTTATCCAGGCTCGATAGGCACATATCATTTGAAGAAATTGTCATGGCCTCAAAACAATTAATTAAACATAAGGCGTGTTCATCTGACAATATTATTTACAAATATTTTCAAGAAAGTGTCCATGTAATAGGTAACGCATTGGAACTGTAATTTAATCATATTCTCAAGTCTGGGAAATTCCCACACAGCTGGTTAATGGGTCTGATAATTCCCCTGTAAAAAATGTTTATACCAAATAATTATTGAGGTAAAACCCTTGTGAGTTATTTTGAAAAGTTATTGACTTATATACTAAACTAAGCTTACACAATTGGGTTACTGCTAATGAAATTTTAACAGAAGCACAGTTCGGTTTCAAGCCGAGCTTTAGTACAAGAGACGCAATATTTGTCCTTCAAACATTGATTGTAAGTAATATAAACAATAAATAAATATTGAGTTGCACTTTCAAGCATTTCTATTAATCAATTATTAATCTATCTTCTTTTATTCGACGTCAAGGAAGTGTTTATCTCTGAATCCGCTGATTACAATCTTACAATCTTATCTGAACAATTTGCTTGAGTATTGCACACAGTGGAATATAAATGTCACTGTCGAAAAGACAAAAATTGTCATCTTTCATAAAATCAGATTTAATAAAGGGATATTATTAGGTTTATTACATCAACTCTCTCAAAATCATGAAAAATTGGAATTATCTAGGAAAAGTAATGTCAAGCAGCGGTGTATTTGTACAAGTCAAGGCGATGAACTCATTATTTGCGATTACAAGATCATTGAATGTACCTGTTCAAATCATGTTTAATCTGTTTGATGCCTATTCTGCATTGATTTTTAATTATGGAAGCGAGGTGTAAGGATTTACTAAAGCTGAAAATATTTAGCGAGTCCAACGCAAATTCTGCAAATGACTTTTAAATGTAAAAACTTCTACAAATTCACATGCTTTGATGCCGAAGTTGGTAGATACCCGATGTATATATGTCGATATTTACGAGCAGTTAAATATTTCTTAAAATTGCAGACATTGGGAAAGACAGTCACTTCTTATAGGCCAGACTGGCCTACAAAGAAGGAATAATTTACAGGCCAAATGTTAATTTTACAGGCCTCAATTTCAAGTGTTTAATTACAGATGGACATTGTGAAAAAGAGAATTTTAACATGATGTTGATTTATGAAAAGGCAAAAATAGTGTGAACAGCCTGATATGAAGAAATAAATAAAATGTATTTTTCAATTTTGGAAAAATATTTATATTTTATATTATTAAATACGTTAACCTTTTATTGTATCCATTTCACTGACATGCAATAACAGTAAACTGTATAAGAGTGACAAACATAATAAAGCAGACTATGAACATGAATATGATTATACACAGATTCAGAAACATATATCAAATCATATCCGTCAGTTTCAATTTTCAAACAATACTTTTTAGATTTCTTTTCGTGAGTAGAATGCACTCTTAATTATGTACACTAATTCTTCGACATTCATAAATTTAAAATGACAATCTCTTAATTGTATCTTGGACATATTTTCCATCGTTCAATCACAAACGCTTTTCATTTATCCATACTAATTATATGATGTCAATCATTAATTTGATTTTTAATTGTCATGCTGCCCATCGTAATTTGTTTTTATTGTCCACCGTCTTGGAATATTTGCGACATGCGTGCAACGCAACAAAAAAATCATAATTTTCCAACTACTTTTGCGACCATTCGAGACACTATTCGCGTTTGTAATAATTATTGGAATTTACGATGCTGCAATGTACTACTAACTTACAAAATTTGGCGAAAATGAGCTTTTTAATATCGGAAATATCATAATCCGGTAACCACAAAATAATGATGTGCAAACTGCAAATGGGTTACAATTTTTTTGAAAGCAAAAATTACCAGACAGTAAGTCCGACGATCTTGCATTTCACCATCGGTCTTTTTTACTGTTCGTCGGCAATGTCCTACAGACTGACGGGCTTTCCCCATGTCTGAAATTGTCCAACAAAAAAATCGTCCAACTGTATTTTAAGCAATATTATTCGTAGACAATATAAAGAAGCATGTGATTACCCTCCCTCCAGGTCATGGGCATCAAACGTTCAAAACTTTTGTAAGAATAAGGTTTTAATGACGTGTGGATATATCCAGAATTTGTTAATGTAAACAGTTTTATTGTTATGTTTTGCAATATATTACTACATGATATGTTCATTTCAAAATGGCAAACTGATGTTAATGACACTCCATCACTATTTCTTTACAAGGAATTGAAACCCTTCTTTGAAAGATCCATTTACTTGGACAAAATTGAAAATTCTTAATTTAGAAACATAGTAGCAAAATAATGATTATCTTCTCATGTTCTATTTATAGAAACTGGTAGGCACCAAAAGATTCTAAGAAATGAAATATTTTTTGTTTTGAATGCCTTGGTATGATAATGTTTAAAAACATTAATACCTGTTGTTAAAAGAAGAAGACCAAGTATGGTTAAATTTTTGCAATTATTGAATGAGACCAGAAAATGTAAAATGATATGTCTTGCTAATTTCTGTATTAAAGCATTTAAACCAAAACTATATAGATATTTTTTCCCTGTATTGGAATTTTGTATATATTATCTAACCGCATAATTTTTTTCCTAATCAATTACGGATTTTAACATCCATTTAATGTCGATAAATAATAAGAAAGAGCCATTGTTTACATATTACATTCTCACAAAATCATATATTAGTAAAAATGCATAAACAAATTTGTTTGTATTTTGATGCATGAGTATTTATATGTATTTTTTATTACTATATTGTTATTTTGACGATGAACTGTATATGCTGTAATCAAAATTAAACTGCCTGTTCTGTTCTGTTAAAAAAGTGTCATTAAATATTGAAAAGATTTGTAGATTATTGAAAAAGTTGAATGTATGAAATTCGGTTAGTAAATGTCGCTTGCCTATTAGGCTTCGTACACACTTGGCAATAAAAGCAACGCATGACAACAACAATTTAAATCAAAATTTAAGTTGACAAGCTAAATACAATATACCACTTCCAAACTACAATCAACAACAAAAATAAATTATTAACGTCCTCTTTGATATTTTACTTGAATGGTAACCATGCATCAAAAAAACATTTATACCAATCATCATTTTGCTTACTAACAAAAATCATTTATAATCATTAAGGAGTTGTCATTTCATATAATATATGAAGAAAGTAAAACTAAATTAACTCTTTCAGTGCTGGAACCGAATTTTGAAGGAGACTTACTTACTTAAAGTCATGCTAAACAAAACAGTTGTTGACTCTCATGATGTCACGTTGAAAAATGATTTCAGAAATAAATATAATATACATTACACGTGTTTAAGATACAAATATTTGTGTACTAGTTATATTTCATAGAAAGACACTGGTGGCAGATGGGTTCAAGTCGATCATAACATACTTTGCTCAATAATCTCGATATTTCTAGCCAGTATTAAGTTGTAGTGTTTTGATAAGTGCAAACTATACAATTGAACATATGAGTATTTAAAAAAATATATAAATGTGCAATATTGAACAGCCCAATTGTTTTTACATTCATGCTTGTAAATTGCAACAAACATAGAAACTATTTTAATACACTGTAAATCCAAAGTAACACGCTCCGTTATATCGCTTATTCCAATTTAACGCAGATGAGTATTGGCTCCTGTTTTTTCTCCAAATTTCCATTCTAGTCTAGAGTGTTTTTTTGACATTCAAATATTACGGCGTACGATGTGTTTATTGCATAATGGCTCAATTATAATAAATGTAAGGCTAACCATCATTTGGGAACAGTTTTAGCGTGATTATCTACAGTTTGGTGCAATACACGTGTGAACATAAGATGTGTTTCATGTATGTGATATTTATCTTTTGAATAATTGACAGCTTTAACAAGTTTTACAATAAATGTTTCACTTCAATTTTATTTGTTGACAATATGAATTTATATATTGTTTGTATGAATGTAATTGAAAACGTAACAGGCAATAAGAAATTCAATGAGTTATGAAGATGATTAGTTCCATCCAAACGTAGGGTAATTGTTTACAGAAATTAAATTTATTTTCGCGTGATTTTCAGGAAGTCCCTTGGAAGCACGTTTTTGGCATTACTGCATATGATGCAATAAAACATTTTTTGTATCCTATAGCATTTAATCTAAATTAAAACTCAATACAAAAAATATTATTTGATTTGATATCAGATTTAAAGTAGATTGCTAATGGATCAACTAAGTCTGTATCTCCAGATTTGTGTGTATTGTGTGTTGATTTGCTTTATTGTCCCCTACCAGTTTCACCGGATGGGACGCATGGTTTGTGCTCTGTGCGTCTGAGTTTGTCAGTCCGTCAGTCTGTCTGTCTAACTTTTCTGCATCCTGCGATAACTTTAGAAGTTCTTCATATTTTTCATGAAACTTGAAACATGGATAGATGGCAATATGGACATTATGCACGTAATTTCATTTTGTTCCTACGTCAACAATTCTGGTTGTTATGGCAACAAATAAAACATTCTGACAATGGTGGAGCCGGTAGGGGACATATATTGCTTGGCAATAGTCTTTTTGATACATGTAGCAAGTCAATACAAATATGTCCTATTGTTTACAGAGATATTGATCAACGTTGCTGACAGCTATGATCAGACGGACTTGTATCTGATGGCAGGGAACAGCAGCCGGGGTCATATACTGGACCTGCACATGATATGTCTCTATCAAGATCATCAGGTCTGGGACTTGTGGTTCACCACTCAGGTAACTGGCAGTCCATTTTAACCCGTTCCCGTTCTGAAACAAAGTAAAAATGGCTATATGCAACCAGCATAATATCTGAAAAGCTCGCAAGTAACTTGCACCCTGTTCAGTATATATGCTGTTTGAGGTTCATCAGTATGTTTAAGTTTGAAAGGATAGCTTTATAAATTGAATCTATTAAGAAAGGTCTTAAATTTAATTTTATTTTATAAGGGAATACTAACACATCAAAATGCATATCTGAAATGTAAAGAGCGAAACAAATTTATTCAAAATATTATGTTTGTAAAATCTTAATAAGCCATTACATTCTTAATATTTTTATGCCCGCACCACTATAGTTTTTGCCGTGTCTGTAAGTTTGTTGCTTTGTTTGCTCCAACTTTTACATTTTGCCATAAGTTTTGCAATATTGAAGATAGCAACTTCATATTTGGCATGCATGTGTATCTCATGGAGCTGCACATTTTGAGTGGTTAAAGGTCAAGGTCATCCTTCAAGGTCAAAGGTCAAATATATGGGTCAAAATCGCTCATTTAATGTACACTTGCAATATTGAGCTTAGCAACTTGATATTTGACATGCACGTGTATCACAAGGAGCTGCACATCATTGAGTGATGAAAGGTCAAGGTCATCATTGAAGGTCAAAGGTCAAATATATGGGGACATAGTGCTTCACAAACTCAGCACTTGTTAAATAATGAATCCAATATGAACAATTATGCTATTGATCAAAGGTGACATTTTGTGTTGTTTTGTGTGTGATATTTTAATTTGTGAGCCAGATTTCAGGAACTTATGATCCAAGTGAGACGGAATTTTATTTGTAGTATCCAGACAGTATACAAATGCATATTAGGTGGTACAAGATACAAGAATCTTTATTTAACGTCGGATATGAACAAAAGTAAACATTAGCTCATGAGCTATTTCCCGACAAACAAATGTATATAGTATAGCAAGTATAAATGGGCTAAAAAAATAAATAAATATTAAGCATATTATATAAGCATTTAAAGTACATGTTAAAGCACATACAACACCAATTATGTACAAGTTTACATTAAGAGCATATTATGTTGCATGCAAAAAAAACACATACATATAAGACAAAGGGTAGATGCCAAAGAAAAAGTTAACATACAATAAATAACGTGGAAAGAGTAACCAAGCAGAACAAACAAGGGGTTAATTGAAAAAGTATAAACCATAAGATAATAGTAAATAAGCAGGACAACAAGAACAAACAAAAGCGTGAGAAGCAGATTACTCACACATGGCGCATTTGCATTTTGGATCCGTCCAGGTTGGGTCAGCCGTACATAGTCTTTGTATTTGTCGACTGTGCGTATGTCCTCTGGCAGGCTGTTTACACACCGGACAGCTTCAAAACGAAAGGATTTTTGCCATACCTTGTTGTTCTTACATGTTGCGTCTTTAGGATGTTTGAGTACCTGAAATTATAATTAGAAAATTTGACTTTAACCAAGGATTTTAGATATTTTGGGGATTAATTGTGGATAACTTTAAATGTTTCTGATACAATGAGGCGTAACCTGTTTAAGTGAAGAGTAGTACTGTTAACCTTTTTCAATAATGCGTCATAACTTGATTCATAATCATTTAAATTCATTTAAATCATTTTAAGGGCTCTGAACTGCATCTTTTTTAATTTGTCTGTGTTGGATTCACTACAAAAATGCCAGATTAGGGGGCAATAGTTAATGTTTGACCTGATAAATGATTTAAAGATAATTAACCTAGTTTTTACATTCAGCAACTTGCTTAGTCTTTAAAGTGCATGTAATTGTTTTGGTGCCTTTTTGCACAAATTTGTAACCTGGAGATCGAAGTTTAGCTGGTAATCAAGTTCCACACCTAAGAGAGTTACTTCTTGTTCACATATAATTTCATTTTGTCATGTAGTAAATGATTTTAATTTTTTATTTGTATTATTACATACACATATTACCTGGAACTTATCGGGGTTGGCTTGCATTTGGTTAATATTGAATCAGTGTATCAGGGATTTACTCTCTATTTCAATAGTTTCCTTAAAGGTATTTAATTTTTTGTGAACGACAGGGTATTGTCATCTGCATAATTATACAGGGTTGACTTATCTATTAAATAAAAAATATCATTGATAAATATGTTGAAGATCAGAGGACCGAGTATAGAGCCTTGCGGCACTCCCTTAATGATTTCTTGCCATTTACTTGTACAATTGTTTATTTTAACCATTTGAGACCTGTTTGATAGATAATTTAACATTTATTGACATTCATGCTCAGTTAACCCATAGGCCTTAAGCTTAAGTACAATTAGAATGTGAGGTAAACAATCGAACGCTTTAGACAGGTCCATTAAAACAGCACTTACATACTTGTTTTCATCTTGGGCCAGTTTCCAATCCTCTACTAATTTCAATAAAGTTGACTGACAACCATAAGATAACCTGAATGCTGATAGATAAGGGTGAAAAACATTATTAATAAAGTGTTCAGTGAGTTGGTTGCTAATGATTCTTTCATATATCTTTGGCATTGTGGGCAGGATAATAACTGGTCTATAATTGCTTTCAATGAATGGATCTTCTTTCATGTAGATATGGGTAACCTGTGCTTGCTTAAGTTTAGCGGTAATTCTGCAACAATTTTTCAGGAAGCTATTTGATGATATGCCTTTATTTCCATGTTCATCAAACACATTTTCAGGTAGTTATTTTATGGATGATATATAAGAAACTTGGTTAAGAACTTTTTATTACTGTGTGTGTGGGATCAATGTAAAGAAGCAACAATAATAGTTTTTTGATTAATTTTACCTATACTTAAGTTTGTTCCTGCTTGAATTGAGCAATTTTCTTCATATTTGTTATCTGCATGAACTGTTCTCTTGTTCGGATAAGGACATTTGCATTGCTGGGCATAATCTCTGGAACTTGTCAACCAAAATCAATGACATTCTTACATGCATTTATTACCAGGTGTTTCTTGTGTTTAATCTTTATACGGTGCTTGCCTTATATTCTTATTTTCATGATTTAACCATCCTTTATATTGTCGTGGAGTAACGATAGGTTTCATTGATATTCTTTGCGTTATCTGGTTATTATGTGGTCCTTTTTGAAAACCATTGCAATTGGTTGTGGTTAGTTTTCTAACTATACTGAAACCTTGGGAATGCTCCAGAAGACATTTTTAGCTCGACTATTATATATGAAATATATATAGTAGAACTATCCTTCTCACCCCGGCGTCTGCGTTAGCGTGCAAATGTTAAAGTTTTCGTTCTACCCCCAATATTTTCTTTTTCCCCCTGACATATTGCTTTGATATTTTGCATACTTGTTTACGAACATGACCCAACCTATTTACAAGAACAGACAACTTTATCAAGCATTTTGTCATAATTATGGCCCCTTTTCCAATTAGAATATTCAGCAAATGTTAAAGTTTTCGTACTACCCCATTTATTTTCATTGTCCCTTGACAAATTGCTTTCATATTTTGCATACTTGTTAACCAACATAACCCTAACCTACAAACAAGAGCAGACAACTCTATCAAGCATTTTGTCATAATTATTGCCCCTTTTATACCTAGAATATGCATATTATTGATTAATCTATGTTAAAGTTTGCGTACTACCCCAAATATTTCCTATATCCTTTGACCTATTGCTTTTATATGTTGCATACTTGTTAACTGACATGACCCCAACCTATAAACCAGAGCAGACCACTGTATTAAGTATTTTGACATAATTATGGCCCCTTTTACACTTAGATAATTCAACATTTTGCTTAAATTGCCATAACTTCTTTATTTATGATCACATTTTATTATTACTTTGGCAAAACAACACTTACCTGAATACCACAATGGATTCCACCCAAACAATACCCTACGCCCCTACCCAGAATCCCTTCCCCTCCCCAACCTCCCCCCCCCATTTTTTTTTTAAACATCATCTAATAAATTACCCCACCCCACATTATACCCCCCTCTCACCCCCTACCCCCATCCCACCTACCCCCCCCCGTTTTTTTTCAACATCAACTTATAAATTACCACACCCCACATTATACCCCACTCTCACCCCCCTACCCCCCCCCCCCAAAAAAAATAATAAAGTCCTTTTTTTGAGAATATGAACAATGTTCCCATGATGGCGTACGTTATACTGTTAAGCATAGTCGAGCGCGATGTCCTCTGACAGCTCTTTTTTGTTGTAGTTTTTAATAAAACTTGGTCTAATCAGACTTATGATTTCTTAGCTGAGTTTGAAAATGAATCTGGTCCTAAAAAAACATGGCTTCCAGATAACTGCGGAAGTGTACCTGAAATTGCGTCATTTGACGCGTGTGAATATGAGCTTCTAGTTTTGTTCCTTTTCATCAAAGGTTATCACTGTTGGGCAGTTTTTAAATCTTTTGTTAAATAATAAGGGACTTGGGCTGAAAGTCATTTGCACACCTGACAATCTTCTTGTCCTTCGCCAGGTAGACAGACAATGAAACTGTATCCCATGTCATACAAGTCAAATATGGGATTTCCAAACACCTGCCACCGAATAGCTACTTTTTTTTCTTTATGGTATACACTGAAATAAATTTAGTATTTGTTTTCACTTTTAGGTATTTGAACCAAAGCTTTTAACTACAAACATGATACGTGAAATGGAGGATGTGGCTACAACGGTATCCTTTGAAGGAGAAGATTTCTACAGTAAGTAATAGGGTGTACAATTCTAACTTGTGATCGTGTGCCTATGTCAGTCTTATATGTGCACGTGAAATAAACTGACTCATTGCTGTTACTATGGAAGGAAAAGACCGCCAATAATATTTTTCACCAGAAATGTAGCACGTTTTGAGTATTCAGCTGATATGTTCCATGTTGCAATAATAGATTGTACAAACATGTCGAATAATATCCAGTCAAATAAAGAAGGTTTGATATTTTATGTTTCAATTTTCAACAATCTTTATTATGCCCCCGGATCGAATAGTCGGAGGTATATTGTTTCGTGCTCGTCTGTTTGTCATTCTGTGGAAAACTTTAACCTTGGTTAAACTTTTGCAATAATTAATAACTTTTGCAATATTGAAGAAAGCAACTTGATATTTGGCATGCATGTGTATCTCATGAAGCTGAACATTTTGAGTGATGAAAGGTCAAGGTCATCCTTCAAGGTCAAAGGTCAAATATGTGGCTTCAAAACGGCGCAGTAGGGGGCATTGTGTTTCACAAACACAGCTCGTGTTAGATCTGTAGTTTAAGAAATTACATGTTTGGTTTAAATATTTTAACCTGTTGCAGTTTGTCTACACATGTGTACAGCGGGAATTGATCGAATTAAAATGAAAACATCTCTATATCCATAATTGATGTATTTGCATATCGATTTTGTAGAATCAGAACATAGAATATTTAACACTTTACAATTGTACAAAACAAATATTAAAATGTATATTAGCATTTTAAAAATGCTCTGTTAAACAAAAAATGAGCCGAATATTCAACATATGCAACATTTCTGGTGATAAATATTATCGGCAAACTTTCCCTTCATCAACCTTTTGTTATTAATAAAACAGTCTCTGACATAAAGGTCAGGTTTACTCTTCGATTTTTCTGAAACTGTGAAAAATTAATATGATTACAAAAGAGGTTTATATATTAGGATTATTGTGTGAAACTGTAGTTTTATATAAATTGCCATAGATTCTTGTGACAAAACAAAGACACGACTTGGTATTGAATAATAATGGGACCTTTGGAAATTATACAAGATCTCATGGTTTTCACCAATGGTCAAAGGTCATGTCTTTGTTAATTAATCAATGATCATGGTACTTAGTACACAGTTAATTGAACTTTTACATATTAAACACGATAAGATGATTATTCAAAACCTTTTATTTGTGTATTTGCAATGCCAAATGACTGTAAATAAAAATATAATTCCACTAAATGCTTGTTATGCAGTTTTGTTTAAAGATCACAGAAAGTATGATGATAAATTGTATGCACAAGATAACCAATCTACCTTTTATATGCCTGACCTTTAAAGCCAGATGTCAATCATCTGCATATTGCGGCGCTGATTTAAAAAACTGATTTAATGGGCATTTTTATTGATAGGGGTATTCATGAAACTGGTAGGGGGCTTTCAAATTTACATTTATTTTTTTCACTCATTAAGTCCTCTTTGGGAAAACTTATATAACTCTTACAATCATTTTTATTATATGAAAACAAGCCTATAGATTATAGTTGTTGAGATGTTATGTAAATACAATTGAGATATAATAATCATAAAACACTAATTTTGTTATGCTCCCCCAAATTTTTTTTGGATGGAGCATATAATCGCCGCTTCGTCTGTCCGTGCGTGTGTCCGTCCGTCTGTGCACAATTCTTGTCCGGGCTATTTCTAAGCAACTAATGACCGGAATTCAATGAACTTTATGGGAAGCTTTACTACTAACATGAGCTGTGCGTATTATCAGCCGGTTAAGGTCGGATGATTTTTTACAGAGTTATGGCCCTTTGAAATTTTCTATAAACTGTACATATAGTGCAATTATTATCCCCCCAACTACTAGACGTTTCCTTTTATCTGAATATATTATGCAATTTGTGACAAAAAAACTTCGGGGAGCATCACCCGTCTCCGACGGTTTCTTGTTTGAAATTGTATTGGGATGTTTTATTTTCAAAGTGTGATTATAATTTATTGTGTTATTGAATTTTAAATGGGTCTGTTTAACGGACCCGTAGACACGCAAGGAAATGCCTGTCTTACCCTTCTACATTTAAGTATACATGTTTTAAGTGTTTTCCAACAAATAAAAATTAACATTATTCAATATAATTTTATCAAACATGTATTAGGTTTCTAAAATTATTCACATCTATAAATGTACTCCTTTATTTGCACAGGCTCATTGCAGAAAGTTACAAGTGTAGTACATATGATGAATCTGGAAGTGGAAGTTGTAAACACAACAACAATAACAACAACAGAGGATGGGGAGATGACCATAAATGCACAGAAAAATACTACTGTATGTACCGGTATATTCTTAAGTTACTTGCAGGAGTGAATGCCAGGCTTGATTGACGTCTGTATAAAATCACATATCTCTTGTCAATAGTTTTAATTTGATGATACATCAATATTGTTTGCATGTTTTTTTATATAAGAGATTCTCAAATTGTTCTGGCTAAAGGCAAAGGATGGCCACCACTTCTATTAATATTACGGATGCAAGAGGTTAACTGGTAACCTACCGAAACGACCAGTTAACCAGTTACATTTTCAGGCAAAGGTTAAGCTGTATATTTTTATAATGATTTTCTCATGAAATAGATCGTGCAATTTTACCTTTTGCATGCGACATACTGCCAATTTGCGCTGGCGACTAGATAGAACAACATGGCGCACGATTGACGGAATAAATAACTTTTCAACAATCAAAGTAATAAAGCAATAAATCAATACCTTTGTTGTGACGAATAGGGGATACTTTTTGATAAATAGAACTATTGTGTTTTTTTTTATGGAAAATTTTACTAGCAAATTGCGGGGAGGGGTGGGCTTTTAGCTTGGATGTAATTGACATATTTTTCTAACTCGCTATAAAACTCATTTGAGACATTGGACCGCTTATTTTGAGGTTTTGTTTACCAATATCCAACAATGATTGCTCGTGGAAATAAAGCGTTTATAAGAAAACAGTTATAAAGAATTGCATTCATAGTTAAAAACTTGTCAAGTTACGTTTGCATTGGTTTTATCAGAAATTAATGTAATTAGTAGTAATTTACATCACCAACGATGCCACCACTACCCTCTGAAGCAGGTTGTATTTAAGAAAGCAATTTATCAAACTGATTTAATTAATAAGCATCAATTAAAAAGGTATTTTAAATATAAAATCATTAAATTTAGTATTTGCGCAATTGCATTAGAGTTTCTCGGATGGTACGTTAACAAACATGCGCATGAATTATAAACCCGATAGCGACCTGTTGACATAGTGTGAAAATCATGAACGTTTTTGTCCATGGACATGATTCTTGTCATCGGAGCGAGTGTTTTCAAAAAGGAGTTGTCTAAAATGTTACCTAGGCTCACAAGCGCATCAGCTACAAAATAGTGGGCAAACAAATGAACACTGTTGTTTTGTGCATTTTATGCATATACATTATGCTTGCTGATTTGTTTGACTTTTGAGATAGTATCAAAAATAAAACGACACATGAAAATTTGCATCGGGTAGTAGTTATAACTTTTTTATTTATATGCATTTACGCAGGAAAAATAAATACAAAATAAAGCATACATTTACAAAATTATTTAAATTAATATTGATACATTTTTATTTAAAAACTGATATGTTATCAAGGCTAGCGATCTCAAATTACTCTCCAGTGTCCAATTTCAACTCATACAAGCAGTTTGTTGAAGTTTTGTTGCTCAATATAGGGATTTATGTAATTTTGTTATTTCATTTACCTTTTATTTACACATTTTAAATTCAATTGATTGTGTTATCAACAACAATTTGTTGAAAAACGAAATGACCAAAGTCTATATAACGGCGGCCATATTTGTTGAGAGTGCCCTAAAACGACGCATCTGATTGCTTACCTAATTTCAATGTAAATATCACTCCTGTAGAGACTGAATGCATACAATATTCACTCATGATTTGTATCACTGTAAAAGCAATATGGAACTGAAATTAATTAAATTAGTTAAGGTTTTTAATTTTGGGATGCCATACTTTATGGCAGTGTTTTTAATAGGGGCCCCTGTCAGAAACCCCTTGTCATAAGCTGTGTTTATGGAAGTAGGTGAATATAACCTGTACTTCTTTTGTGAAACCTACAAATATAATTGAGTAAATGAAAATAAGTAATAAACATAATATGCAATTTACAACATAAACACTTGCTACATGTAGTTAAAATTACAGCATAACCAAAAACATATCCGGACCTCAAATCAAAGTTAATGCGTACACCTCTTTCATAGTGAAAATTAATCTATTTATACGATGTTTTGTCAAATGGCAGTCACGTGACTTATGAATGAAATTGTTAACTTTTGCAGACGAAACCGATGCATTATCCACGGTATTATTTACAAAGACAATTGTGTGTAAAGTGTTCAAAAGTTTTGCATTAAGTAAAATTCATGAAAATCCATCAATTGCAAAACAATCAACCATATATTACCTTTTAATCCGCTATTTTCCAAATAACAAACAACAACTATAGTAAATTGTGCGTAGTGTACCATGTGCTATTGTATGACGTCAACGGATGTCGCTTATGTATCAAACAGAGGCAAAACAAAAATGGCGTCGAATTAGGGCAGCGTCGATTCGGGTCACTCAAAGATAGTTTCTTTTCTATTAAGTATTTGTACAACCAGTTTGTCATGTTTAAAGTATAATTAAACATTTTTACTTTTAAGGTTTTTCTGTTGACTGGTTAATAACTGGTTAAAGCAAAAGGTTAAACGGTTCATATTTTTTGTAACCTCTTTCATCCATAATAAATATGTAAAACTGCATCTCATTTCACAGAAAAGTTCCATCAGTGGTGGCAAAGTTGCAAAACATCATGGGTTGTTATAAGAAACGTTCATTAGGTGGTTCTATTTTTTTTTTAATGTTTTGACCCAGTTGACAAATAGCTGTCAAGATATAAATCCATCAGTTAGCTCAAACAATTGGAGAAATTATAATGGGGAAACCCAAATTGGCCTTAATGGTCCGCAAAAGCTAATCAGGGACGACACTCTCCGCTTAAAAAAAAAGTAATTTAAGGGAAGTCTCTTTTTTATGAAATCCAATTAAGGCTGAAAGTGTTCTGTGAAACGATAATTCAGACATTGTTGGATTGATTAAGAAATTATCTGGCACTACTATGAGAGATGATGTGCATGGCAAGTAAATTTTGTTCTCTGAGCAGCAATTGCGCAGTATGGTAGTGGAGAGATTGTCAGAGATTGCGCCTGACAATGCAGACATGGTGAAGGGGCTTTCTCATTCCTTGAACACTGCCATTAGCAAGAAGGATGATGTTACGAAAGAGACGCAGGTTGGTAACTTTTCACTCGTATTAGCATGGGAGTATAAAGAGTTTGTATCATGTCATTAAATCATGAATTGGTTTGTGTCAATATTAATGCGAAAAAACAGTCCAGTGACATGGGAACATGCTAATTGACAAGGATAATTTGATGTCAAAATTAATAAGAACATTTAGGCCAGACTTTAAATAATTAAAAAAAAAATACCACTATTGATTATTTAAAAACTGATAATACAAATCTTAAGTGTATATTAATCCTCAAATGCCCAAGCATCAAGTAATTGAAAAAATAAACCTTGGAAAATTGTGGTAAGCTCCTCCCACTCTCAAAAAATGAGCCACACTCTGGACAAACGGGGTTTGATGCATATGCGTTAAGCATCACAGTGGATAGAGTGAATAGGAAACAAGTAGATATTTTTCCAATATGGGAGCTAAAAATTCCTAATTGAAGGTGTGTTTTTTTAATTGGAAATTAAAAAAAAAAATTAGATCATAGTATTTTGTTCAACTTGCATCCATATAAGTTCAACCTAAAAAAATATACTAAAAAACGTTTACTCTCAATTTTGCAGGATTTTGTAGCAAAACAACTACATCAATCTCCCATTTTTAGTCAAAACTGCGCAAATTTTCCCAATCCAAAATGACCCGGCCCCATTCCCAAAATGGTGAAAATACACTGCATCATCCCAGATTAACCTGTGAAGTTCACACAGACTAATCAGGAATGACACATTTTGCTTGAAGTATTTGCTTAAAGAAAGTCTGTCCTTAGCGAAACAATTTAAGGCAGTAGTGTAGTCCCTGATTAGGCTGTGTGAACTGCACAGGCTTATCTGGGACGACGTTTAATGATATGGATTACAGCCCGCTGTATCAGAGCAAGGCTCAAATGGACTAAGTATTGAAGGACTTACTTCAAAATATTTTGTTTAATGTTCTTAGAAAAAAGCAATGGACATGTATGTTTCTTTGGTAAACTCCTACGAAGACACGGCATCAGATGTTCCTCAACAGGCAATCAAAGACATTGCGAAGTAAGTAAACTATCATGTTCTTTCTCATTTTTTAAGAACTCGTACATCAAACAAACACACTGAGCAGTAAGTCACTTATCAGGTCTTTTATGTTTAAGAACTCGCATATTGAACAACGGCATTGCACATTAAGTCAATAGTCAAGTTATTTATGGTTTGGAATCAAACAAAGCTATTGCGTTCTAAGTCATTAAATCATTGTGTATGCTAATTGAGTAGATATATTTTGCACAAAGACATTACATCATTTGGTTCGTTTGTTCATGTTTTAGCAGTCAGAAATGGCCCTAAGACAAAAAGTGTAAGTCATGCATTTTGTTTGCTGTTGATGCATGCAAAGAAATTCGCACATGAAATCATGAATATATATTAATATTTGATTGTATTTATAGTATTTAATTTAAACGAAATTATTCAATCGCGCCTTAAATTAAAAATATGTGGACCATAGTTGCTGTTATGTTCTCAGTCTATAGACTTTATTTTCCAGCTTATCTTTACAGAATTTGTTATATATATTAGCTTAAGCTTATATATTATCCAAAGCTTATATATTAGCTAAAAGTGGGTTACATGATTGTACAAACTGGAGTAATCACACTAAGCTTGTGAAGAAAAATACCTGTATGGACATAATTTAGTACAAAGAATTAATTTTCTTACCAAATATGTGTTTGTCACAGATTAAAGGTGGAGTCAGATATAAGCAAAGTGGCAATTGATCCTGAGAGTACACTGGAGTTACTGGCTTTTTGAAAAAATAGTAAAAATTCTGATATGGAGGATATATACTTTATTAAACGTCCAATCATATTTCTCTCAATATTTTTCTTTGAACATACAATTAAAAAAGTAAGTGGTATTTTAACAAGATTTGACCAAAATCACATTTTTGCAGAATTTCAAATAATATGCAAACATGACTGACATGAATTCATGATATAAACTTTGTTTTTCATTTTACAATTTTTACCAATCTTACACACATTGTCGGTGTCTTAACGTCACAGCAACCAGACTATATCTGGTGCATTATATGGCCAAAACCTGGAAATCTCAACATTACTGCAAATGGTCCATATGTGTTAGAGACGATGAGTGTGTCTTAACATAGCAACTTGTTCATAAGCTGAAGATCATTGCAACTGGTCGCTTGTCGGAGGGGGTGGGGGGCTTAAAACCACATCATCTGGTTTAAAGTTTGAATGGAGCTTATCAATCACTGAAAGTGGTTAGTTGTTGGAGCAAGGGAGTTAAAGCGATTGCAACTGTCCCATATGTGGCATGAGGCTTAATATAATTGTAACTGGTCCATATTTGATGGTTTATCATTCTGTAACTGTCCATATGATATGTGGATAAGAGGATGATGCACGTCAAATGGCATGGTACACCATCTGTTATTAACGGAGTTATGGTCCTTTGAATATTGAACAAATTCGCACTTTTGTTTCCGGAGCAATATCTTGGAAGTGCTTTGGCGGATTTCATTGCAACTTTGTATGAGTATATATGTGGATAAGAGGATGATGCACGCCAAATGGCAGTGTACACCATCTGGTAATAAAGGAGTTACGGCACCTTGTATCTTGAACAAATGCGTTTTAAGATAAGCTTACAGCTTTATCTCCATTAACACATGAGCCAGAGCAATGAAACTTGCCAAAGTTGTTCAAAAGTTGTGCCAAAGGGTTTATCATCTCTGCAACATGTCCATAGTTGAAAGTTTATCATCTCTGCAATTGGTCCATAGTTGAGGGTTTATAATCTCTGCAACTGGTCTATAGTTGAGGGTTTATCATCTCTGAAACTGGTCCATAGATACGAGTTTATCATCTCTGCAACTGGTTCGTAGTTGATGGTTTATAATCTCTGTAATTGGTCCATATTTGAGTGTTTATCATCTCTGCAACTGGTCCATAGTTGCGGGTTTATAATTGCTGCAACTGGTCCATAGTTGAAGGTTTATCATCTATGCAACTGGTCCATAGTTGCGGCTTTATGATCTCTGCAATTGGTTCATAGTTGAGTGTTTATCATCTCTGCAACCGGTCTAAAGTTGCGGGTTTATCATCGCTGCAACTGGTCCATAGTTGAGGGTTTATTATCTCTGTAATTGGTCCGTAGTTGAGGGTTTATCATCTCTGCAACTGGTCTATAGTTGTTGGTTTATCATTTATGCAACTGGTCCATAGTTGCAGGTTTATCATCTCTGCAACTAGTCCAAAGTTGTGGGTTAATCAACTCTGCAACTGGCCCATGGTTGAGCATTTATCATCTCTGCAACTGGTCCATTGTTGAGTGCTTAATACCATAGCGAGTGGTCTAAATGTTTGAAGTTTAACATTATTGCAACTGATCTTATGGTGAAGGCTTAACTCCTAAAGAAGTGGTCCCCATAGCTGAACACCACATAAGCTGGTCAATAAGTAGGGACATCAATTTAACTTTTCCATATGTTAAAGCGGAGGTCTTCATCTGTTTCTTATGTGAGTGCTAAACATCTATGGAACTGGACCATTGGTTAATGCTAAAAACCACTGCAACTGGCCCATTTGGAAATGCTTTACATCACTGCAACTAGTCCATAACTGAAGGCTTATAGAGGCATTGGGTTCATATGGGAAGTGCTTAACATCACTGCAACTTGTCCATAGAAACCATAACAACAAATTGTCTATAGATGAGGACATCACTTCACTGCTTCTGGTGATTTGCTGAAGACATGCTTTCACATAACTTGTTATTGCCTTGCCTATATAAAACATTTTATTCATATTACTTTGTTTCTAGAGTGCTGGTCACAGGGACAGTTATGATGATGGATTTCACTGAAAACGAAAAAAACAAAAGTCTGGTAGGTATAAATAAAAAAATACGAATGAAGAATATTTATTAAAGCACTTTATTTGTGGACAATAGTGAATTAGAATATCTCCAGGGCTGTTTGTTTTTACCACCATAAAGTTATCTTGGTTTAATACTCTCCAGAATAGACCACTGAGCTACGTAAGAATTGCGAACATTTACGTTATGTTATATTTAAAATGTTTTAAAAAAAGTAATGTTATCCCAACAAAACTAAATGATTCAGTTTCATAGAACTGTTTTTTAGCAGCACATGTTGCCACCTGTTCAGAAAACTCATGTTAATATTGATCAACCAAACGGCGATTGATAAATTGGGAATGTGACAAGGTGAATGTTGGGCTAAAAAAGGTAAATAAATTTTAACCTCTCAGAAGCAAAGTGAACATGGTTATGTGCAAACAGCATAAAACCAGAACAGTCTGTGAGTAATTAGCAGTCTGTTCGGGCTTTATGCTCTTTGCTGCTCATCAGTATCTAAGGCCTGAGTTTTATTATTTTCTGTTCAACGGGATTTTTTTTAAGTTTGAGTAGGACGTGGAAAGAAAAGGTTTCGTAGGAAAACAATAAAAATAAAATATAATAAAAAAAAAATATTTTATTTTTGAAAGCTACTAAAACAGTTAAAAAAAAACTACCTGTAAATTTGCCAGACAGTCCCCAGCCAGTATAAAGTGGTTAAAATCTTCTTTACAATTTCTTTGACTGAAGCCAAGCCCAAAATACTTCAAACATAAAATGAAAAATTGATTCACAAGACCTATTTTCGATATACGTACATAATCTAACAAACTGAACACAGTCATTGGGACGAAACAAGGTGAAGTTATGAACGATACCAAGTGTGGCATGCAAAGACATTGGCGCACATAATGTAAAAATAGACTTACCCCATATTTACAAAAATATGTATGGGCGTTTCCAGCCCACATGTGTATTCGGTCTGTGAACCGCCGCCGTGCGCTCTTACCACATCGATTATCTGATCTTCGCATTTTATCAAACGCAACTTTAATAATGCCATCCTACAATGAAGACACTTTTTATTTTATATCCTTCCACATGCATATTAAAATTGCTAAAATCTATAGATTCATATATACACCATTTATTTTTTATTATTATTTATTGAATTAGATATATTTTTTTAATTAAATATCATATTGGGAAAACATGAACAACTATTATTAAACACACTTTGGTGTTCTAGTTGTGTTAATGATGTAATAAATGTTAAAATTATATATTTAATGTGTTTACCTTCCAATACATTACACTTAACAACCTCAGTCCAATGCTATTTCAGTAAACTGTACAGCTTGACAAACATTTTAAAGCAGAATATGCATATGAATCTGAGTATGCACAAATCCACTAACATATAAATCAAATCATGTGTGTCTATTTCGATTTTTGAACGATACTCATCTTAAATGCTTAAACTTTGTGAGCAGACTGAACTCCAGTTTTCCAACACTCGTTTCCGTGACGCACATTCACTGTGAAGATTTCTATTAAATATTTGTTGTTTTTTATCTCAAACGTAGTATTTTTGTTAATTGACACGCATTTACTTATTCCCTAACAACCATATGATATCCGCTGTTAATTTGAATGTTATTTATAATTTTCGCCGTTCATTGCAATTTCTCGTCTGCTTGCCCTTCATCTTAGACGGGTGTAAAAAAACAGGCATGCTCAATCGGGATACATCGACTATCGTCGGTATCCTCCTCAATATAGACAGAGATTAGTGGATACTGGAGAGCATAATCAGCAAGGTAAAATTGAATATATTGATAATTCGGCTACATTCGTGAACCAAAACGTAAGTCAGTTGTCGTTCGGCGACGACTCGACAAGCTCTTTCGGCCCTCGTTCTAAGACATTATCGCTGAATGACATTGTAATCGTATTGGGTATATTGGGAAAATTTTGTCTTTTGGGGGGAAATTTCGGTCAGAATTTTGGGGAAAAGCGTCTTTTTCAATTGGGAAGGAGCCGAATATTGTCGGTAATTTTTGGAAAAAATCACTGCATTGGAATTAATCTAGTTAATTGACTTTTTTAACGCGCCAATTTTTTTTGCTGATGTGTAGACTGGTTGTTTGTTTCACTCATATTTTGACGTTTTTAGGGGTTGACTGTCATGATTTGCTTTGTTAAATCAGCAAAGGGTAAATACACTATCAAATAAATTTTTGGAAGACCACTTTTTGTTGAATGCAAAGGAAAAAATAAAAATATAAAAATTCTGCATTATTTTTACTTCACTTTTCGGAAAATTTAATGCGGTGCTCTCGTTAAACAGAAGATCAAACAATTCTGACCTAAGGGTTGGAAATGAAGCATTTAAAACTTGAATCTTGTAAGAAAGGTCTTTTATTAAACATAACTTTCTTAAGGACTACAAATGCGTAAAATACGTATCTAAGCGTTTATAATGCCCAAAGAGTTGATATAACTGGGACAGTTGGTATTCAGAAAAAAATTGGTGTCGTTGAATGTTTACCGTTGTATAATCCAAAAGAAAATCTCTAGGTTTTTAGAGAATGTTTTACTCAAACAAAATCCATATTATTGAAAGCTTATTTGACTTCAAAACTTTTGCGTTTTTTTGCATTTGGATAATACATACTTGATAAATAACAGATTTATCAGTGTTTTGGGGGATACTAAAAATTAATATGTTCAACAAAATCATCTGGAATATCATAAAAACTAAACATATAGACACCACTTTGGTGCAAGCACGGCAAGGTTGTACATCCACGTGCTCAGGTGACTTAATGGGCGGAGTGATCGCCATAAGGGGAGATTATTCAAATGGGGACTTACCCCATACTTAATTATATTGACATATGATATACCAGTTTTGCATATGATATACATTTGTTCGACGTCAAAATACAATGATTTGTACACTAACAATTGACATGAATAATGTCAAATGTGTGTAATTATATTTAAAATCTGTAATGGATTGCCAAATATTATTGTTAACGTGGCTTCATCAACTTCTAGCTACAAATAAACACTTCTCGTGAATTGTGTGTAAATCAATGGTTCTTATTCAAAGTGTGCAAAAATGATACTTTTTATGTACAAATTCATGTCTTCCTCTGGATAACCTGGTCCTGAATATTTAATGAGAGAATAACAACACAGCTCAGAGAACGTTGAGACCTTTACTTTTGGTTCACAATTATATTGCCATTTTACAAAATATGGCAAACTATATCTCTGATTCATAAACGAATAGTAAGTGCTGTATCTACAGCGCTTTTAAAGTTAGGTTAGTATTATTTTTCATTCACCTAAACATGGACAGGGTGTATTCAGGAGCTTAAGAACTGTTAATTTTCTATGTTTTGCAAGTCGGGTTATTGTTTGTTGTACATACCGTATGTGATTTGTTGTACAATGAAGGCGTGAAAATCTAGACAAAACAATAGTTTGTTACGAAAATCAGATGAAAGGAATGGGTCGCTGTTTATTAGATCTGCAATGTATAATAGTTTGTATAGTTTTAATCATTGTGTGATTTCAATGTCAGCACAAAAGTTGGTGTTTTGCTAATTATTTGTTTGACTGATTTTTCAAACAAACCAAAAACAAGCCATACCCCAGTCTATTCCGAAATGGAAATAATATAGTTTGTCCACGTTTAACCATTTTAAGAATATGGGAAACATTTAGGAAAGGTAGTGTAACACAGTTAATAAGATTGGTTTTACTTGATACGTGCATAGCATTGCTATTATAAGAGATGTAACAATATGTTAAGCAACATAAGAATTTTACATTAACATTATATCAATATTCATGTTTTTGTTAATCTATGTTAATCAAAGTTTATTACATAATGGCTGCTTGTTCTTTTCAAAATGAACGATCTGTTACACGTGTTTTAAACAAACAGTATATTTATTGCAAAACCGTGCTCAACAATCGGCTAATTGCCCTTATTTATTAAACTTCTTCCCGCCAGGTGAAGGAATCATCAGCTGCGCTCATCAACTTAATGGACAATATTATGGGAACATTGCAAAACAAACATGTGACAAACTCACCAGGTTTGGACATTGTGACGCCTGAAGCAACAATCCAGGTTTCAAAGGTATCTCCCGACAGGATAGCTGGAAACATGTTCGGGCCATCTGCTGAATCTAGCGAAAAATATACAGACACGACAGAAGTGACTAAGTCTGGCTTAAGCTTGCCGAAGAACGTAGATCTCACTGAAGTCAGTAATGGCTCTGTTGCCATGCAGGTACGATAGGCAAGGGTTCATATATATGTATTTATTATGCACCCCCTCTCCCTTCAAAGAATAGGGGGTATATTGTTTTGATGGATGTCGGTCGGTCTGTCTGTCTGTCTGTCTGTCTTTCGGTAGACCAGAACGGTTCCGATCAATAACTCGTCAATGAATTGACCGATTGGCTTGATGCTTGACATGTCAATTTGCCTTGGACAGAAGATGATCCCTATCGAAATTGGGGTCACTGGTTCAAATGTCAAGGTCACTGTCACAATAAGTGTGCAAAATCGTTTTCGATCAAAAACTCGTAACAAATTTACTGCTTGGCTTGATACTTCCCATGTGCATTGGACTTGGGCAGTAGAAGACCCCTATTAAAATTGTGGTCACTAGGTCAAAGGCCATGGTCACTGTCACAATAAGCGGGAAAATCATTTCTGATCAATTACTTCTCACGGAACCGACCATTTGGCTTGATACTTCCCATATGCATTGGGTTACTAGGTCAAAAGTCAAGGTCACTGTCAAAATAAGTGTGATTTTTTTTCTGATCAATAACTCGTCAACGAATTGACTGATTGGCTTGATACTTCACATGTTCATTGGCCTTGGACCCCTATTTAAATTAAGGTCACTTGTTCAAAGCGCTGTTATGTTTTTTTGTTGTACTTCAAATAAAAATAGATAATTTATTATGTAATTGAACTTGCAATTTGTAATCGTAGGAAGTTGTCAGCATTACAATTTTGAGGCATGTGAGCTGTTAAGCCTTTAATGACGTAAAGCATAATTGAAAGTTGTAAAAAGTAGCAAGTTTTTAAGCAGTGTAAATTGTTTTTCCGTTTTCGGTGGCGGGGGTAGCATATGTCTTGGAACTCTTGTTTATTTATATACACACGTATGATAAGCATTGGATATTTTTTCAAAAACACTGGATCCTTCATGAAAGAAAATCAATAAGAAATAAATACAATATAAAATCGTGTTTAAACAATTAAATAAGTTTTTACACTGTTTGGACAATTTATTTCTTATATATTATCTATTGATGGGGTAAAACTGAAATCACCATTGGCGTCTCTCTGTTCGTCTTTCTGTCGTTGCCATACCCAGGGAAGTCAAAGATTGTGACTTTGGCATAAAACTTTCAATTTTACCATTGCTTCTAATCAGAATGTTTTTTTATATTATTAATTAACCAATGCCCATTCAGAAGCAAAGTGAACATGGCTATGTGCAAACAGAATAACGAGTAGTCTGTTCAGCTTTTATGCTGTTTGCTGCTCATCAGTATCTAAGGGTTGGAAATAAGGCCGTTAAAACTGGAATCTAGTAAGAAAGGCATTTCATTAATAAAATTGAATTTCTAAGTGAATGTGTGAAAATACATATCTGTGTGGTAAAAGGTTAAAGTCTGGGTTTGTGATAAAAACTCTTGGGCCTATGATCATTAGATTTGGTAGGCTGGTTACATACTCTTTGGCCTATAATCTTTATTTAGAATGCTGGTAACGTACTCTTGTGCCTATGATCATTTGATTTGGTATGCTGGTTACATTCTCTTGGGGCTATGATCATCTGATTTTGTATGTTGGTAACGTACTCTTGGGGCTATGCTCTTTTGATTTGGTATGCTGTTTACATACTCTTGGGGCTATGATATATTGATTTGAAATGACGGTTTCATACTCTTGGGCCTATGATATTTTGATTTGGAATGCTGGTTACATATACTTGGGCCTATGATCATTTGATTTGGAATGCTGGTTATATACTCTTGGGGCTATGATCTTCTGATTTGGTATGATGGTAACATACTCTTGGGACTATGATATTTTGATTTGAAATGCTGGTCACGTAATTTTGGGGCTTTGATCTTTTGATTTGGAATGCTGGTTTCATACCTTGGGGCCATGATATTTTGATTTGGAATGCTGGTTACATACTCTTGGGCCTATGATATTTTGATTTGGTATGCTGGTTACATACTCTTGGGGCTATGATCTTATGATTTGGAATTCTGGTTACGTACTCTTGGTGCTATGTTTTGATTTGGTATGCTGGTTATTTACTCTTGGGCCTATGATCTTTTGGTTTGGTATGCTGGTTACGTACTCTTGAGCCTATGATCTTTTGATTTGGTATGCTGGTAACGTACAACGTTAATTGTTTTACTGGTACAGTGAGTTGTAACATGATGTTGTGACTTGAGTATATAATAACATGTTTCAAAAGCTCTACATTATTTCTAATTGCTTAAAATGATTTTAAAAAATGATAAGAGGATTCCTGGTAGTAAGTCACAAACAATTCTTGTTAAAATGACAAAAACTCAAAGACCAAACAAACATATGTTATCCATGCAAATTATCAGTATTTTATTACTTACAATATTTATTATTATCCTCTAAAATGTTCAAGAGCTGATATATTGATGAATAGACTAAAATTGGGATAGGGGGCAACTTAATTTTAAAACATATTTTTGTCTTATAATATATGATTTGCTTTGTAAACTGTGTATCCTAACTAAGATTATAATATGATGTATTTTTAACTAAGTTAGTCTCATCCGTGTGTATCAAATCGGATTTACATGCCACTAAGCAACATATTTATAGACACTTAAGTTACATGTGCTGTCTAGATATCGCAAGGTGATTAGCCAAACAAAATGTAGTCATATATACTTTGATACTGACCTAAAAATCAACAAGTATGATTTCATTGCAGTATATGCACATGAAGAAAAATCCTTATAACTGGGGAAAAAACACGGAGTGGGTTTTAACACCTGTCCAGTCTTTAAGTTTAAAAGATGAACAAAATAAACCAATACCAATGTCCAACCTCACGGAACCAGTCCGGATAACAACACCAATTGCAAGTGAGTGTTTTTTTTCTTAGCATGTAGACATGTCATTATACATCATGATGGCTCAGGGAGATAACACAAGTCATTTAAACATGCGATTTATTCTTGTAACTTTGCGATGGCACCAAGAATAAACATTAATTTCACACAAACACATTGCTCAAAAACTAAGAATGTAAGCTGTTTATTCAAGAAGGAAAAATATATGTCTAACCAACTTACTAGTTTTCTATATATAAATAAGAATACTTTTAAACTGCTGCATTAACTTTTTCCCACTCCGATGAAAACTGAAAATGGCATTATAAGTAGCTCAGAGCAGTCTGTTAAGGTTTTATGATCCTTGTTCCTTATCAGAATCAAAGCATGTAAATAAAGGATTTTAAATATGAATCTAGTGAGAAAGGCCTTAAATTTAAATTGAATTTCTAACAAATTATTTCAAATGTGTGAATGTGAGTAATTGAGTGGTAAAGGGTAAAGAATGTTATTTTATTATACCAGGTAAAGGCCTGCCAAAGTCAATCGCTATACCAATACGGTTCAGCATACTGAAGAGGAATACTACGTGGACGTTATTTCCTAAGATGTCGCATTCCTGCTATGGCACATTCAATCTATATCTGGAAAAGAACTCGCTTGTGTCTTTTATTTTCACTCTTCCTGGAAAAGTGAAATCCATAAATATTGGCATTGGTAAAAATAGGCTTGTGGATAAGAGTCATATGCATGACAAATCCTTCAAGTAAGTTTTGCTAAAAAAAAAGTTTACACGTTGGCAGTACATGCTTTCATGTACTTTTCAAGCATTATATGTCAGTATATACTACAGAAATGTTGTACTCAAGTGTATCAATAATTGTGTAGATGTAGGCTACACATTCGTATAGCCCTTCAAACAAAGTCTGACTGGTCGTATAATGGAGTCACTCTGTCGGTTCTCTGGTCTCTCTCCATACAGTGATGTAACTTTGTGGAGCTAAGTACTTCTATATTTCTGAAGTGATTATATCGAAACTTAAAATATGTTATCACAATGAGTATAAGCTGTGCCGAATTATTCATGCATTCCTAAGTTATGTGCCCTTGAACTTAATCTTGGGCAACGCATAAAGTATAATGTAATAATTTTATGTTGCAAATGGCTTCGGCATTTCTGAGGCTTTTACATGGTAACCTAGCATATGTTTTCCATTATGAAATAATTATCCTCAGCCAAAGGCGGAGGGATATTGTTTTGGCGTTGTCCGTCCGTCCGGCACTTTTGTGTCCGGAGGCTTATCTTGGAAGTGCTTTGGCAGATTTTATTGAAACTTGGTACGAGTATATAAGTGGATAAGAGGATGATGCACGCCAAATGGCATTGTACACCATCTGTTAATAACGAAGTTATGGCCCTTTGTATCTTGAAAAAATGCTTTAGATCTGTGACAAAGCTCTAGTTTTGCGGGGGATATCAATTCAACGAATTTGCTTTGATTTATGTTCGCATAGGGTTTTCAACAGATACTGACAAACTTATGTTGTCAAGATGGAATGGTATTTCAGTTGTAAACATGGCTATCTTTTACAAATGACTCGAACATATGCAGCCACAAGCATCTTTGAATATTTTTGTAAAGGTATCTAAACCCTAATAACGTATAGGTTAATGTAACTGATCGACACAACTATTCACCATGTTAATAAATAATGTTTTATGAACAAGTTTCAGGTTCAAGGACAATGTCATATTCAAATATTATAACTTTATATCAGTATAAATTTTGTGCAAATTGCATAGCCAAAATTTCAGGGTCACTATAGAGTTCTAAAATAACTTGCCACATTAAGTCACCCTTATCAGGTGATGTTTTATCTACAAGAACCAGTGTCCGATATTCCAGATGAAGGTCAGGCAAGACGTTTAAAGGTCAAATACAAATAGTGTATGGGATATAACTTCTTTATGCATTGAGAATCGAGGTTAATTTAGGGGAGACATACAATGTGTTAGTTTGAAATCAAAAGTCTAGTTCGGTTTTATATCTGAAAAAGAAAAGATCAAATATGTCTAAGTTTAAACCTTGAATAATTATTTCAAGATTGTAATTTTGATTATCTTTGATCCTTCCTTTTCTTTCTAATGTCCTTTTTATAAAATTCTATATTATGGAAAAGAATAGTTTTCACGTGATAATGCTTCTGCAGTTGCATTATTCCTATATTCGGATACTGCACAAGTATGCGTACATAGAACAAGTGTATATGGCATAAAAATGTGTACCTATTACTGGTTTATATGGCTTAATTATGTGTTCTTAGAACTTTGAGTCGCTAAGGTTTGCGCATTAAAATTTGAGAAGGGAAGTGAAACATCATAAATTACTGAAGTACTGGTATATACGGCGATAAATACACAACATATAAATGTAATATTTGGGTGTTAAAATCTATGTATTTTAGCTCGATTACATTACAAGCTTAATGCTTGTTAAAATGCTCTCTAGCTGGTTTACTGGGGTGAACAAGGACATTGTTTTTTAGCCGGATTTTTTTCGAAAAAATCTCGGCTTATAGATTGATGTTGTCGGGCGGGCGGGGGGACGGGCGGGCGGGCGGGGTGGCGGCGTGCTCGAAAATGTTAAAGTTCTTATTTCATGGTATAACTTTGGTATGCTTGGACCTAGAGTCTTCAAACTTGACATGAAGGTTGGCCAGGATTAACAGATGACCACTGGTCATTTCAAGGTCATTCATTTGAAGGTCAAGGTCACTGTGACCTTCAATATAAAAAATGTTAAAGTTGTTTTAACTTTGGTATGCTTGGACCTAGAGTCTTGAAACTTGACATGAAGGTTGGCCATAACTAGTTAGTAACCACTGGTCATTTCAAGGTCATTCATTTGAAGGTCAAGGTCACTGTGACCTTGAATGTAAAAATGTTAAAGTTCTTATTTCATGGTATAACTTTGGTATGCTTGGACCTAGAGTCTTCAAACTTGACATGAAGGTTGGCCAGGATTAACAGATGACCACTGGTCATTTCAAGGTCATTCATTTGAAGGTCAAGGTCACTGTGACCTTCAATATAAAAAATGTTAAAGTTGTTATAACTTTGGTATGCTTGGACCTAGAGTCTTGAAACTTGACATGAAGGTTGGCCATAACTAGTTAGTAACCACTGGTCATTTCAAGGTCATTCATTTGAAGGTCAAGGTCACTGTGACCTTGAATGTAAAAATGTTAAAGTTCTTATTTCATGGTATAACTTTGGTATGCTTGGACCTAGAGTCTTCAATCTTGACATGAAGGTTGGCCAGGATTAACAGATGACCACTGGTCATTTCAAGGTCATTCATTTGAAGGTCAAGGTCACTGTGACCTTCAATATAAAAAATGTTAAAGTTGTTATAACTTTGGTATGCTTGGACCTAGAGTCTTGAAACTTGACATGAAGGTTGGCCATAACTAGTTAGTAACCACTGGTCATTTCAAGGTCATTCATTTGAAGGTCAAGGTCACTGTGACCTTGAATGTAAAAATGTTAAAGTTCTTATTTCATGGTATAACTTTGGTATGCTTGGACCTAGAGTCTTCAAACTTGACATGAAGGTTGGCCAGGATTAACAGATGATCACTGGTCATTTCAAGGTCATTCATTTGAAGGTCAAGGTCACTGTGACCTTCAATATAAAAATGTTAAAGTTGTTATAACTTTGGTATGCTTGGACCTAGAGTCTTGAAACTTGACATGCAGGTTGGCCAGAACTAGTAAGTAACCACTGGACATTTCAAGGTCATTCATTTGAAGGTCAAGGTCACTGTGACCTTGAATGTAAAAATGTTAAAGTTGTTATAACTTTGGTATGCTTGGACCTAGAGTCTTGAAACTTGACATGAAGGTTGGCCAGAACTAGTAAGTAACCACTGGACATTTCAAGGTCATTCATTTGAAGGTCAAGGTCACTGTGACCTTGAATGTAAAAATGTTAAAGTTCTTATTTCATGTTATAACTTTGGTATGCTTGTACATAGAGTCTTCAAACTTGAAATAAAGATTGGCCAGTACTAGAAGATGACCACTGGTCATTTCAATGTCATTCATTTGAAGGTCAAGGTCACTGTGACCTTAAATGTTAAAATGTTAAAATTGTTATAACTTTGGTATGTTATTGTTGTTCATGTATATGCATGCATTCAAAACATAACACAAGGTTTGCTCATGCCTTGAAAAGTACTTACATTTCATTTTGACCTTTGAACAATATTTCAGTAATTTAAGTATTGCATTGACAAAAACACGAAAGGTACTTTCCTGTCATTTAAATAAAAAATCCGGCTTCAATGCGGTCATCTCCGACCGCGGAACTCTTGTTTGGGTGAGATCTAAAGAACGATGCCACAGTGGGGATCAAACGCGTAACAAGGTGAGTATCCATATCCATTTCGCCACAGCAACCTTATTTATATTTTTAACATGTGTTGTCCAGGTACCCAGAAGACATTGTTATAATTGACAAGCTCTACGGTTGGCACTCTGATGAGGATGTTACGGCAGAATTCGAGAATACAACTTTGTTTAGGGATGTCTTTCAATTCAAGACCTTTACATTTTTCTGCACAAGCTATCTCGGTAGATGTTGCTCTTCCAATGCAAGTGAATGCTTGGAAATATACAGTTACTGTTATGGCAGAGGTCTTGTAAATGTCAGCTCCGAATGTTTAGCCAAGTTTCAGGAAATAATCATTGAATCAGAAGTGGAAATAACACAATCTGATCAAGACATGAATGATACACAATCTGATAAAAAAACCATCAAGCAGATTCTGCTGAGAATGTATGACTCTGATGTGATGCTCAACAAGACAGGCTCGTACCTGCATATTGGAGTGAGTCTTGACATAGCACTTGCAGAGGTGAGAGACATTTTAACAGAAGAAAATCCAGGATGTCTCGGTAATCATGAAAAGCCTCTGTGCCTGGCAGAAGTGGAAATGAACATATCAGTGTCTGTGAACAGCCTTGTGTGCTTATACTGGGACGAATATAACGAAGAGTGGACGCCTAAAAGAGTTCAGGTGAGATAGGGGAATACATAAATGAATACATATGGGCCGTGCTCTGAGAAAAGGGGGTTTAATGCATGTGCGTAAATCGCCATCCCAAATTAGCCTGTGCAGTCTGCTTTTATAATATTTCTGTTTAAAGACAGTCTCTTCTTGGCAAAAATCAAGTTAAGGCGGAAAGTGTGGTCTCTGATTAGCCTGTCGGACATCTGGGACGACACTTATCGCACATGCATTAAACCCCCTTTTCACAGAGCGTGGCTCATATTTAATTATTTATGTCGCGCATGTCAATTAACTTTTTTGTTTCGCTTTCCATTTTATTAAACTTGTAATTGTCTTATGGACTTGTAACTTTATATATAGGTGACCAAGCTACATTGACCTTAAAATGGAAAGTCTTTTTTTATTTAAGGCGAGCAAACAGGCCCATCATGGCTTACTTTTTTATCAACCTAAATACCTCTCATACAAGTGGCATACAATTTATATTTTGTGTATATCTAGGTTGCATTTTCCAATGCTGATGATACATCCTATGAGTGTCTAAGCACCCACCTGTCAGCTTTTGCCGGAACTATATTTGTGGCTCCAACTTCAGTTGATCCTTTTGGTACGTTTGTTTTGGGCATATAATATCACACTAGATTTTTGATTGAGTTAATATTAAATGTAGCCATTCATCTTATAAAGAATCATAATACTTAAGATTGATATTTGTTTATTTAAATTGTTTGATACAAGCTATCATGAATTTGCTTTTATCCAATAATATGTTATTTTGTGCTGGAAAGTTTTGCCTAGTTACAACCTGCTTGTTTTCCAGTATCAATAATATTGGGCTACTGCTATCTGGTTCACGACCATTGTTATCAGTTGATTGATGATTATTGTTGGTACACTGTCAGTGGAGGAAATATTTTAATAAAAACGTTAGATTTTCTTAGATGAAAAAAAAGAGAATGGCTTTAGTTGAAAGAAGACATTTACAAAATGGACATTTATTTTGTTCAGTCTTATTCTGCATTACAATCCTGATAGGAATGCACTTAGGATACATTTCTCATAGGATACATTTCTCAGAAAGTGAAATATGATGATTTGAAAACACATATGCTAACATGATACTGATTTATATATATCACATATGCTAACATGATACTGATCTCATTTCAGTTATGTTGCAAACATGATTGTCAGAATTATCAGATATTGTCAGTATTAAAATTGCATACTTTATCATCGTACCTCAAAATCATTTTAAAAATGGTCAACGAAACACCCAATAAAATGGTTACTATTTATTGAAAATCAAATTTCCTATATGAGTTAACTCCATGTACAAGTGAGAATGAGTTGGTATTATTATGCCCCCCTTCTAAGAAGAGAGGGTGTATTGTTTTGCACATGTCGGTCGGTCGGTCCTTTCGTACGTCGGTCATTCGTCCACCAAATCGTTTCCGGATGATAACTCAAGAACACTTAGGCCTGGGGTCAGGAAAGTTCATATGTACATTGATCATGACTGGCAGATGACCCCTATTGATTTTAAGTACTTTAGGTCAAAAGTGAAGGTCACAGTGACTTGAAACTGTAAAATGGTTTCCGGATGATAACTCACGAATGCTTGGGGTTAGAATCAGGATAGGTCATGGGGACATTGGTCATGACCGACAGATGACCCTATTGATTTTCAGGACTTTAAGTCAAGGTCAGAGTGACCTGAAGCAGTAAAATGGTTTCCGGATGATAACTCAAGAACGCTATGGCCTGGTATCAGAAAGTTCATAGGGGCATTGGTCATGACCGGCAGATGATCCGTATTGATTTTCAGGTCACTAGGTCAAAGTTCAAGGTCACAGTGTCTCGAAGCAGTAAAATGGTTTCTGGATGATAACTCAAGAACGCTTGAGTCTGGGATCAGGAAAGTTCATACAGAAATTGATCATGACTGGCAGATGACCCCTATTGATTTTAAGTACCCTAGGTCAAAGGTCAAGGTCACAGTGACTTGAAACAGTAAAATGTTTCCGGATGATAACTCAAGAATGCATAGGGTTAGGATCAGGAAAGTTCATGGGGGCATTGGTCATGACCGACATATGATCCCTATTGATTTTCAGGACTCTCAGAACGCTTAGGCCTGGTATCAGGAAAGTTCATAGGGATATTGGTCATGACCGGCAGATGACTCCTATTGATTTTCAGGTCACTAGGTCAAAGTTCAAGGTCACAGTGACTCCAAGCAGTAAAATGGTTTCTGAATGATAACTCAAGAACGCTTAAGCCTGGTTGAAGTTAATGACAAATAAACAACAGATTCTCATCAGCAACTCCATTAGTCATGCGAGCAATGCTTCTTTAAATTTTTACTATTCATACTGTAACGTATTAACACTTTGGCTGCCACAACAAGTGACAGTCCATTTTGGAAGCATGCGAGTTTTACAAACAGCCCTTGTTTTCCTATTTTTCCTTCCTATTTAAGTCGGGAAGAGTTCTTTCTATTTTCCTTTTAGATTCAAGTCCTTTCTTTACAGGTTAAGTTAACTCCCTTCATATTTAGATGAGGCATAGTGGTTTCCATTTCCCTAGAAGAGTTAACTCCTTTCCTGTTTAGAAGAGGCACACTTGTTATTATTTTCCTATATGAGTTAACTCCTTCCTACACATATAAGCAGAGCTGATACTATTTTCCTATAAGAGTTGACTCCCCTTATATATAGATGAGGCACTGTGTTTTCTATTTCCCTTTAAGAGTCAAATCCCTTCCTGTTTAGGTGAGGCAGAGTTGTTACTATTTTCCTGTATGAGTTTACTCCCTTCCTACACTATTAAAGGATAGTTGCAACTTGTTTACTATACAAATTAACTCCTCTCTTATTTTTCTGAGGAAGAGTTGTTACTATGTTCCAAAGAGAATTCACTCCCTTGCTATACAGGTGAAGCAGAGTTATTTCTCACGTTCTTTGAGAATCCCGTGGTTGTCACGACAGTGATCCTGGTCTGGGCCATGTACATCTTCTTTGTCCACTGGGCCCGCAACGCAGACAGAAAGGACTTGGAGCGAGTAAGAGCACCTTATAAGTACATTTGTTAAGTTGTCACGAGCAGTTTCAGAATTTTGCTGGTGTTGAACAGTCTCATAACGGATAGAGGGTTATTGAAGTGTTCTGTTGTTTTATTTAAAACTTAAGAACTAGGTTATTTACCCTCTGTGAAATGATATCTGATTGCATACAACAATTTTGGTGAGTTATTAGCTCACTACAGCACATTGACTTCAAGGATTACTCAATTCTTGTTTGGACATGTCATGTATGTATGCAATATGCAACTCAAATGCAAAAAGCCGTAGTCTGTCTGCTTCTTGAACATGTGTTATCATTCGTTCATATAGATATAATAATTGATATAGATTACCCTCATGGTTTACTCTTCAAAAAAATGTCTTATGAAACTATAGCTCTATTAAGAGTTAGAATTTATTACAAAATGCAATCACACGTATTGTCTATGATTCACACATGAAACAGTTTAGATTTTGTTTTAGAAAAAACGTTAGGATACCTTTTTGGGAAACATACATGTTCTACCCATGTTGAGTATATTAAGGCAGGAATTATGTACATATTCCTTTTTGAACAGTATGTAGGACTTTATACTGATTTAACACATGTTTAATAAAGTACAGAACATCCAGCCTTTTCTTTTATCTAGTGTTCCTACTTTGTTCTATTTTTGTATGTGCTCCTTATAGCTTTTCAAGTTCAATTTGTGTTTTTTTAAGATGTTGACATTGTTTTCATTAGTATATTTTATCAGTTTAACACTAAGGTTTTATGTTTGTTTGTTGCTCATGAGTAACTTTGGGATGAAAGTAAGGCCTTTAAACCTTTTAAATATAGTAAGAAATGTCTTTTATTTGAATGGATTGTCAAAGCCACCAAAACAAGTCCCACCTGTTCTCTCATCTTCTTCCTCATCAAATAGATTGCATGTGTTTTAGGTGGGTGTGGTCAATTGTAAGGACAACCTCCAGTCTGAAAAATATCTGTATCTTGTGTGCATAGCAACAGGCTGGTGGAAACACGCTGGCACCACTGCAAATGTTTATTTCTACATGACTGGTGAGTAGTAGGGTTCTTAAAAGACTGTTTGCTTTAGGGAAGTTATTGGAAACTGTTCAACTTTTGAATTATTTGTGTGAACCTGATACTAGTATTATATATAAGAATATTGATGCAAACTCTTATATACATGATTTTGATTCAGCGATCTATACCTTGGCAATTATTTCTCACAATTTGCATCTGACACTGTTGTCTTCTCACTCTCAGTGAGGGAGATTCATTATTGTTTATCAGTCTATGATCACTTGGGCAAGTTCATTGTCAATTGTTATTCATTAATATTCATTAATCTCTTGGAAAACACAAACATTGTTTATTATTCTTTGTTGTTTGTTTTAAATTCAAGCTTTCCTTGTTGTTTTTTTTTCATTCAATAATAATACTATATCAGATTAATTGTCTAATGCCCAAGTTTTCAATAATTTTGTGTCACTGATACAAAGAAAGCCCCCATTTATAATGATATCAGAGTAGCCTTTTACAGAACCTTGAACAATTGCTCTGAATATGTACCAACAGGCTCTGAGGGTGTAAGTGGGAGGAAGTGCCTCAGCTCTGCAGGCAGGAAGTGTTTCCAGGCAGGCTTTGAAGACTGGTTCCTGGTCACCACCTCACAATGTCTCGGGGAAATACAGTCTGTCACACTGTGGCATGATAACACTGGCAACAATCCACAATGGTATAAACGTTGCAAAGTAAACATAAGTCAAAACACTGTAGAATGAATGCATCTGAGCCAGGTGTATATTCTTTGACACTCCTTTCGTGATCTAAGTTCATATTTTTCATTTAGATATTTGCACTACTAAATGCATAATTGTTTACTCCGCATTAAGGTGTATACCGGTACTCGTTTTCACTCCATCACCTAAACCAGGTGTATTTCTTTTACACTCAGATTTTAACCAAATGTATATTTTGTTTCATTCTGCCATCTGAATCAGGTGTATTTTCTTGTTCACTCAATCATCTGAAGCCTGTGTATACTGTTTACTATTTCTCTTTCACTCAGGTTAATAAACCAGGTGTATATTTTTTCTTCGTTCTATCTGTTCTTACCCTCTCGCATGTATAAAGACCAGGTGTATATGAATGCACAGTTAACTACAGTAAGCAGGTTTGGGTTTTTCACATTGTTAAATTATTTGTATCTCTCCAATATCAGAACCATCTGTATGTTCCTTCACGCGTCTTTACCTTTACAAGGCGTATATTTGTTCACTATCTATTTTGTCACGCTTAAAGTGTTTGTTGTACGCAACTTACGCAACTTTGTCTGAACCATGTTTATATTTGATAACTCTAATATTCTCCGTTTTGGCAACTGGTTTATATTCCTCTTGACTTCTCCAGGTACCTAAACCAGGTGTATACCCGTGATGTGCAGACTGGCAACAGCTGGACTTTCATTTACAATGATTGGTTGGCAGTGGACAGGGGAGCTCTCCTTCAGATTGCAACTACCCTTGGTGCTGTCACACGGGTATGTGTGTTCCTGTATCAGCCATTTGAAACACGGTGTGATGATCCGCATGACTGTCTGTCAGTGTAGGGTCAAGAAGTTTACTATTTGCAAAGCCTTACAAACTCACATGAGCACGCAGTGATCATAGGGAGCTTTCAGGACACCATGATGTCGGTTGCCAGGCCATGAGTGAAATAAAATGTTCTTCAAGCAACTCTTACCTTGAATCGCTGGAGAAAATTGTTAAAAATTGGAATGCTGGGTTGAACCATATATGAAGTTGTTCCAAATTTGTTTAAAAAAAACATTTGGTTTAAAACGGAAGTTGCCTTGACAACTACAGAGTCTTGTATTCTGCATATGTATATCGATAAAACTTTTAAAATCTTGTTAATGTTTCAATTAAAACTTATTTAGCACACATGTTCCTTGGGTAATCTTCTACCAAGGTTATTCAAAGTAAGTTAAGATCTATCAATATGCCTGCCTATGGGCGGGACCATTTTTCTAAATGTATACACAGAGTGTAACGCTAAAAACGCAGTTCCAGCAATTTGTTACTTTATAGTATGTGGCATCATTTAGACGTTCTCTACAAAGCTGGTTCAAAATATGTCCCTAAGCATAAAATTTGCCCTCAAAGTAAATTGTTATCCATATTTGAACAGAGTGAAAATTCTCATCTGAAATTGCAAGCACCAGAGTTTGGGTATTTATAATGGTAACATTGATTTTCTTCTCCTCTCCCAAGTTTGTTCAAATCATGCCTATGGGACTGCCCTGAGAGATGTTTATATTGAAAAAAATAAATATTTCTCAAAGAGAATAAGTCTGTGTTACAACTGTGAGGCTACATGATATTTGGTTTTAAGCATGATGTAGTGGTCCTGTAAAATGTTTGTTCAAGTAAGGACCCTGTGATAAAAATTAATTAACTTTTTAATAAAATTTCTTTTCTAATATCCGTATACACGACAAGGTGCAGATGACCTGTGTAAAACTTGATGTTCACAATCCGTGTGTTCTGATAATACCCCTGGGATCAAAACTGCCCCAGCATAGCATGTTAAGCTCACCATATAACAAAGTCCTCTTGTTGTTGCTTGATGGTGGTTGTCCGGTGTTGTGTGACCAGTGTTGTTAATGTTCATCTCTGGTACTAAGTTAAGAGGTGTAAAATTTGGCGCTACAATTGTATAGTAGTCCTCTACTAGTACGTTTAAGTGTTACTCCAGGGCTCAAAATAGTGTTAGCATGTTGAGCTCACTTGGGCATAAAGTGCTCTTGTTGAGCTATTGGCAGTCCGGCATCGTGTGAATTGTGTTGTACACTTTCGTCTCTTGAAGTACAAGACCCAAAAGTATTATAGTTGGTAATAGCGGGATCATATGGTGCTTGTATTCAGTGGAATTGTTCACTTTTTGATAAAAGCAACAAACTTGGCACATTTGTAGATAAAAGTATTTTATTCAATTTTAGCTATGGACCCATATCCAATTTTCAAGATGGCCGCCATCTTCAAGATGGCCGCCAAGATGACCGCCATAATTTAGGAAATTACATGTTACTGCCATATTTGATTAAAATATTCTGTTTTCGGCATTGAAATGAGCTGTTTTATGTTATCAATTACATGTAATAAAAATATGTTTCTACATGAAAAACAATGAATTAATTATTGCATATAAGTCAAAATGGCTTCCAAAAAGGCCACCTAAAGTACAAAAAAATAGGGTTTTCCTACTCAAATCTATAATTTCAATACTAATTGAACATATTTATGTAAGCAAGTATTTTTCTCTTTTTTGATTTTACAGATACATTCATTTGTATAATATTCTCAACATATTGTGTCAGTCCAAAATAAAGAAAAAACTGCATTCAACGAGTTCACACTTCCAAACCTTAAAGCTGCCTTAAAATCTAACCGCGGTCACATCCTCCACAACATATGGTGCTTGTATTCAGTTGAATTGTTCACTTTTTGATAAAAGCAACACACTTTGCTCATTGGTAGTTTAAAGTATTTAAGACAAAATAGGCTATGGACCCAATTCATATTTTTCAAAATGGCCGCCATTTTCAAAATGGCGATCTTTTACAAATCAAATGAAATATTACAATACTTTATTATTAATTATGCTGATAATAAAAAATCTTTGCAAGAAAAACATTTATTGTAAGTATTTTGTTAATGATGTACTTTTTGTGAGGTCAAAAGGTCATTTTTTGGGGAAAAATATGCTTTTTTGGCAAATATTCATTTACTTTCATAATAATTAAATCCATAAAACAGATTATCATGGTCAGGCTACTGGTGTTTATTGCAAGTTTTGAGGCCAAGAATGCTTGTGTATATTTGAAAAGAGAGTTTTATATCCTTCCAGAAAACCCATTTCTTTAGTGTCACAGCCGTGCATTATCTATGTTTGTTTTTTTTTGGTAAAATCACTCAAAATCGAAAGTTTATGTAACATTCATGGTTTGGGTGTCCTTTATCAAGGTAATGCGAATCATGTCCTTTGGGTCAAAATGGTTATACCTGAGGGTTCAAATGGATTTCGTAGATTTATAATATAGTATATTGTTTTAAATTATAAACAATAATTATCAGGTCACGGCAATCAGGTCTCTCATGTTAATATAAGCATACACTTGGCGAATAACTATTTTTAAATTGCATTCAAATATAAAAAAGCATATGTTTGATATTTGGTATGTCACATAGCTTAGCGGTCTTCCTATTATGTTAAAGTCATGCACCTGGTATGAAAATGTTCCACTCATCGTGAGTGGTTTCTGCACACTTGTACAGCAGAAGAACTTCTATTTAAAAATTTACACTTAATACTGGTTTATTGCTATACATCTGATGAACTTACACAGGAAAGATAGTTTGCAACTTAACACATTTAAGCCTAGTGGACTATCCCATCATTCTAAATTGGATCAATATATTTACAAAATTAGGGAATTCTAATATATTTATTTTTTATATTTAAGATATAACTTACAGAAAATACCCTAAGCAAATAGCGCAGACCCTGATGAGACGCCGCCTGATGCTGCTTGCAAAGTCCTTTTTTCTAGACGCTAGGCATAAATGGGTTAAGTGAACGTCATTATTTGAACAAAATACCATCCAATATGAACGAACAAATAATAAATCGAGACTCACCCTGTAAAAACATGGCTTTATTCACTAGTGTTAAGTCTGTCCCAGATAAGCTTTTGCAGTGCACACAGGCTAATCTGGGACAAATCTTTCCGCTTGAGCTGGATTTTTGCTAAGAAGGTATTTACTTTGAGATTAAAAATACCATTTAAGCTGAGCATCTGTATGCACATGCACTAAGCCTAGTTTTCTAAGATTGCAGTTTATCCTTTCCCCCATAAGAACCCAAGTGAAATGGCTTTTGCAACTAGCATAAAACAAGAACAGCCTTGTTCAGGTTTTATGCTGTTTGCAGCTCATCAATAAAGGTTGGAAATGAAGCCTTAGAAACTTGAATTTAGTAAGAAAGGTTTTAAATTCAATGTGGGAAAGAGTTAAATATCCTATACTGTTCCCCCACAGGAGGAGGCTAGGCTGAAGACCAAGTACCACTTCATGATCAAGTCAAGCAAGGACCTCCGTGATGGCCACCTGTGGTTCAGCATCTTCTCCAAGCCCCCTCAGAGCCAGTTCACGCGCGTTCAGCGCCTCACGTGCACACTGTCTCTCCTGCTCACTACCATGCTTACAAACCTCATGTTCTATGGAATCCCAACTGATGATCCCGCTGATCAGGTCGTGGCTGGAGCCTTCAAATTCAGTCTCTCACAGATCGTTATTGGTACAACTCCTTAAGATTTATCCTGACTTTGATTGTTATTGGTGTAACCAGGGTAACCTGGAAACAACTTCTTATTTAGTTTGGGAAAAGATCCTTCTATGTATAACTAAATCTGATTAAGTCGCGCAAAGATCATTTAAGGTACAAATCTTTCAAATTTAGTATTTTACAGATCATTAAAGGTACAATTTCATAAGATTTAGTCTGGCAAAATTATGTTTTCAATTCTTCCATATGAAATATTGTGTAGAGAATCATAGGTACAACTCCTTCAAATTTTGGTTTGCAAGGATAATAAGTAAAGGAAAATTTCAGTCAGATTTAGTCTGGCACAGATTATTATAGGTACTAATCATGTAGTTTATTCTGGCATATTTCGTTTAACATACCACTCCTTCAGATTAAGTATTTCTCAGACCATGTAAGATACAACTCCTTCATTTTTTTAATCTGAACATGTTAGTTAAATACACATCCCCATCAGATTTTGTCTTCCACAGATTTGTAAATACACAACTCCTTTGAATTCAGTCTGAAACAAATAATTAAAGATACAATTGTGGGTTTAGTCTGACTCAGCAAAGATAAATGATTTTTAATGTGTCTCAATATAATGAAACAATCTTTCAATACAAACACTGGCTAGTGGTTGATACATCAAGGGGCCTATTCACTTTCAGTTGAATTGATTTTTTTTAAAGAACTTGTTTTAAATTCGCAAATGTCGTTGTAATTACGATATTTGTGAGGAAACAATAATACTGAACATTTACCATGCTCTAAAATATCAATTACAATCAATCTTGTATTTAGAGACCACTAAAGGGAGTAACCAAAAGTGGTCTCTTAATAAAATGGTCTTGAAATAAAAAAGGCCATTTGGGATGAATGCGGACCTTTGATTTTAAATCCTGATAGAGTATTATCTCCTTTTGACACAGCGATTTCAGCTTCTGAAATGAAAATAAATATAAATAAAATGAATAAAACAATTTTTTACTAAAAATAAGTTGTATTTGTTCTCTCTTATTCTACATACGATGTAAATGGTTTGCAGGGAGAATGGGTTTTTCCGACTCCAAACTCATTCGCGATTAAATTTACGTGCACTTTTATTCTTCGACACTTCAAATATTCGATTTTTCTCATTAAACGATAATACTTTCCGTTTTGACATTTTCATTTCTGCATGTAAGCTTACCGGTATATATATCTGACTCGATTATGGTACATATGGAAATAAATAAAGCACCTTGATTGCAAACTAAATAAACACGCCTGATTGGAAAATTTGCTAACACAAACTAATTAGCATAATAATAATTACATTTTTTAATGAACAGATTTCGCTACATGTTAGTGATTAAAAGTTTATTTTTTACACCTCTCGAGAACACTGTGAAAATGTTTGTCGCGCCGGCGCATTGTATCTGCAATAAAATCGGCGATCAAATTTGTCACTTAAGCTCGATTGGTCATTGTCGGCTCGGGTACTACTTACATGTACCCCGGGTACTCTTAAGTATACTTACATGTACCCCGAGTACGGTAAATATACATTATCGTACCCGGTCGATATTAGACTGTACCCGAGTTGTATTCTCGCCTAAAATCCGATGTCGTAAAACGCGCTACCGATTATCTTAAAAAAACTTATATTTAAAAGAAACTGCGTCAACATGCTTTTAGAGTATGAGTTTCGATAATATAGAGGCCATTTTACAGAAAATTGACATAAATGTGAATATAATTAATTAAAAAAATGCAGACAACGACCGATTTAAATTTCCCGGGTACGTTAAAGTATATTTACCGTACCCGGGGTACATGTAAGAATACTTAAGAGTACCCGGGGTACATGTAAGTAGTACCCGAGCCGACAATGACCAATCGAGCGTCACTTAACGTCCCAGATAGTAAACTCTTTAACCCGTAGATTGTTGGCCATAACTCACTGAATTTTTCGTCACCAAAAATTGATACGCTGTCAGCATTAACACTGGCCATAACCGGTCATCGAGACAAAGGAAAATGGCTGGTGTGAAATCATAACAAAGGTTAAATCGTTCATGTTATCGGCTTAGATAAACAATCAACACTGATTTGTCCCTGAACGATCAACAGATGTACCACTTTTACCTTAAAGCGGTCGCTTAATTCAAGACTTGGGCATCAAAATACACTAAAATCAGCGGTCGCTGGTCGCGTAAGACAAAAGTCGCTTAATACAATATGAAAATATTGTTAAAACGCTCGGACGGGATTTAAAGTGGTCGCATAAGACAAAAGTCGCTAAATTCAAGTGGTCGCAATCACAAGATTGACTGTATATGTCTATTTTTACGATTTAAAAACCTGAAAATTATATAGCATTGCAACGTGAAACGATTGAATAATTAGGAGAGTTTGGTTGTTGTTGTTATATTTTGGGACACTACGAGGATTACTTATATAAAGTATAAAGTACATCAATCATTGTATGAGCACGGAAAGCCGAGTGGTCTAAGCTATAGACTTTGACTCCAGGGGTCAGTGGTTCGAGCCCAGTTGAGGGTTGCTTTTTTCTTTCTTAAATTTTATTCTTGTTTTTACTGGAGTTTTTTAGAGCCAATGTTTACATTTATCAATATAAAGCATTTAATGACATACATTAATACATGTCAAAATCTGTGAAAAGGTCCCATTTAAGCATTCAAAGAGATGGTATTGGAAGGAATCTTTTTGCAGAAATATGGCACTTCAGTCATGTTCTACAAGTCTTAATAGAAACAAATCTTGTTTAATAGCAACTCCACTTTATCTAGCTAGAGGTATTGTCTGTGTCCTAACATATGTAGTGGGGCATCAATGTTTTTGAAACATACATTTGCAGGTTTTTTTGCGCATTTCCCGCGCAGAAGCAAAGTGTAAATGGCTATATGCAAAGCATAACGCAGAACAGCCTGCAAGTTACTTGCCGTCTGTTCAGCTTGTATACTGTTTGCTGCTCGCCAGTACCTTGTGTTGAAAATGAAACATTTATCCCTTTAATTAAACATGAGATTTAATTGAATTTGATTATGTAAGGGACAACAAAAGCGCTGAAACGCATTAAGAATTGGTAAAGGGTACACAAGAAGACTTATCATGTGATGTATATTTTCAGGTATACAGAGCAGTCTGATAATGTTTCCAATAAACTTGATCATCATCCAGCTGTTTATGAAAGTGAAACCCAAACCCCGGAAATCTTCACGTAAACCCAGCTTTGCCTCTGAGGACATAAAGACAATAATTGATTCATGCGGTGTCAATATAAAGAGAAATTTCAACCACCTTAGCATTCAAAACCCTGCTGGTTTATTGACATTCATCAAAGAAATGCAAAATTATAGTAACATTAGGCTGTTTCATGATATGTTTCGTGAAGTAAAGGGATTCGAGTGTGGCCTTGACCCAAATCTAATTGTTACTGAATTTGTTAATACCGTTGACATGTTTGACTGGGAAATGGCAGGCAAAGCCATCGGTATGAATGTGCACGTGGATGATTCAGGCTCATTCAGTCTGTTAGCGCCCAGTGCAGGACACACTGAGGTTGCAGACTCGTTGCAACCTTTTGGTTCCCTGCCACCTAGCTTTCTCAATACAGATCATAAAGTGTGTCATCGCCAGGACAGAGTTCATCGTAATAAAAAACGGAAGCCCACTGTTTCTTTTGCACCTAAACTGATGATGCCTATGGAAGACATGTATGGACATTTATATTTTACTGCTTCTATGATTACAATTATGTTGTTATTGCTGCATTATAATCTCAGTAATATTGGTTACCTGAGCCGTAATTTAAGATGCAGATCTAAATGTTTCATTTTATAGTTTAACAGATGCCAGAATACAGGTCTCTTGATTTACTATGCTTCATAAAAATTGTATACTATAGAACGTTTTCCTAACATTAAGCATCATGTCATCATTTTAACATTATTATGTTATATAATTCATTCCAATTATATATTAATCTTCAGTAAAGTCATTCAGTTCAACCTTATTAATTATTTAAACAGTTTTTGCTAATAAACATGATTATTGTCCCCTACCGGTGAATCCGGAAGGGAATTATGGTTTTCGCTCTGTCTGTCTGTCAGTAAGTCAGTCTGTCACACTTTTCTGGATCCTGCGATAACTTAAAAATTTCTTCATACTTTTTCATGAAACTTGAAACATGGACAGATGGCAATATGGAGATTATGCACGTCATTTCATTTTATTCTTACGTCAAGAGTTATGGTTGCTATGGCAACAAATAGACTAGAACTATTGCTGAGAATGGTGGAGTTTCACCGGTAGGGGATCGTATTGATTGGCAATAGTCTTGTTATTTATTCTCCTTTCCAGATCATTTTCTTTATTGAACTAACATACAAATTGTAATTTCAAATTTTGAAATTCAAATCGATCTATACTTTATACTAAAGTGTTGGTATTAATGTCACACAATTATTCAATATGTATTGTGATATGGCCCCTAATATTTATTAGTCCCTACTCCCTAACGGTAAAATCGGAGAAGGAACTTATGGTTTGCCCTCTGTGTGTCTGTTAGTCTGTCACACTTTTCTGGATCCTGCGATAACTTTAAAAGTTGTTCATATTTGTTCATGAAACTTGTAACATGAAAAGATAGCAATATGGAAATTATGCACGTCATTTCATTTTGCTCCTACGTCAAGAATTATGGTTGCTATGACAAAAATAGACTAGAAATATTGCTGAAAATGGTGGATCCAGCTATAATTTTAAAAGTTTTTCATATTTTTTTCATGAAATTTAAAACATGGATAGATGGCAATATGGAATTATGCACGTCATTTCATTTTGTTCATATGTCAAGAATTATGTTTGCTATGGCAACAAATAAACTACAAATATTTCTGAAAATCGTGGATCCTGCGTAGGTAGGGGACTTTCATTGCTTGGCAATAGTCTTGTGATGTAACTACAAGCTGTCTTTAAAAGATGTTGTTACTTGGAAGTAATCCTCTGAAAATATTTGCGCACCTTCAACATGTACTATATTAGGCATTTCAAAGTGCATGTCTTTTTTGTGCTTATTAATATTTTATTGTGATAATCTGTATATGGTGGTATTGTTGTTTCAGGACAAGTGGTGTCCACAGTGGAACTGATATTCATGCCCCAGTCAGTATAAGAAAGGATACTTCCAGAATGTAAGTTTTAATGCTTGCATGTAGTTTCTTAGTAAGTGTACTTTATTTATTTTTCCTCTTTCATAACCCAAAGAAATATATCCTGAAGTAACATTAAGGCATGCTTTTACTGGCATACACTTGCTTTTTGACGATGCTGGAACAGCAGCGTCCAAGGTTTGATAACCAGTAAAAAAATTCTTCACAATGGCGTCCTATGTAAAAGACCGAGCCAGTCCGATTGAGATAACTGGATTTTTCAGTTACTTCCCTTAGCATTCGCCACTGCGTAGGAGATTGCTCGTTGATTTTCATTGATAACATTCTGCTAGCAGAGTTGTCGTTCGTGTTAATAAAGGTAAATATTAATAGGACAGCATATCCTGGGGAAACGGATTCAATAAGTGTATCAGAACGTTAATTTCAAATTAGTAATTTTACATCCATTTTATATTTATGGACCAATGAAACAACTATAATATTTTTCTATTTTGTTTGATATTTGTTCTCGATTTAGTAAATAAAGTGCGAATAAAAACATGTAAAATTAACTTTTAACGTGATCACAAAACTAAAGAATGCGAACGATTTCGAACCTGCAAATTGTAAACGCTGCACTGCTATGATATATATATATTAAACAACATTTCTTTGCGTAATTGTCCGTCCCGCTATCGCAGTGGTACGGACGTTCGCTTTTTCACCTTTACGACACCGGTTCGATTCCCGCTCCCGGCGCAATGTTATATTTTGTATGTTTTGTGGTCACCATTCCTGACAGTTGTTTTTTTTTCCGGAAAATCTCATCCCCCCCCCCCCCCCCGCAGCATGTGACCATATAAAAAATTAAAAAGTATTTCAGTACAAAACAAATAGCTGGAAATTGCAATATTTTTTCTCGATTTAGTAAATAAATTGCAAATAAAAACATGTAAAATTAACTTTTTACGTGATCACAACACTAAAGAATGCGAACGATTTCGAACCTGCAAATTGTAAACGCTGCACTGCTATGATATATAGAGATAAAACAACATTTCTTTGCGTAATTGTCCGTCCCGCTAGCGCAGTGGTAAGAACGTTCGCTTTTTCACCTTTACGACACCGGTTCGATTACCGCTCCCGGCGCGATGTTATATTTTGTATGTTTTGTGGTCACCATTCTTGACAGTTGTTTTTTTCCGGAAAATCTCATCCCCCCCCCGCAGCATTTGACCATATAAAGAATTAAAAAGTATTTCAGTACAAAACAAATAGCTGGAAATTGCAGCTATCATTCAAAATTCGTCCCAACTGTCGTCAATCTAATCTTATTAGGTAGGAGTGCTGGACACACTCCGGGTCCCAACATTATGCAGCCTCAGCGCGGAGGTAACTCATTACCTTGGAAAAACACAAATACACACACTGGGTGCAGCCTAGGCGCGTATAGACTCAAACAAGGCAACAAACTCAAGTGCGGGCACAATCATTTAAAACTTACATATTGAATACGATATTCTTACAGAAATTACACAACCACCTAAGTGTACATACCATGTTTGATATTTCGTTCGATTGTTAGATTTCAGCATATACATGTATAAGGTCATTTCGTTATTAGTTAACTTATCCATATGTTCGTGGGCGAACTCGAATAGTCAAGTGCTCATACGATTGAGCTCACATGGTCCGGCTATGTGCTCATACCTACTTTCGAGAATCATCATGTATGTATTGCCACACTTAATGAACAAGAATGTGACCCGCCTCCCAGTTTCGCTCAATAGGTCAAGTTACCCACGGGTACTACTTCCCCGTACCCCTAAACTTTTTTTCGTACCAAAAATGTTTCGTACGCAAAAAAAATTGGTACCAAATTTTTTTTCGTACCCAAAATTTTCGTACCCAAATTTTGTATCGTACCCAAATGTTCGTATCAACATACACAATTGTGGTGATATAGATCAACTTAAATTGATGTTTTATATCCATCCTCTTCAAAAGCATCGTCACACCAGTACTGCCAGTACTTTGATTATTGTATTGATCAATTATATCAAATTTACACGTTGGTGGCCACTTTTGCTGTTGTTAAATGGGGACAAGTGTAATCGGGTAAGCACTTAAAGTCAAAAGAAATACCTTTCAATCATATCATGTATACAAGTAAAAATGTTTCTCTGTATGTGTGTGTTTATTATCACAAACTGTCAGCATACTGTGTAGGTGTGAGTGTTTCTTTACACAAATTAACATATCTGCATGCTTATGTGTTGCTTAATCTAAATCTCTGCAGTTTTTATATAATCTTGCCACTCATTGTTCTTCATGCAACTTAATTTTAGCTTTAATTTGAGAATATTTATTATCCCCTACCGGTAAAACCGGAGGGGTTTTATGATTTGCGCTCTGTGTGTTCGTGAGTCTGTAAGTCTGTCACAGTTTTGTGGATCCTTCGATAACTTTTAAAGTTCATCATATGTTTTCATCAAACTTGAAACATGGACAGATGAAAATATGGAGATTGTGTACGTCATTTCATTTTGTTCCTACGTCAAGAATTCTGGTTCTATGGCCACAAATAGACAAAAAATATTGCTGAAAATGGTGGATCCTGCGATAACGTTAAAAGTTATTGTTCATGAAACTTGAAACTCGGATAATGGTAATATGGCAATTATGCACGTCATTTCATTTTGCTCCTGCGTCAAGAATGCTGGTTGTTATGGCAACACATAGACTAGAAATATGGCCGAAAATGGTGGAGTTTCACCGGTAGGGGACCATATTGCTGGACAATAGTCTTGTTATATGAGAAATCTGCCACCTTTGCGGCCCTTATATGATAACATGTTTATGGTCTATATAAGAGATTATAGGTCACATTTGGCCATAAACAATCGTTGTCATTGCTTTCTCAGCCAGATGTAAACTGTTATAAGGCAAGGTGTTGCGGGAAACAACCACCTCCCAATTATATCTCACCCTTAGCAGTCCAAGGTCAAATTTGACCATAGTGGTCAGTCTATGTCAAGCATTGTCTGTTGTAAACTATAAGCTAGTTACCACTCTATAGAAAAAAACATCTCAACGTGTCACATTTCGACCACTGTAGAAGCTACATTTTTTATTTAATATTGATGAAACGTTTACAGCATTTTTATTGACAATATATTGGCTGAGTTTGAATCCAGATCTTGTATGTCTAAGCACATTTTTATCAGGTCAAATCTTCGAAAAACCTAATAAACACTTTAATGGCTACAACTGTTACTAAATCTTCATGAATCATGGTCAGAATATGTATCTTGACCAAATCTAGGCCAATTTTGAATTTCTGGTATGTGGAATTTAAAAATATGTAACATTATCAAATCTTAAAAAGCCTTGTTACCACTCTTAACGCTCCAGTAATTCACAATTTTAATCTTACAAATATCTAGGCCAAGATTAAATCTGGGTCGCGTGTGCTGAAAACGAAGGTCAGCAGATTTGAAAAACATTGTTAATCTTTTAGAATGTTATTTTCCAGGCCATGCTTGAATATGGGTCGGGTTGGGAAAAAAACAAGGTTTAGTCTTCGAAAAGTAAACATGTACCTTGATTGTATTGGAAGCAATTGAAGGCAAATGGTCCTCTTATTTAATCGCTTATTACCAGTATTAAAATTGTTGACATGTTATCGTCTTTTATTTCAGACTGCCATGGTGGTTCATCTACATTGCCTGGTTTGTAGCCATCTCAACTTGTCTCATATCGTCCTTACTTCACGATGCTCTATGGCTTAAAGTTTGGCTATGCACGCAGTGTAGAGTGGCTCGTATCCTTCTTTACAGGGTTGGTTCAAAGCATCTTTTTTCAGCAACCCATTAAGGTGAGATTATATATATTACACTGTTTTGTTTTATTACAGTTAGGGATATGGTTTAGTAGAGCTCGATTGGAAAATGTTAGCTCGGGAACTACTTACATGTACCCCGAGTACTCTTCAGTTTACTTATATGTACCTCTGGTACGGTAAATAACTAAATATACTTAATCGTACCCGGTCGATATTAGACTGTACCCGAGTTGTATTCCCGCCCAAAATCCGATGTCGTAAAACGCGCTACCAATTATCTAAAACAAGCTTGTCTTTAAAAAAACAACTGCATTAACATTCCTTTTGCGTATGAGTTTCGATAAAATTGAGGCCAGTTTACAGAAAATTTACATAAAAAATTATAAATAAAATTAATTAATCAATTTAAAAAAATGGCCGACAACGACCGATTTAGCATTAAATTTAACGGGTACGATTTAGTATATTTACCGTACCCGGTGTAAATGTAAGTATACTTAAGAGTACCCGGGGTACATATAAGTAGTACCCGAGCTACAATGACCTATCGAGCTTACGTAGACCATGTATAGCTTACTATTTTGATATCAGGAAATCTACTTATAGTGCAACCGTGTGGGTTTTGTTTGGAAACGTTTGTGTCTTTGGCACAAGTATAGTGACTTGCTTTAAGTGTGTCGCATAGTACATGAAACAGGTTTTAAACGATATTGATAATTTAAGTTTATTTTACATCGACAAACACGCATGTACAGCGATAATTAACTTGGCTATTTCTGCTACTACGCTAATGGTTTCTTAAATACAGTTTGTAACTAGCTTATTGAGTTATTAGGTATTTACCTATGAAATACCCCCTACTTGGTTGGGTGGATTTTGTCCCATGCATTGAATCCATTGTTTGACTAGAGCATTTGGTGGACTAGAAACGTTATATTGAAAACGAAGCTAGAATTTGTTTTTATTATAATATTATAATATCTGGAATATATTTGTATTAAAATAACTTATTGACTTTAAAGGGTTGTGACAGTGCCCCAGATAATTATTCGGTCTTTTTGAAACTAGGGGCGAACAAGAGTTGTATCCCATTCGGGTAGGTATCGGGTAAACAGTAAACAAATCAAACAAAAATACGGTCTGCATCTCAGATCTCTGAAATCGTAATATTTACTGTTCATTTCAATTATAATTTTACGTATACAGTTATTTCTTCATTGATTGATGTAGTTTTAGTTCTAGTGTGTGTACATTAGTAGTTTAATTCTGTATTGTCATATAATTTCGCGACACCGATCTTTTCATCTTTGCCTGTTGCATTATTCAATCGATACACAACATGTATTACGTTTCTGTAAGGTATTTCATTGATTGATACGCCTAATTAATGTGGCTTTATTCTTAAATATTGATTCATATTCTTCTGTCACTGTCACACTTGACTATAAGTGTCTGGACACATTTGTTTTAACCGCAATTTCATACCAGTTTAGAGTAAATTTCTTGATTTTACGATAAATAAATTATGATGTTTTTAAACTGTTTTTTTATTTAAATATATTTTCTGTATAATACTGTGTGAGAGTGTTGTGAATGGTAATAACTCAGTATTGTGTTGTTTATTATCACTGACTGTCCACTGACAAAATAAATTGACCGGGTTCTTCTTCGGATACAGCACTTGCTGAATCGTTTGCTTGCTATAAGATTCTGATTTCATTTCCAGTCGGTTAATATTAAGGCATCTTACTGTTAATGATTTAATCACGTGACATTAAATTGCGTGCATTATTTTTTTAGGAATATTTACAATGAATGTCTTCTAAATTTTTGTTCGACATATATACAATGTGACCTTTAATAGAGAATTGCTATTATATTGTCTTTTTCATTGAAAAATTTGAAACATTTTACATTTACATTGCAAATCTGGGGGAAGTTTTATTTATTTCAATTCTATTTGAGCTTTTGTTAGTATTGTAAACATTGTAACAAAAAAGTAGTTGCTTTATATGATTTTTTTTATTCAGCAATATGGTTCAAATATTGTCTGCACAACAGAGTTAAAAGGTGTCCATTGATGTTTTTAAACTATTTACTAAACAATATAAAGGAGAAATAGCTTTATAAAACATATTGTAGGAATAATTATGGTAAAAAAGGAAAATTCTCAAAATGAGTATTATCTCTTTATCCCATAATTTTTAGAATTGTCTGTCAAATTATGTTATAAAACATATGTACATTTATAATGAACCAAAAAGTGTCAGCTTCGAAAGTTACCTAAAAACTGTTTTATTTTGACCTCAAAGAAATACACTTATAAATTCATCTGGGCACAATAAAAATGAAAAATATTTTCATATTATTTTAAGTCTTTGTTGGTTTATTATTTATAAAGATTGCTAATTGTTTAGTTTTGATAAAAGGGGAAATGAAGATGGACTGTTCTGATACATATAGCAATATATACTTGTATGGTCTGTGATATATGTGATTCGAAAGTATATTTTACTGTTACATGTGACTGTACATAGCACACAAGTAACAAAAACACAATGAAAAGATACAACTCATTCAAAATTAAAAAATGTTTTATTTATCAATACAGTACTAGTACAATATACAAGATACAAGAATCTTTATTTAACGTCGGATGTGAATAACAATAAACACTAGCTCATGAGCTATTTCCCGACAAAAAAATGTATATATATAACAAGTGTATATTGAGCTGAAAGAAAGAAAGATTAAGCATATTATATAAGCATTTATAGTACAAGGACATATTTAAAGCATATAAAACACAAAATTTAGTAAAAATGTTCATTAAAAACATGATATTTTGTAAGTTACACACAAATACGATAAAGGTAAATATACCTATAAAACTATATTGGAGCTGTTTTTGCATAGTTCATAATTAAAACAGATGTTATACATTTTTAAGTTGTACAAACAAAGCATTGCAGACCTATATTAAAATAAAAGATATTAAAACAAGTATAGCACACAATTCATGTTTAAAAGCATTTACAAGCACAAGCACAATAACTACATATTACAAAAGCATATTTAAGCACATGAAAAACAACAACATAGCACATATATACACGTATATACATGATTATTTTTATTTTTAAACACACAAGAAACTCATATACACTATATACAAGGAGAATAAACAAGTTGTTAACTGACAGATAGATAAATAATATAAGCAGGACAGCATAAACAAGCAAGCAATATAAAGAAGTGAAACTCCAGCTGCTGGAGCAGTATTGAATTTTCATTAAAAACAATTACTTGGTCCTTTATTTAAGGCAAGTGACCGATTGCCCAAACAGTACAAAACAGCACAATACAGCACAATACAAACCAACATAAACACAAAATATGAATAATGCTGGGGTCACCGCCTTGGAACTGGTCAATGCAAAGCATTGGGGGTTTAAACCTGGTTATAGAGCGCTCAACCTCACACTTGGCCCAGCAATATTCATAATACATTCAAGTGTAATTAAATTTAACGTCATAGCATTGTAACTCAAATTAAACAATAATAAAAGGGAATTAAAACGCATTCAATTTAATTACTATTTAATTACTCAATTGCATTGAAGATACAAGAGTAACAGAATTACAACTTTTTGACGAACGATCAAATAAAACTATTAACAATTGTCAACTACATTCCTTCTTTATAGAAAAGATTTGAGAATGTAGAATCATAGAGTTAATATCTCAGATAATCATCGCGCAAATACAGGAAGAAGCAGCAATAATGGGTGTAAAAATTCCATATTACATAGCTTGGTTGTTTATGTGACTGCTAAACAAATTAAAAATAATTAAATCAAACAAGAAACGCCTATCAGAGAGAAAATATAAATAAAATGGAACGTTATAAACCCAATGACCTATGCATGTAGATTACAACTGGGAAAATCGGTCGTATGACGTCACAAAAATCCATAATGACGTGAACAAATTCCAAGGGCAGTACTAAATAAAAATATTAATCGGGCTGTGCTACTAATAAAACAAGTTTACGTGATTTAATATTAAGAAGCAAATGAATACAAATGGTAATTCCATTAAAGCGACAAGCACAAAATGTGAGAAGCAGGTAACTCACACATGGCGCATTTACATTTTGAACCTGTCCAGGTGCGGATCAGCCGTACAAAGTCTTTATATGTGTCGACTGTGCAAATGCCCTCTGGGAGGCTGTTCCACACCTGTTCAGCCTCAAAACGAAAGGAATTTTTGCCATATCTTGTTGTTCTTACTTGTGGTGTCTCGAGGATGTTTGAATATCTGACATTATAGGTAGAGGATTTAACTTTAACCAAGGATTGAAGATATTCTGGGGAAAGATTGTGTATACATTTAAATGTTTCTGACGCAATGAGGCGTAACCTGTTTAAGTGAAGAGTAGTACTGTTAACCTTTTTTAGTAGTGTATCATAACTAGATTCATAGTCATTAAAACAATTCTAAGGGCTCTAAACTGTAGCTTTTCTAGTGTTTCTGCGTTGGATTTTCTACAAAAATGCCATATAAGGGGACAAACATTAAAATTTGACCGGATAAAAGATTTAAAGATGATTAACCTAGTGCTTACATTCAGGAATTTGCTTAGTCTTTGGAGAACATTTAATTGTTTGGCTGCCTTTTTGCATACATTTGTAACCAGTGGATCAAAGTTTTTCTGGTAATCAAGTTCAACTCCTAAGAGTTTTACGTTTTGTTCACATTTCCAAGTTCTATATAATATAAAGAAGTGAAACTCCAGCTGCTGGAGCAGTATTGAATTTTCATTAAAACAATTAGTTGGTCCTTTATTTAAGGCAAGTGACCGATTGCCCAAACAGTACAAAACAGCACAATACAGCACAATACAAACCAACATAAACACAAAATATGAATAAAGCTGGGGTCACCGCCTTGGAACGGTCAATGCAAAGCATTGGGGGATTAAACCTGGTTATAGAGCGCTCAACCTCACACTTTGCCCAGCAATATTCATAATACATTTAAGTGTAAATTAACGTCATAGCATTGTAACTCAAATTAAACAATAATAAAGGGGAATTAAAACGCATTCAATTTATTTACTATTTAATTACTCAATTGCATTGAAGATACAAGAGTAACAGAGTTGCAACTTTTTGACGGACGATCAAATAAAACAATTAACGATTGTCAACTACAGTCCTTCTTTATAGAAAAAGATTTGAGAATATAGCGTCATGGAGTTAATATCTCAGATAATCATCGCGAAAATACAGGAAGAAGCAGCAATATGGGTGTAAAAATTCCATATTACATAGTATGGTTGTTTATGTGACTGCTAAACAAATAAAAATAATTAAATCAAACAAGAAACGCCTATCAGAGAGAAAATATAAATAAAATGGAACGTTATAAACCCAATGACCTATGCATGTAGATTACAACTGGGACAGTCGGTCGTATGACGTCACAAAAATCCATAATGACATAATGACGAGAACAAAATTCCAGGGGCAGTACTAAAAATAAGTCTTATTACCTACACATATTGCCTGGAATGTATCGGGGTTTGCCTGCATTTGGTTAATATTGAACCAGTGTATCAGGGAATTACTTATATATTTTCCATAAAGGTATTTAAGTTTTTGTGACTGAAGGAAAGGGTATTGTCGTCTGCATAGTTATACAGGGTTGACTTATCTATAAAATAAAATAAATATCATTGATAAAGATATTAAAGATCAACGGACCGAGTATAGAGCCTTGAGGCACTTCCTTAATGATTTCTTGCCATTTACTAGTACAATTGTTTATTTTAACCCTTTGAGACCTGTTTGATAGATAGTTTAACATTAATTTACATGCATGCTCGGTTAATCCATATGCCTTGAGTTTAAGTACAATTAGATTGCGAGGTAAGCAATCGAACGCTTTAAACAGGTCCATTAAAACAGCTCGTACATAATTGTTTTCATCTAGGGATTGTTTCCAATCTTCTACTAGTTTTAATAAAGTTGATTGACATCCATAAGATGACCTGAATGCTGAAAGATACGGATGGAAAACATTATTATTAAAATGTTCAGTGAGTTGGTTGCTAATGATTTTTTCATATATCTTTGACATTGTGGGCAGGATGCTAACTGTTCTATAGTTTGTTTCACTGAAAGGATCTTCTTTTTTGTATATTGGTCTAACCTGTGCTTGCTTAAGTTTAGCTTGAAATTGACCTTTATTTTTAATGGCGTTTGCTATATTGTAAATGGGGTTTTGAGGCTATTTTGACCTGCTATGGTAATTTTAGGAGGGATTGAGTCAACACCAGTAGGCCTTTTTGGGGTTTAGATTTTTTATACATTCACATACATGTTTATTTATATTGTATTAATGCTAGGGTGTTCTTCATTTACTGGGACTTTGTTTTCTATACCTATATTTTTAAAAATGTTGATGTAAAATGTGTTTAATTTTTCTGCTATCTGGTGTTGATCTGAAATCAGTGTATTGTTTTCAGTGTTTTTAATAATAATTTTACTGTCTGATTTTTGTGTTGACTTTTGGGATAATAAGTTTTTTATTGTGGGCCAGAAGTCTTTGGATTAGGGTCCCCCATCACATCTTTCTTTAAAATAGACTGATATGGACTCTCGTTTTATCCTGGTTTTAAGATTCCTAAGTTTTTGTACTGTAACCAGTTTTTGCTTGACTTATGTTCCTGATACTTTTTGCTGCCCGGGTCTTGTATATAATTTTTCGGTATTGGGAGTTCATGTATGGTGGGGGTTGTTTACTTGTGGACCTTTTCTTTAATTGGAGTATGTTCATCTATAACCTGTTTAAGCATGTGTTCATGAGTCCAGTAAATATCATCTATATCATCAAATACATGGGCAATATGTAATGGGACATTTTGTAGGTCTTCATTAAACTTGGTTTCATCAAAAAAAAAACTTCTGAATTTAACCCTTTTCCTTGATACTGCCTGACATTGTTCTCTTAAGGATGTTGCAATAACATTATGACAGTCACTTATGCCACAGTTAAAATTCACTGTGTTACAGAAAAAGTTTTTGGCATTAGTTAAAACAACGTCTATAAGGGTGGGGTGGGGTTTTTCATCATACACATGGGGCATTTTACCAGATTTTTCAAGTTAAAACTTTCACTGATATTTAAAAGAGTTTTACATTTTTCTTTTTTCAACAAGTCAAAATTTAAGTCTCCTATAGATATCAGGTGGTCGAAGCAAATACACATTTTATCAAGACATGTTGTTAAACATTGTTCAAAAACTGATTTTTGCATAGACGGTGGTTTATAAAGACCTAATATTGCCCCACCTTCTTTTGTTATTGATAGTTCTTAGCACATGCACTCAAGGTCATTGCTTTCTAAGTCTTATCGCCGTTTAAATGGTAAATCAGATCTAACAAAAGTCATAAGCCCGCCCCCGCTGGCATTTCTGTCTCTTCGTTCCATTTTGTAGCCGTCTACTAAGAAAAGGTTATTATTAAAACTCTCATCTATTTTTGTTTCAGATACTTTTAATAAATCTGTAAGATTGTGATCCAAAATTTGTTTAAAGTCATCAAATTTGTATCTTACACTATTTATGTTTAAGTGGCTATAAATTGGTCCGTTTTTGTTTTCATTTTTTAATTTCCTTAATTCATCGAAGATATCATATTTTTTTCATTTTCTGATGATTCTGTGCTTAACAAATTATCAGTATTGTTACCATTCTGGTCTTCTGTAATTGGTGTTTCGGGTGTTAACATCCAGTCTTCTTCCGGGCCAGGTTCTGGAATGTAACTGTCATTTAAGTTTTTGTAATTTTCACATGTAGTATCTGCTTTTGTGTTGAGGTCATTATGTAATAAGTATAATTAGATGAAATTATTTGTTCAGAGTTTGATAGGACGATTGGTATTCTATTTCTGGTTTCGTCTTGGAGGGCAGTTTTGGTAGAAAGACAGCCCGGGCAATATCATGGGTCATCGGACTGTCCTTATTTGAGGTACTTTCCGATGTGATATTTAGGCACTGTGATCTGAAATGTGACCAAAATCACAAATATCACATTGAAGAGCCTTTTGGTTCTTGGCCACAGGTATTCCACATATTCTACACGGGAATCTAATGGGGCCAGGGTTCATTTCAACATCTCCGCATATCAGGAGAAAGCACTGGAAAAGTCTTTTTCTGGTTCGTGTAGGGTTTGTTTTGGTTCGACGTGTATATTTTGCATGAAATTATAAAATACACATGTTGTCCACGCTAAAACTATCTCCGATGCACACAGAAAAAAGGTTTGTCAGTAGAAAATGGTCAGCAATTGTTTGCTGAAATGTTTCATGGTGATGAAATTTAACATCTTCTGGTTTGATAGTTCTTACATGCACAAACTTCGTATGAAGTACAGTGACAACAAACAATATTGTTCTGAGGATGTACGCGGCCATTGTTGTTTACATTTACCATTTGACGTAGTCTGTTATTATTCAGATCCAAAGGTGTATTCCAAGTCACAAATAATTAAAATTTAAGTTGTTAACTTGCCTTGGATACCGTTGCTAAGGTAAAATTTTCCAGTTTTCATCGTTTTTACTCTCAGAAATGTTAATGTTCTTTTTAATAACACATCCAGAAATTAATACGTATAAACTCGTAACTTTGAACTCTCTTGTAGACTGATGAAAATATCGCTTGAGCTCCTTCCCGCTTTTTCGTTTCCGGTACACTGCTATGGCGCTCAACTTTCAAAAATCTGTTAGAAACTTTCGGAGACAAATTTCTTCCTCAAATGTGTCCCGATCGAGTTGCTACTTTACAGAATGTTTAGAAATATTGATTTTTAATTATTTGAATACTTTTTTGGTGATGTTTCATTCAAAATATAATTAAATATAATTAAAATCGAAATATTTTCTGTTTGTTTTGACATTTTGCGTCTTCCGTCACGCATGTGCACTCACTTGAAGGCGAATCACTTGTAATGAAGAGTTATAATGTTGCATCAATAATTTGTTAACTATGTCATTGAAACCCATCAACAGTTCTTGCCTAGCGTAGCCAGTATAAAACATTTTATTGTCTGATGCATTAATGTCTTTGATGGTTATTGCTGGTATTTCGGTATATGTGGAGATTTCATGCTTGTCAGGAGATGCCTGAACACCGACACTTCCAGAGCTTTTATCACCGACACTGATGTCATCAGCATGTGACTTGGCATAACTGAAATACATAAATTTTATGTATATTATATTTAAGTTAGTGTTAATTGCCTAGTCCTTCCACATAAAGTATGTTATGTTTTGTTCTGACAAAAACAATTCACTACCATATAAAAAAGTGATGATTAATCTTAAGAATCTTTTAACTAAAGGCATGTTAAGTTAAAATTATATTTATCATTTATAGATACAAAAATGCCAAACCCTAAACTGGCCTAAAGAATAAATAGCCTGACATTTTTGGAGGCAATAAATATTGATATCATTACCCATGAAATGATTGAATCTGATCCCAGGAATGACTCTAATTCTGTGGACTTGAAGAATCATCAGGACTGATCAGCACTTTCAAACACCTTTAAAAAAAGTTATAGTAAGATATATAAATGCATGTTTCTGTACATTTTATTTAAGTACAACAACAAACAAATATACTCATCAAATGCAGATAAAATACAGTTTAAATACACAGGAGGTACTTCATACTAAATTTCAAATAACCGGGTGTATATTAGCAAAGTTGATCAGCTACAAATAAGGGTTTGATGTTTTGAAATGTTATTGAATAATATTTCTACATACATGCATACATTTGTATGATCTGAGTGTCTTCATATAACATTCATTTAACTGTTGTTGTTTTGCATTGTTTTCTTATGCAAAGTTTAGTAAAGACAGTGTGGTCTATAATTAATTTGAAATGCATATGTATTATGCATGCATTTTATATCTTCACATACTGTGAAAAGCATGAGATGCATACGTTATATAAAATAGGTTGAAAGGCTGAAACAGCTATTAATCACCTTTATTAGAGATTTACATGTCTATACTTTCTTGGTAGAAAGGATCATCTGCTCAAGGTATTTTGTTGGCACCTTGTTCCAATTCATGGAGTTTGGACAATTCTATCCTCAAATGATCAGAGCATACCCTTATGTATCTGCAACATCAATATACACAAAAGGGTTTATCTTAATACTGACAAAAATAAACAGTCAGAGCAACTTGAATTTGTCACAGAGATAAATGTAAAATGCTAGTTTGTGGGAAACATGGCAAATAATTAAATATACACAGAGGGGCAGGGTGTTGATATTTAATCCACTGAAATTGTACCAATCAATAGAGAACAGATAGCCATATGTTGTATTAATAAGAAAACGATTTTATTAGTAAATGCAATTTAAGTTCATTATATTACAATCAATTTAAGTTCATTATATTACAATTTAAGGCATTCGAGGAATAGAGGAGCTGATTGTTGATATTTACATTGGTGTGGTCCGGTAACATAAATAGTCTATTCAATGTCAATCTGCTCATATTAATCATTCACATTTAAGATTAGCAAATCATGGTGTAAAATGTCAACAAGTTAGGCCATATTAAACCAAATTGAATTAGTTTATAACCCAATTATTACTTAAACAAAATGTTTGTAATAATTTTGCTTGGCATGGACATGTTGTTCTCCTACAAATACGATATTTATGTACTTCGACATAACAGATGTCGGTACACTAATGATACCTTCCCGGTTGGCTTCCAATCTCGCCTGCTTATAGCTCTAATCCATGCAGTTTTCGTAGCATGATTACTGGGCAATTTGTGCAGCGTGACAGGCTTGCCATATCTGCAAACTTTTCCCCAATAATTTTGACATTCAGGCATACAACAATAGAATTTTCCTATTGTTTACTTTTTGCGCCGTGTACTTCTAACAGACTGGAAGTGAGCGATATCTACCCAAATGTGAGACTTCTCTAATGCTACTTAGTTTCGAAAATCCGGAATTTGGGAAATAGGGTTTTCACCCATTGATTTTGAAAAATAGGGTGATTTCATTCTTGAATATGGTAAAAAATTCGTACATTAAAATCATTGCTGCTTTTCTTCTGTTGAAGCTGTACACTTGTATTGATTCAACAAAACTGATAAATATCATAATTAACTTTAATAAACTGATGTTTCATAACATCTTTAATCCTTGAAACTGTCTATTATATAAACTTAAAAAAAACTGATGTTAACTGACATCTTTGTAACTGTCAATTATATCGACTGATATTTTTGCGCTACATTCGCGGACGTCTTTCTACATCTCATACACATTTTTAATTCGCATCTTATTAGAATTTGAAAGTACAGACGCTTTACAAATACAAGCACAATGAGCGACGAATTAAGTCAGATTGAAAACGCATGTATGTAGTCGTAAATAATTTGGTCAGATGCTTGATTTAACTAGTTGTCTACTAAATCTAGTCCGCAGAGCGCTTGAATAACTGGGAATGTTGTCCTAAGCCTTCATTTAGGCGCTTGCTGCATGAAACCGTGGCCGCGTTACGATAATAATTCCAATGAGAATATACCGAAATGAGCAAAGCATTTTCGATCGAAGCTATTGTATTATATGCATTGAAGCATTGAAGTTGACGAATTGGCGTGAAACTCAAATTGGTTGCGTTTTGAATACGCATGATATTGTATTTCTTTGCGTTTTTAAACATTGTACTAGGGTAAAAGATGCTGAAATATGCGCAGCTTATCTGGGGCACTGTTTGGTTATATTGTACAATAAATTACAAAGAACTGTCTATTGAGATGTGTGCGTCATTATTACGATCAATGTCATTGGACCTATGATGCTGTTCAAGCTCATTTTGATTGACCTTTTCATTGTTTTAAAATATCGCCCCTTTTCTTAGTAAATTTTAGCAGTTATAGCCATCGCGTTATTGTTGTATTAGCTGCATACTTTGTATTTCAGTCTTTAATTTGTTTAAGATTTGCAGACAGTTAGTGTGTCACATGCATACAATAGGTTTTAAACGATATTGTTAACTCACAGTTAACTCACATTAACAACAATGCATATACCAGGGTTATTAACTTGCCAATTCCTATTACATCGCTAATGGTTTCTTGATTGCAGTAAGTGACTATCTTATTAGGTTAATTGGTGTTTATCTTCATGTTAAATGCGGTGATGAAATTATCACGTCTGTCTAACGCAATTTAACACATGGCTCACTCAACGACCTAATTCAGCACATGGGTGCAAACGTCTGATATGGCCATACCTAAGCCGTTTGTGACCAGTAACTTCAAATTGTGTTCAAATACAGAAAATGATCACTGCGTGGACCCATGATTGTGGCATGTATTGAATTTGGCTTAAATGTCATGTAAAGGTTTTAAGTCAGCTTATGTAAAATATATAGCATGGGTTTGATTTGTAAACAATGCTTTATGTTTGTGTGTAATATGTTCCCGATCAGCCTGTGCTGTTCTTTCCACCTACAGAAGTTTTATATGTAGAAGGTACTGGAATACCGTGCCTCTTTGACGGTGTAATGCTTTTCCTTTTACATTGTATAATTGACCAAAAAAATAACAATTACTTACGAGAGAACATAAGGTATTGCTGTTTGTCATTTTGGTTCAAGTTCCTCTTGAAATTTTTACAGTAACACTTCAGTCCGTTAATATTTTTATCAATTTATATTATATACGTTAAATTGTCTTCCTTTTATTTACAGTAGTTTTATCTCGATAGCTTTATTTTAATGTTATAAATATGTTACTTGCGATCTATATAGCTACTTCTTCCGTAGGTTGGTTATATCATCCGGAAAATTTCTGGAGCCGCCACCTTGTGTCCGCTGTTTAGACAAGGGCGGAACAGCAAAGGCAACAACCTAGCAAAAAGCGACACCTATCTTCAGTCTTCTTCCGGATACTAGGAAATGCAGCATGCCGTTTTTGATCGCTCTGAATATTGGGTTTATTTCCAATTTATTTCCGTGTTTTGGTTGAGTTTTTGTTTAGACAAGTTTTAGTATTTGTCTAGCATTGTATTATCCGGATTATTTCACAGGTATCGTATTAAACTTTTGTTTAAGTTATGCCTTATCGCCAAATTGTTATTCAGCGGCCACGTGACTTAATCGTTTACACAGTTAACTCTAAAAATGTTAATCTATGTCGTGCATTTGTTTAGACTTGTTTTAGTATTTGTCTAACAAATTATTATCGGTATTATTTTCAATTTTTGTATTAAATTTTTGTTTAATTTATGCCTTATGGGTAGTGTGTTTTCAAGCGTCCACGTGGTTTTATCGTTTGCATAATTAACTGTGAGATGTTTATCAATGCCGTGTATTTGTTTAGACAAGTTTTATTATTTGTCTAACAAATTATTATCGGTGTTATTTTCGATCATTCATTAAACTTGTGTTTAATTAATACCACAAACGCAGTTTTTATGTTCATGAACACTTTACGTTCTCTTTCAGAAAAAACTTAGAGAATGTTTATCATTTGCAAAAATAGTTCATGTGCCGTATAACAATCTGGTTTATGACCAGTAATTGTTGAATATGTTTTACTCTCATATTTCATGTACGAAGGTCGCAGAAAACAAGATATAGCACAGTGCAAGACGTTGACCTCGTTGTATTGGCCATGCATCGGTTGACGTCAGACTATATGGCCCCCACCGTACTTCGGTCTTTGCACGGTACTGTGCAAGGTGTGGACCACGTGGCTCTTTCCACACCTCGGTCGGCGTCAGACCATATGGCTCCCGCCATACATCGGTCTTTGCCCCGTGACTTTGACCAAGTGGCTTCGGCCATGCGTCGGTCGACGTCAGACCATATGGCTTCCGCCATACTTCGGTCTTTACCCGGTAACGTCACTGGTCATTTTATGACCGGTCCGTTCAACGGTCCCTGGTCTTTGACTGGTCCTGTACCGGGCAACATAGGACCTTCCAGAGCCGCAAGCGTGGAGAAGATACTGTTCCTGTTGACCTTCGCCACCGGGCACCGTGCAAGACGTTGACCACGTACTTCGGGCATGCGTCAGTCGACGTCAGACCATATGGCTCCTGCCATACTTCGGTCTTTGCATTTATTTGCACGGTACTAAGCATGTCGTCGACCAAGTGGCCTCGGCCATTCGTCGGTCGACTAAAGACCATATGGCTCCTGCCATACATCGGTCTATGCTTAGTGACGTCAATCACGTGGCGTAGGCAATGCGTCGGTCGACGTCAGACCATACGGCTTCCGCCATTATCCGGGCTTTACCCGTTGATGTCACCGGTCATGTTATGACCGGTCCGTTCACTTGGCACTGGTCGTTGACCGGCCCAGTCGCCGGTCACTGGGTAGTACCCGGTAACGTTACCGGTCATTTTATGACCGGTCCGTTCATCGGTCCAGGCACTGAGCAGGACGTACGACAACGTAGCTTCGACCATGCGTCGACATCATACCATATGGCTCCCGCAATACGTCGGTATATGCTCAGTGACGTAGACCGCGTGGCTTTGGCCATGCGTTGCTCGACGTCAGATCATATTGCTTCCGCCGTACTTCGGTCTTAAACAGGTGACGTCACTGGTCATGATATGACTGGTCCGTTCACCGGCTCCAATCCCTGGTCACCGGTCCCCGGTCATTGACCGGTCCGGTTCGGGCGATTTACCCGATGACGTCACCGGTCATATTATGATCGATCCGATCACTCCTCTTTGTCCGGTCCGGACACCGGGCATATCGATAATCGGTCAACGTCAGACTATATGGCTACCTCTATCTCAGTTCCTTACTCCATGTTGGAGAAAAGGTAACTGAGAGAGGACCGATCCATAGGTCTGCCTACAAGCTTGACCGCATGCGGTCACAGCATTGTAGATGGCTTGGGAGCTATCAGGACTCAGGCCCGAGATGCTAAGGATCCGGAGAGACCTTATCCTCTCTTTCCTGCCTCAATTTACTTGATGTAACCAGGAGTGAACTCGCACAGAATTGCTCCTTTCACAGCAGATTCCCTTTTTGGAGGAAGGATACCGGCGGAAATCACGGCTGACCGGGAAAACCAGATCCTTTCTTCTCTAACGAGAAACAACTCTGGTCAGCGCTTAGGGGTTCTAAAGCGTCCTGCTTCTAAGCATCCGGCAACCCCGACAGCCAAGAATACTAAGATGAAAAACCTTTTTCTCTAAAAGGCCTTCTTTTATTCCACATCCGGCCTCTAACAGGCCGTCTTCCTATTACAGGTCGTCTTCCTATCGGAATTCGTCTGTAAAGGTTTCTTAAATTAAGGGCAAAACCAAGCCGGATCAGAAGACTTTCAAGCCTTCGACCAGCAAGGGCGGACGTCCCTAAGGTCACTCCTTGGGTTTTCCCTTTCTACCAACTCACCTCCGATGCCGGAGGTACCAGTTGCACCCATACTTCTGCACTTCGCAAATCGATGGCTTATATTTAGGGATGCAAGAGGTTAACCGGTTGACCTACTGAAACGTCCAGTCAACCGGTTACATTTTAAGGAAAAGGTTAACCTGGAAAAAATATATGAATATGTTTTTTTCAGTGAATATTTCGTACGATTTTACATTTTTCGCGTGACTTACTGCCAACTTGCGCGGGCGACCAGTTAAAACAACATGGCGCACCATCGACTTGTAATAAATAACGTGTCAACAGTCAAAGTAGTCAAGCAGTTAATCAATACCTTTGTGATAACAAATAAGGGGTACGTTTTGATAACTGACACTACTGGTCTTTTGGCTCGCTAAAATTTAACTAGCGAACTGCGGTGAGTGGGAGCTTATAGCGAAGACGCAATTAACACGTTAAGTGAACTCGCGATAAAAAACAGTTGAGACATTGGACGGCTTATTTTGATGTTTTGTTAACCAATATCCAAAACTGATTGCTCGCAAAAATACCGTGTTTATAAGTAACAATTTTATCACGAATTGAATTCGTAGTTAAAATCTTGACGAGTTAATGCCGTTTTTCTTTATCAAAAATTAATATCATTATGATAATTTACGTCCAATGATTCCACCATTACCGTCCGATGCAAGTTCTATTTTAGTAAGCAAATCATTAACTATTTAAATAATTAAACATAAATTAAAAATATTAAAAATTAATAAACCCGTTAAATTGAGTATTTGTGTAATTGCGTAAAATGTGCGCGCTATGGTACGTCGACAACCATACCTAACTATCAGTTTTGAGACCAGTATCAGTAATACTTAGTTACTTCGCTATTAAATAAATGTACTGATTATATTAAATATTCAACTTACATTTCGTTCAAAATTAATTTTATGTGTATCCTTTATTTTACGCACATTTTTTATTGTATAATGAAAATCAAACGATACTACTTCGGCTACAAACGCTGAAATGCAAGCAACAAAATATGCAATTAGCGAATAAGAATAGATGCGGATTCATTGAACACACATGACCCACTTTACATCGAATTGAAAGGGAAAACCATTTCTATATTAAGCCAATTTGAGTTTCAAAAATTATAACAGAATGAACAAAGAAACACACCATTTTTGTAAGCGATACGGCGCGAAGGTAATATAAGCGGCCAAACCAAAAATAAGTTAATAACACGTGAAAATGAACATTGTGTAGTTCCTATTTTTTTACTCTTATGCATTTACGCAGGAAAATTTAATAAAATATATAGCATATGATGACAAAATTATGAAAATATTTTTTATAATTCATTTTATTACGAAACTGGATTGTTATCAACGCAAGTGATTTCAAATTTGAAATCACTTTTGTTTCTACAGACCGGTTTCACATATTTTATGTAATTTAAATGATTTCAACTTCTTTAGGCGTTTCCATTAACCGGTTAATAACCGGTTACGAAAAAAGGTTAACCGGTTATCATTTGTGTAACCTCTTGCATCCCTACTTATATTAAGTGTTCAACACTTTTTCTATTCTACAGACTTTTAAGTATGGTCGGAGTGCGGCAATTTCGGCTTGCCGTGAATTTCTTTCCCCACCCATTCTTGACCATTCGGCTCTGGCCACCGGTCGGTCTTTTACCGGTCCGGTCCCAGGTCTTTCTGCTGAGACGTCTTTTCCGAAAGAATACGTCCTCTTCAGCACTATCTCTTAATTTGTAGTATTTATCTCAGAGCAATCCGCTTACGCAGAGTCCGATCCTTTCGTCTTTAGTTTCCCACATTCAGTGGTGACTAGACTAGGAGACTCTTGGCAGGAGTACCGCTTCTTTCACCGCAAACTTCCTTGCATCTCGTACGGATGCGGGCAGGGAAGATTGGCGCGCTTACCTGGAACCACTCAGCCTGATCATCTCAGATATGTGGTGTCCTCGGGAGTATCACCTGCACATCAAAAATCTCGAAAAGCTAGCAGTCTTTCTAGCTGTTTCTCGTTTCCAACACATCTTCGCGACTCCTGTGTCAACAGACAACACATCAGTTGTGGTTTACATCCAGGCACAAGGATGTATGCATGATCACCCCCTGTATCTGGAAACCAGAAACGTGCTCGTTCTTTGCAAGAACTTCAACATTTCTCTCTCGTTCAAACACATACCATGTCGACTCAACGCCCTGTCGAACAGTGTGTCTTGCAAACACCAGTTCCTTCTGCCAGATTGACCATTTCATCAGGAATTGACCAACTAGATTTTTCTCACATTCGGTTATCAACTGGTCCTCCTGTTTGCGACCAGAGACAACCACATACTTCCTGTGTAAGTGAGTCCAGTTTACAATCCAGCAGCGTTGGCGATTGTCGCGCTTTCATCCGCTTGAGACCAACTAGACTCTAACACCTATGTCTCACTTATTCTATTCCTATATTTTGGAGTATCAAGGTGAGCTCTTGCCAGATCATCCTGGTGGCCAAGGAGATTCTGGTTTAACGACATTCTCAGTCTCCTGTACGATTTTCCAGGAAACTCATTCACAGGTCATATTTCCTATCTCAGAGAGATAGATTTTATAAGTTCCAGACATGTTCCACCACAAGTATGGCCATTATTAGATATTCCCTACAGAATAACATTTTTCTGTTAGGGCTTCAACTCTCGTTGCCTCTGCAAGGAAAAGTCCACCAGTCTACGATGCTTTCTGGAAGCTTTTCTCTGACTGGTGTATTCGAGGGCATATTGTTCCCCTTAATCACTCTGCTAGACGCATAGAGCATTTTTTTCTTATTTATCTTCTTGATGATAAAAAACTTTCTCTTACCTCCATCAAGGATACAGACTATGCTTCACATAACTTGGCTTTTCGTAAGTCATCACACATTTATGCTGACCTACCTATTTCATGACCTAGCCATGGAACTTCAACGCTCTGTTTCTCGTTCCTTTAAAGGTTTTGACTTGCGTTCTTTGATCGCTTACGAGGTTCCTGATGACCCATTTCATCAGGCTTCCTAACAGTTCCTAAAAACTTGAATACCGTTTTCCTTCTTACTATAGGCTTCAGCCAAACGGAGAAGTGAAATTCATGCTCTTTCTGTCGAAGATGACGATCTTCATTTTGATCGGATTGCTTCGTCTCTTTGTTGTGTCAGCTAAGATTTCGTGCTAAATATCAACTCCCCTATATGGCTTCTAAACCCTTCAAGGTCGCAAGTCTTTCTAGAACATTGGGACATAAAGATGAAGATAGACTGCTTTGCCAAGTCAGGGCTTTGAAGTTCTACATCAGCAGAGTAAGTTCATTCGAGGCTCTCGCTAGAGACTCTTCATTCCTTAAAAGGGGGGGGGGCGATGTGTCTGCGGCTTCTTGTTGAGCAGCCTCAATTAAAAGGCTTACTATTTTCTCTCTCATCTAGGGATTCATCCCTGTTTAAGAGCAGACCGCATTAATTACGAGCTCTGTCAGTTTTGTGGGCGTATGTTATCACACCCCACCCTCTAACATGCTCCAACATACTTTCTGGTGGAATCCGACCACATTTTTTTATCTTCGTTCTCTGGAGTGCCAACAAGACAAATTGTAATTGTTGGGACCCCTTGTTGTTTCACAAACGGTAGTGTCGTATACCACATAGACATACTTACTCTTTCCCGAGAAGTCAAAGTCAATACCGTACTAACGAAGATTACCTGATAACTCTAATTATGAGTTCTGCTATCATTAGCTGATAACCCTGGATACGGCTTCTGTTGTGATGGGGATTGGGGAGCTATATGCGAACCTTCCCACCGCAGCTGCAAATTCAGCTATATAGATAGCAGGTAACGTATATATGACGTTTAAAACAAATTGTTACGTAAAACTCATTTAAATTATTAAATATTTACCTGCTATCGGTGAGTCCCTACTCCCACCCCGCTCTTCGACTAATATTTTAGATATATTGGAACAAGACTGAAGGTAGCTGTCGCTTTTTGTTAGGTTGCGTTACACAATGTTCCGCCCTAGCCTTTACTGCGGACACAGGGTGTCGGCTTCAGAAATTTTCCGGATGATACAACCACGGAAGTGGTAGCTATTTAGATAGCAGGTAAGTATTAAATATTTAAAATGAATTTTACTGTTTCCAATAATCCAGCTGGCATTATCCGCTACTGACATATTCATGTATTATTGATGTATTATGTTAAGTGACCAGGTTGTAACACTTGGGCACAAGTATCCAGTGTGTTATAATTGTGAGATAATATCAAAGTTGGATTCTCAACCATCTTGTTTTTATGGCCGATTTTGAGCTTGTAGCGTACGTGGGTCGCTTATTGTCCTGTATTGGCCTATAGAAATGCCATTTTCTATCTGTTTAATGTTATAGCCGCGGTAAGCTGCGGTCGATTTCGGCCACATTTAGAATGTTACAAACATTCTTGAGTCAATGCTTATTGAATTCTAAGAACTTTCGTTTGAACTTTCTTACTTACTGTAAACATAATATGATTGCAAATGCTGAACATCATATAATGTATCCGTCCATTGCATTTTACTCATGTTGATTATGTTTTTACCTCGATGCATCATTTAGTTTTATATACATTCACTTTAGGCCGACCTTTTACATGTCTAGAGCTTAGCCCAATCAGTTCTTCATTAAGACAGAATACACAATTCAGTATGTCGTCTTTAATCACCCTGTGTGAATCCATTTTCCAATCGACCACCTCTTATGACTGGATATTTGCCTGACAAGCCTGTGTTGTGATTTACAGGTGCTGTGTATGGCTGTTCTTCTAACTTTGATATTTAAGAAACCAGCGGAGTTTGATGATGTGGAGGAACCTCGTGAACTGGGTTGGTACATTCTTCAAGTGATTAATTGGGAAATATTCGTGATAAAAGTTTTTTTCATTGTCTTGAAACGGTGAAAATAAAAATTCTTATTAATCCTTTGACAAATTAAGGTTCATACATTTCCATAGATGATGATGAAGAGTACTTGAAGGCAGTTACTGAAGACCCTGATGTCCACCACAACCTTCGTCCCCCTTTACCAGCTCACCTTCTGAAGGCTATCCGCGAGCGACTTGGGGTAAATTCTTGCATTAAATATTGTGTATAGCTCACCTGAGCATGAAGGCTATCCGCGAGCGACTCAGGGTAAATTCTTGCATTAAATATTGTGTATAGCTCACCTTAGCGTGAAGGCTATTGCGAGCGACTCATGGTAAATTATTGCATTACATATTGTGTATAGCTCACCTGAGCGTGAAGGCTATCTGCTAGCGACTAGGGATAAATTCTTGCATTAAATATAGTGTATAGCTCACTTGAGCGTGAAGGCTATCTACGAGCGACTCAGGTTAAATTCTTGCAATAAATGGTGTGTATAGCTCATCTGAGCGCATCATGCTCATTTTCAACATTTGTGAAAGCCTTAAGCCTGTTTGTTTTACCTTATCTCTTATCTTGTGAACACACAATATATAGGCTCACCTGAGCGCAACAGGCTTATTTTAACCTTTCGTGAAAGCGGTTAGCCTGTTTCTTGTCCTTATTTCTCAGGTATCTTGTGAACACACAAGAGTGAAGGCATTCATCCCATTGCTTATCAGTGTCTCTTATCTTGTAAACACACAAGATATTGCGGTTATTGCCCAATCCTTATGCTACTTTGTTAAAACATTTGTTCCAATGATATATCAGCAGATTGTTGCTATATGACAGTGGATATGGTGTCGACATTCAATGTAGTTTAGCTAAAGTAAGTAGGTTTTAAATGTCTGTGCCACTTGTAAAATAAATATATTATATGACGGCTCATGAAACGAAAATCTGATCTGAAACTGAAATCAACAAATAGCCTCTTATTTGTTTATGTTCCAGCTTGAGTGGATCATGGATGTTGCCATTCGAAACATGATCATCCATTTTGTGTATTTGAGCATCGTCATACTGGCAATCACTGGCCACAAGAACGTTTCCACTTGCTACGAGACCAGCCTTTCAGTCAGGAAAATGTTTGATGACAACAACCTAGGGTTTCAACAGGAAGACGTGGGTACAATTTTGCATTTAGCAAGAACTAGCAGTATGTTGGAATCTGTCTACTTGAAATGCTAAAATTAGCCCACCTAGTAACAATGAAGAGCTTTTGTGATAACCTTTGCCCAATCGTGCGTTAACACAATTGGCCTTGGGAATACATTAGAGGCAGCGTAATTAAAATGTGTGAAAACATCTGTCCAAATTAAGTCACGTGGTGTCAAATTTAGGTCAAAATATCAAATATATAAAATGCTTTGAAAAATTGTCCTAATGAGATCTTGGCGGTCTTTGAAACAGTTTAAATGTTTTTTTTAAATCTAAGTCAGGCTTAAGTTAAAAAAAAGTTTGGGAACATCTTTATGAAACTTGGTCAAATGTTGGATTATATCTCGGTCAAGATAATCTTAATAATCTTGAATTTGCGACCATGATTTCAAAACAACAGGTATCAACTCGTGAGGATGTTTACTCCTACCTCCACAAGACTGTTGTACCCCTGATGAGCAAGATGTCAGACACTGCAGAAAGAGAACTCTCAATGGCGTCAGAATTTTTCCTTGTTTGTGGTTACAGGCTTAGGCAGGCAAGAATATCCAAAGGTTGGTTGAATTGAATATTGCAGGTCTACCCATAGATAAAATCAAGAAGACGCAGCGGGACCCTAAATAATCTCAGAAATACACACACTTTATATTGCTTCTGTTCATCAATCAGGTAGGTTGATTTTAATATTTCAGGTCTGCCCGTAGATGAAGTCGGGACCTGTAAATAACCTTAGAAATACTGTTTATTCATAAGGTTCATAAAAGCTAGCTGTGTTGTGATGTGTGGGGCCAAAACTATAACTTAAAACAATTTGATACCTATACATTTTAGGATAGTCAAACCTTATCAATTATGTCTTTCATGTCATATAACATTGCTGAAGTAAATTTGACGACATAATGTTATTAAATAACATGAAATCAAAAAAATATGTAATAAAAAGTGTCTTGTCTAGCACAAGCATTGTTAGGCCCCAACTTTCAGAGAGATAGCAATGGGTCGTATCGATTTGCTGTACATCAGTCATTTGTGTGTGTCAATTGTAACTCGAACAGTTTTGCGGATTGGTTGGTGACAATACACAATTGTACTAATCATGATATTACTTCTTGAACCAGGGTTTTATGCCTCCAACGGGCGGCATATAGTTTTCGCACGGTGGGTAAGTCTCTCTGTCTGTCCGTCCGTCACACTTTTCTTGTCCGCTCTTTAATTCGAGATGTTCTCATACGATATTCACCCAACTTGGTCAGAAGTTGTATCTAGATAATGTCTAGGCCAAGTTCGAACATGGATCATGTCGGGCCAAAAACTAGGGCACAGGGTCACTTAGTGCGTTTCAAACATTCAGCATGTTGCCCGCTCTCTAATTTAAGTAGTTTTCATCCGATCTTCCCCAAACTTGGTCACACGTTGTATCTTGATAATGTCTATGTCAATTTAGAACATGGGCCATGTCGGGCCACAAACTAGGTCACGGGGTCACTTAGTGCGTTTTTAAAATTCAGCATGGTGTCCGCTCTCTTCTTCAAGTAGTTTACTCCGATCTTCACCAAACTTGATCACAAGTTTTATCTAAATGATCTCTAGGCCAAGTTTGAACATGGGCCATGCCGGGCAAAAAACAACGTCACGGGTTCCTTTAGTGTGTTTTAAACATTCAGATGGTGTCCGCTCTCTAATTTAATATAGAGAAGTGAAATTCCAGCTGCTGGAGCAGTATTTTTCATCCAATCTTCACCAAACTTGGTCACAAGTTTTATCTAGATAATGTCTAGGCCAAGTTCGAACATGTGCTATACCGGGCAAAAAAAACTAGGTCATGGGGCAACAAACTAGGTCAGGGGTTCACTTAGGGCGTTTTCAACATTCAGCAGGGTGTCCGCTCTCTATTTCAAGTTGTTTGCATCCAATCTTCACCAAACATTGTTACAAGGTTTATCTAGATTATCATTTGGTCAAATTCAGCTGCAACACAAAACAATACACCATAATCCACATGCTTTAATGTGCCATGAAAAAGACTGCCATAGAAACAAGAATATTGTATTCAACGCATTGCTTTAGTAAATATATGAAAATGTTATTTGCATCTACAAACTGCAGAAGATAACATATGTAACAAACAACCAAATTTAACTAGTGCACACGTGTTATGAAGCAACTAATAGTTAAATGAAACTAAGGCGATGTCTATCTCAAAAACATTTACAAAGTTATGCTTTTGTAGTGACAAAGTTACAATTGGGGGCATCCGTGTTGTGTGGACACATTTCTTGTTTGCTTTATTTATCTACAGAGCATGAACCAACAACTTCTTACTCAATCTTGATGAAACTTGGAAATATTTTCATCTTGACAAAATGTAGCTTAATATTTATTCGGGTTATTTGCATAAAAACATCTACTTCAGCAGGTCAGTTCATAGAAAAATGGTTGTTACCATTCAAGTGAAAGCATTTATGAGTTTATAACTCCAATTGTGTCACAGTGCTTACCTTGACATTTTCTTGACTCACTTCGTACCTGGGTAAAATAAATATTAAAACTAAGTCAGATGGTCGAATCTTTTGGTGGAAATCTTTGTTACCAGATAAGATGCAGAATTTGTGACTCAATTTTAATAAATTGTATTTGTTGGCAAAAATGGTTGTTGTTTTTTCTCTGTAAGATATGGCATACATACATACAAGAATGTAAGTGAAGACTATTTTACGTACAGGTATTTTATGGTTTAATTGGTTTCATTAAATAAGTTCTAAACGTATATTCATAAACAATTAATAGAATTTAATATTTCAAGAAATATTCCGCATGCATACTATAGAGATCTAGCTGTAAGTATGTAAATCTTTTATCTGTAATATATTGTACATTAGAAAGGCTACTACTGAATTTCTTTGTGTAAAATAATTAATCATGCAGACTTAAGGGGTTTAATGCATGTGCCTAAAGTGTCGGACCAAATAAGCCTGTTCAGTCCGCACAGGCTAATCAGGGACAGCACTTTCTGCTTTATCTGGATTTTTGCTAAGAGTCAACTTTCTTTAAACAGAAAAAATAAACGCGGAAAGTGTCGTCCCTGATAAGCCTGTGCAGACTGCACCGGATAGTCTGACCAATATCGTATCAATATCTGAATACATATAGGATCAGGCACTCGTTGTCATATCATACCATATTTTATTAAACGAGTTCAGGAATTTTGTAAGTAAGCGAGCCTTTTGCGAGCTTACTAACGAATTTCCTGGACGAGTTAAATAAAATATGGTATGAAATGACAACGAGTGTCAGATCTTTTTTATCACATGCTTTTAAATGAGCAAATTTTATAAATATTTACGCAAACATAATGATAAATCCCGAATGGTGTTTGCATGTCGTGACGTCATTTGACGTTGCAACGTCATTTCAGCAAAATAACAAAATGCAATTGATCAATCGAACGAAAGTAAGCAAATGAAATGTTTAAAAAGTATATTTCACATGTGTAACATACAAATATTCGTAATGGTTATATCACGAAGAAAACAGGGTATGGCATGTGATAATGTCAAATACAACCTTACACACCTGAACAATTATAATATTTAAGATAATCTTATTATTGGAGATTTTTATCAAAGATCCTTCATTCAGAACTAAATACCTATGCTTATTTTATGATGCTGACTAAGATTTTTGTTTGAGGCCCATTAAAAAGCAATTTAAGAGGTATGTGTTTTGAGAATGTGTTTTTCAGTCACAGATATGTATTTGAACATTTTCGTATGTGAATAAATATGCCATTTTCTCGCATGTCGGTCTTTTCTTTTACATAGACTTAAATTATCAGGGAATCATTTCAACAATGCTAGTTTATGATCTTAGTTTTAGTGATTAGAACATGTTGAATACTTAGTTAAAAACATGTTATACTGCAAGTATAAGCAAAGATATATGTGAATTACTTGATAAAATTGTACATACAGGCGAATGTGGACCAATATTCATAGAAGGCCTTCCGCGAGGCTGTCAGCCTTCCTACTCCATGTTTATTGAGGACAGGAACAGATACAACATGTCCTGGGAGAACCGTATTGATCCAGTGAATAATGCTACATCCAGCAATCCCACGGCTAGTATAGGCCCTTGGAGCTTTCAGTCCGCTTGGTCTCTGAAGACTCTGCCCTTTGCAGGCGTGATTGATACATATTCAGGAGGTGGATTTGTTCTGGAAGTTGGGGCCAGGGAGGATCCTACTGGTTAGTTAGGGAGCGGTCTTTTTTTATTCTTTATGATTTCTTGCAATAGTGATGCTGTTGATAAACAACCAACTAATCATTTTTCGATTTAAGTTTTATTAATTTATTTGATTAATTTAAAAGATTTCGACAGTTGTACGAAAATTTTGGTTTACGCAATGCAATCTTAGTGATTGTTTATACCATTAAACGCAATGTTTCATGAGGGAAAAAAAGTACAACATTACCAAATTACAAATAAAATATCAGAAAAAAATGATTTAGTGTTTATGAGCTTAAAAGCTTATTTTATTTCCGTTTTTATTGTTTTAGATAAAATTACTGGGCTTGCTAAAAATGGATGGATTGATGATTACACCCGAGCTGTGTTCCTGGAATTTACTCTTTACAACCCAAATGTGGACATATTTACAGTCGCAATATATTTATTTGAATTTACAAATAGAGGCAGTATTCACACTTCGAATCACGAATTTTCCACCCGTCTATATTACTACTCCTCAAGCTACGAGGTATTCACAACCGCGTGCGAGGTAATATTTGTCATATTCAACATACTGTTTGTTTACTGTGAGATTAAAAAGTACAAGAAGCTTGGAAAATCACATTATTTCTCAGACTTCTGGACAGTAGTTCAACTCGGTCAAATAGGTCTTGCCTTTTCAATGCTTAGTGTGTTTGTCCACAGAACACTTACTGTAGCAAGTGTAATGGCTGGCTTTGAAGCCTCTAACAAAACGTATTTTATCAACTTCTATGGGGCCCTTTTCTGGGACTATGTACTGACTTACGTTATGGCAGCTCTTGTTACAGTTGTTATCATGCAAACCGTAAAATTCCTTAGCTTTAATAGGAAGATTTTAATTGTGGCTGAGACATTACATTTCATGAAGGGGACCCTGTTGGCTTATGCTTTAATATTTGGCATCGTCACTGTCGGCTTTGCGTCTATGGCATATATGCTGTTTAACAGCTTTTCCTCATCTTATTCTTCATTCAACTCTGCTTGGAATACAAACATGCTGTTGTTGCTTGGTGACTCAGGGATTTATGAGCTTTTGTATGAAGCAAGTCCTATTCTAGGACCAGCATTTATAGTGACATTCGTAATGATTTTACAGTATGGCATTATAACGTTTGTGCAGGCAATTATAAACATGGGCAGAAATGTTACCAATGCACGACGGAACAGAATGAAAAATAGATTAGAGATAATAGATTATGTCTCTGGCAAACTTAAGGCTATCTTAGATATTAAGTAAAACAGCCAGTGAAAATCATTTGTCGAACGACTGTTGATTTATTATGTCTTGTAAAGGGATACTGGTGTTTAATCCACTACTTGAGTGATGTAAAACAAATGTAACTGATGATGTTTTATCCATGCCCATTTTTTCGTTTTTTGTTTAGCTCGTCAAGAATGTATGTACCGATTATTTAAATTTAATCAACGTGTATGAAACATCCAGGGTTGACAGGCCAATTGTTTGTGTTGTTTTATCATGATTGTTGTTCGGGGTAAATCTTTTTATTCTGGAAAATATTTTCTAATAAATTAATGATTTTCACACAAGATTTTAGAACCTTATGACTCAACACCTTTCCTCCATGATGACATGATGACTATGTGTAGGTGTTTTCCTGTTATTAACTTGCAAAGTGCAAATTAATCATCTTTGATTGGAACTTTCCAGATTAAATTACAAGCAGCAAAACTTAAAACACATGTAAACCAAAATAAACAACATTCAACAGGTATGGCTTAGATTCTACCTTTCAGTCAAAGTCCAGACTGGCCTTGTACTTACACTGAATGAACTTAAATTGTTTTAAAAGACACAAATATTGATACAAGCGGATATATGTTGTCATTTGTTGATGCTAAGGTCTGTGCCTCAATTTTATGCGAAAACGTCATCAGATTTTTGTATAAATGTTATTTTGATGATGTAATAATTGACGGAAAAAATAATGAATCTGCAGTTTTGATAATATATTCAATGTCATATGTATATGCCTGTATGGCATTGACTACTGTTGTCTTTAGTGTGTATTATATGTATGTTTAATCACGGGCTGAAAGCCTAATGTATTATAAAATAAACCTTTACACTGTCAGAACTGTAAGGTGTCTAGTGTATAAATATGTGTATGAGTAAATGAGATGGTATATATAATTAAGCATCGAGGTTGCTTTGTATTTGTATTGTTGCAGTTTGCATTTTTAAGTATTTTTCTTGTTATTGTTAGTTGTGTTACAATACATTAACAAGTTTTGACTAATAATGTGTATCTCAGTGTCTTTTATACAGATTGACAGTTGAAATACAGGATTTACTTGTCATATCTGGAGAAAGTTTAAAATAATAATTGTCATATACATCTCCCTTGCTTGTTCGTCAAGGTAACGGTAAGAGTCATACATTTTAATTTCAACTCCATAGCATTCGCTTTCCTTGACGTATTTTAATATTTCTTAAGAATTTAAATGATCTTTACAAGTCATGTCTGTACTTCAAAAAATGAAAATTGTCATTGCTGAAAGCTCGAGACATTAAACAAGAATCATATATACCGGTAGTTATTGTACTTGTTTGTTTTGTTTAATTGCTGTACATATACATTTAATATCACGAGTTGTGTTATTCCAATGGAGGAGAATACAATTGCTATAATGTATTTTTCATGCGGTATATTTTATGCCCCCTTCGAAGAAGAGGGGGTATATTGTTTTGCTGGGTGTCGGTCGGTCTGTCGGTAGACCAGTTCGTTTCCTATCTATAACTTGATAATTCCCATGTGCATTGGCGTTAGACAGTACATTGCCCCTAGTAAAATTTGGGTAACTAGGTCAAAGGTCAAGGTCATTGTCACTCTAAGTGTGAAGTCGTTTCCGATCGATAACTCGTACACTTCTTTACTGATTGGTTTGTTACTTCCCATGTACATTGGCCTTGAACAGTAGATGACCCTGTTGAAATTGGGGTTACTAGATCAAAGGTCAAGGTCTCTGTCACAATAAGTGTGAAAATCGTTTTCGATCAATAACTCATCATAACTAAATGACTTACAGATTAAGTTTCAGTTTCATTCCGGTCCTTTGATTTTCGGTATATAACACTTCCGGATTTTTTTCCGAAACTCTTTCAGATTCTTCCCTGATTTTGGGGTGTGCGTCTGCCCGTAAGACGTTTCATGCTGAGTTTTTTTTTTAAATTAAAGCTTAAAACCTCAGTGTTTCACTATATTCTATTTACATCAGTGTTAAGTATGCAATTCAGTTATTTTACAGTCCAAGGCCGTAACTGTGCCAAATATCATTGAACCATCACTTCATCATGATGTTTTAATTGGGATATAGCTGCAGTGTGGCTTCAAAGTGAAGTAGTGGGCATAGTGTTTCACAAACACACAGCTCTTGTTTATATTGTTTTGAAAAGTATTCATATTAAATGACAAATGAGGAACAATAATAAGTATTAGCAGAAACTCGTATCAATATCAATTTTGCCTTATACTTATTAATATAAATAGTTGTAAAACCTTTTTAGTAGAAATACTGTTATTATGATGCAATATTTAATAGTTCGGACAATGTTTGTAGAAGAATCAATAGCTTGTTACCTACATGTAGATGATACCTTTCCGTAAATGTTCTTGTTTTGACCAGTTTAACGTGTTTCGATATTAAACATTTAAATTAATGGTAGTATTCTTTTGTTATTCAAATCATAAATGAACACGGTATTTTTCCCCAAAACTTTATTGGAATTCTCTATAACCGATTGAACTCGTTTCGATTAAAAGCATTTTTGTAATGGGAACTTCGCAATCAGTATCGTTAATGAGGCAAATTAACACAATTTTGATCTAGTTGATTGCTTTCGAAAGTTCTGAAATATTTCAAGAAAGGCAATAATAGCCCACGTATTCAACACATCCAACGTATACGTGCTGCTTAAAAACGTTTATGGTTTATGTTTTTATTAAAAACTATAAAAGCTAGTTAAGAGTATTCGAAAACAAAAACACAACGGTTATTTTTATATTTACATTAAAAACAGCATCTACTAAACAAGAAAAAAAAAACTTGTTATGAAAAACCACAGCGGCAAGTTAACTGTAATACTGTACATGTCAATGCTGGTCAATAAGTCTATGTTTGAATCGGTATCAAGTGGGGTCAAATCTTGATTACGGTTACCAGCTAAAAAGGTTGTCGCCACTTAATTTCGCCATTTACAAAAGTTGTCGCCATTATTTTGTCCATGATATTGGCCAAAACTCAAACTATATTGAAACGGTATTGCTCCAGTTAAATAGCATACTAATACCTATTCTATTTATATGTATAAAACATAATATCAACTATATTATTTTAGAAAAGTAATGGCTGATTAGATTTTATTAGTGTTACTTTTGTCGTGTTTCCTTAATAAATAGAACCCGCCGCGGTATTTAAATAAGTAAACGAGTACAAAATAATTTTTAAAAAAACATGTAGAAACGCAGTGTAATTCAGTATTATTGTCTCTGAAAGACCATATGAACAGACTGTTTTAGATTATATCTTATGTATTTAATTTTCATCGACACATTTCAATTTGAATTACATTAGTCATTACCAACAAGAATCTTGACGTATGTTCGCAAATACCAACGGTCCGGTAATCCCCAATTGGAAAGAACTTATATTGACGATGACGTTTTATCTCCTTATCTATCGTCTACATGCATTAACACCTTTGATTAACGCTGCAAACGCGTGTACGTTTCTGGAACCGCGGCAAAACGCTACATCGCCACGTTTCGAACCGGGTTAGATCTCCCCGGGAGTTGTGCAACGCGCAGGAATACACGGGCTACTATTATAACAACGTGATTCCGGATTCCGGAAGGCAGACGATACAAGTAACAGCATGGGCCGATTAAATGGAAACCTGTATTATACGATGGAGTAATATCGGTGTGTGTTTTAAATCATGTCACCTGCATAAGTTCGAGTACCAAACAACGTCATCGAGAAACTGTTGTTGTATGTACAACAATGACGTCACTCTTCTTCAACTTCATGTTAACATCACTCTGAATTTTAGCAAGCAAGGATTCAAGGTCCCTGCCAATAAAGGACAGACTTGCTGTAAGCATCTACTGCACGCTGTCTGCGTTGCTAAGTTTTTAGTTTGTCAGTTCGGCTTGACTTTGCATAGTAACATATTCTGCTGATCAATTATTAATACGTTTTAAAGGAACTTTAGTTAATATAATACATCACTCCGATTTCCAACACATATGCGTAAAATAAATTCACGACATAAATCAAAGCGCTGAAGGCATTGAAGTTGTTCGCTATTACATAATTTTAGACGCAACTCATTTTTCAAAATTAATCGCAAGTTTGAAATCAACACAATCCAACCAAAATTATAAAGAGTGTGTCTTAACGCACGGGTCGAGATGTTTGTGCACTTGTTATCGTCCAATTTATTTTATAGAGATAACTTAGACAAAATAACAACACAATGCCCCCTTTTGGACGTTCAGAAAGCATAGTAAGCATGATGAAAATGGTAATGAAAACTGAAAATAAAGACAATTTGCAATCACCATCATATTAAATGAATAGTTTGAATATCGAATACCGATCTTACTAAGAATATAATTTCATTATGGAAATTCCCTGTACAAAACTTTTGATTCTTGACACCATATACAAATTCAAAATATACAATAAGATGCATGAATAAATAAAAAAAAAAAGAAATCTGCGAGCAATACATTTACCCACGACCAAGGTAGTCATTAAGAAAGCCATGTGAAGTCGTACTTTGTTGTTTATGCATTACTTGCTACCCTAGCAGTTCACATTGTGTCAACAACTCTGACCTAAACATGGGTATAGAGCACTAATGCGCTTTTCGCCGTAGAGCTCTGTTTTACCTAGCTTTTCGCCTTAAATGACTTACATAACGCCAGCAGACACGCATGAATATATTCGAGTATTTCATAGGCTTATTCAAGATAAAAACCTCTTAACTTTGGCTACATCACTGTGTGCTTGGCGCAAAGGATGTATCACTATTGTGTAAAAAATTCCGGTCTACTCTCTTGATGTTCAAAGTGTGGCCCAGTTACAATTACGCGTTAAAATCCATCTCGCAGAATGTCAGGGTCAGAACTCGCGCACTAAATCGTCCAGGGAATATATTATTAACTTTCGATAAACACAGTTTTGCTTTCAAGATGAGAAATAAAACAAATAGTATAGTGTCACGATAAGAGAAAATCGTTAAATTATCCAACCACAAATGTTTGCCGTACTCGGTCAGCACGTCTAGAAATCGTTCCTAAACGCCTGGATAGGCTGCCCTTATTCACAAGTTTGCTATTTTTAATACAATTTTGGATGGAAAAGCATTGTGCAAAAATGTGCCATTAATATTCGCGGTGACATTTTTAATGACCATCGTGAGAGAAAATGGGTTTAATTCCATATGCGCCCATCATATGTATAGCCCACTCAGCCTGTGCATCTCTCAGTCTGGTCAGGAGATACATGATACCATAAAACATTGGGTGATTTTATAGCGAACAGCATCGCCTCTTACCAGACTGCGCAAATGCACAGATTGGGCTTAAGATACGCGGGACGAAACGCATAAGACCCATTTTCGAATGACGCGGCTTTGAAAGTTATTTAAATGTGTCGAAAGAAAACTGCATGTAAATCAAATATTAACATACTATATATTTCGATTGTGAAGAAATACACTCATAATAAGGCATGTGAGGACACATGATGTGAACTACCGTAGTAAATTTTTTATCTATGTACACTCATATGTGGTACTCCCGTAGTATAATTTTTATCTACTTACACTAAAGTGATAAGTTTATAACACATATTTCATTCGGTGAATATGTGACTAACAAGTTAACATACACACTAGTTAATTTTTGTTTTCAATTTAATTATTAAGAAACGTAAATTCTTGAAAGAAAGGCTTCCGTTTCCGGTGTAAACAGTACAGAAATAAAATGTAGACTTTATTTTTTAACGTGTGCAGTCAGTGTAGTTTGAAGAATTGTTATTATGTGAATAAGGACAGACCTTCAAAAATATGTATGTATAAAAACATAAAAAACGTGTGAAAATATATGAAAGCAAATTAGTACTTTGATAAACTGTAATCTGTCTATGTGAAATACATTGGGTGGGGTATTTTTTTTTTCCTAAATGGCGCTATTGTGAGCGGTTTTTAGCGGGTTTGAGTGGCTTGCGAGTACCGTTCATCCGTCACGCTCTACATGACAGATCGATCGTCACGCTTGAAGAAGCATAATTGAATAATTTAATAGTGCCAGCAGCTCGACATAGGCTGCCATATTTACCGTTAATTGTAAACCCCAATTTGTCACGCCGAAAAAGACGCTCAATTCAGTGCAAATGAATAACGGCAATTGGTCATTAGCATCTACAGCAAGTGAAGCATCTACGAATACAAGCTTGCTGGAGACATAAGTTTTTGAGAAAAGCGAGCTCTCGGCCAAAAGTAGTAGCAAAGTCAAAAGTGCTAAAGGAAAATCAAAACCGAACCCAAAAAAACACAAAAAATGTCAATTTTCGTAACCAATAAGAAAAACGAAAATCGCGATTCAAGTGAATTAACAATAGTAAAATAGTTTTGAAGAAATAAGTAGCAAACTATCAAACGTTCTTACCAAACATTACTCAATATTTATAAAAGACAGTATTAAAGAAACCGTGGAGCAACTTAAAGATAAATTCCTAGGTAACGTCATCCGACGAATAGAAATCCTCGAAAATGACGTTTTCGAGCAGAAACGAGAAAATGAGCAGCTAAAAAAGGAAAGCGAATCAAAAAGCAAACAAATTGAAGACCTAAAGTCGCAAAACGCAGCTTAAGAGAACAAACAGCCCTGTGAAACACTTAACCATGAAAAATTCGCAAACAGCACTGAACAGTATAGCCGGCGGATTAACAGCAGAATAGCCGCTGTACCACAGGACCAGGACCGTCAATCCTCGATGTCTGTGACAAAAAAAATCGTCGAGCTAGTAAATTCGCATTTGAGAATCCCAATTCAACCTTATGACATAGACATAGCGCACAGGCTCGGAAAATTCAGACCCAACTCAAATCGGCCTGTAATTGTAAGGTTCGTGAGGAGACAGACAAAAATTGATATTCTACAAAATGCAAAATTATTCAAAGGGTCTGGAATTTATGTCAATGAAGACCTTACGGAATTAAATGCAGAGGTGTTGGCATCCGTGCGACTAAAGCAGACTGACACCGTTGAAAAGTCGTTGTCGTTCGAAGGAAAAATATTTGCGTTGTTTAAAGGAAATCAAAATTCAACGCAAATTAAACACTCAGAGTTCAAAAACTGGTTGGAAAAGCCTTGGCCTAAAAAAAATGTACTCCGACTGTGTTGAAAACCCCGATGGTCAAAGATCCAGGGTACCATCAAACCGTAAATAATTTGTAGAAACTGTGCACCGGGTTTATTATATTTTTTCTATCACATGCGTGTACCAGCCGATTTAACAATGTGTATATAGGTCCATGTATGAAGTATGCTCCCATGATGTCTTTCAGAAATAAATACTAATTAATTGCGTCTAAATTAACACATATTTGGCAAATAATATATCATACAAAATAATGTACAATAAAAATATCATAATATACAATAACGTTAAATATTGTAAAATAAATGGAGTATGCTCCCACGATGTCTTTCAGAAATTAATACTAATATATTGGGTAAAACTTAGCATGTAATTTGGCAAAATAATATACAACAATGTTAAATATTATTTTATAAAATGAAAATAAATAGAACGTTCAATCGATAGATAACATACTGTGTCTTTTATTTCAAGTATAGCTACCTATCATGCTACGCACGTGCTTAAGAGCTTTCATCTGCTAACACAGTTACGTCCCTTTCTACTAAAAATATCATGTATACATGTAAATAAAATTTCATTTAAAGGCCTTAATATTTAACATTTATGACATCTTTGTTGGCAAAATACTATTCACTTACAGAGGTTGGTTTTATCTTGATGTTGATTTATGTTTTTATCTTCGTTATGCCGTCTTTGAGTTGTTTTAATTCGGATCAGTAGGAATATTGCTAGTTGCAATAATTCAACTATCAGCTTTATAACCCAATGGGTTGCTGATAGTTGCAATGCGCTCTCTCTCTTGACCATGGGTGCAAAATGTTATCAACAATGCAAGGGTTAAGGAACACTGTAACTGCAAGAACTTATACAAGTTTACCTGTCTTAACCACAAACTCATGCGAATGGTACCATTAAAGCAAGCAATAATTGCTTTTTATTGACTTCGTCTTTCTTTCGTACTTTATATCTACCATATTGGATCAGTTTGCAATTTCCCGAATTTAAGTGTCGCTGTCGGCTAGCGCATTTCACCAATTGTTTGCACAACAGGTGAGGGACGAACGACAACTCTGCTAGGAGCTTGCGATTACACTATTATTGATGCTATGGGTCCGTATTCACCGACGTTTTGGTGCAAGTCTAAATTATAAACACAAACTTAAGAAAATAAATCAATCGAAATAACGTTTAACCCATAATAATTGTCACAAAACGATCACATCAACATTAGAAAACTTTACTCCATCAATGAAAATTAACATGTTACAGCATAAAATGAATACATCTACATTGAGCATTGAAACAAGTCTTACACGTCAAATGAAAAATATGCTACCATATTAATAGGTTCTTGTCCCAGCGCTGTGTATCCCCAATGACAAAGTACTTTTGCAATTACAATTATAAATATCAACAGTGTCATGCACAAATGTTACTACCTGCCAGTAAACAGTGAAATAAGCACTAATAGTACAAGTCGGTGTAAGTGTCAATTATAGACACACTCTAGAATAAATCAATCGAAATAACGCTAAACTCATGATAACGGTCACAAAACAATCATTATAAAGAGAACTTCATAATAGTTTGTCCGGACACGCTCCAAAACAAGTACAGCTTCGTGAGCATCTGTTACAACAAATGGCAAACACAGTCTTTACATGTGTCATCTTGACAACCATCGCCTTGGGCCGGGATAGGATTCATGTCTTTAGTTCTTAGCTCCTTCAGAACGGTACGTCTAACGCATTCCGTCCCATTCACCATGGTCTTCATATCGTCATCGCAATCCGTTATGAACCGCGGGTACGCGAAAACTACAGCAAGAGCGGGATCTCCATTCCTACCGGCTCTGCAAATCTCCTGCAAGTAAGACAGGATAGAGCGCGGTGCGCCCCAGTGGACCACGAGCCGCACGTCCGGAATGTACTCTTTTTTTTAAATAAAAATACATATGTTTTAACTTCGTACGATATACAAGTTTAATTTATATGGTATGGACGTGATTGAGCAAAATGGAATAAGAGAAACTTTATTAACTAAGTAAATAATAGTTTTATAGAGAAAAAAATGAATGTCGAAATGAATTATAATCATTGTGAAAGTAACTTACTCCAGGCCCAAAGGCGACTGTTGCCACAACGACGCGAACTCTTCCGGCCCGGAAATCATTTAGAATCCTCTCCTTCGTGGCGTCCGTTGTTGAAGATGTAAACATTTCAACAACGCGGTTGCAGCTACGGTGCTCCCCGTCGTAGGACGTGTCACCGAGTTGAATAACCAACCATAACCACACTTGATATACACACCTGTACGACGTGAAATCGCAAAAGGAAGGTCTTTTTGACATACATGTAATTAAGATTATTTGTTTATAGGAACACAGACATAGAAAAGCATATTAAACATCGTTGCAAATTTCAGAAACAGTTTAGTTTACCCAATTACAAAGATATTCACACTATTGTACATAATACATACATTTTAAACAAACAAGCCAACATTCTGATTAAAACAGAATTACATTGAATTAAAATTACACACTTGCAGAATAGTATAGTCTTGACCAGTGTGGGTGTTGTCTGAAACTGTTGCAGCAACCACACCAGCTCTGCCTCAGCGTGATCAGTCGATTTTCTTACCGCCAGTCGAATATTCGGTCTGAAGATTTTATCATACAAATAGTATCATAATTATAATAGATATAGCGTTGTATTTAATTATCTGGATACAATTTTACTAATTTAACTACTAACGCAAATATTTGACGTACACAGGGAGTTTTAATTAAATCGTATGTTATTTATTTTTTCAAAGACTACTACCAATTATTATCAAACTTTTAGTTAATTAAGAAGCATGCGTTGTATTATAAATATGCGCACCCGATCAGAAAACGTAAGTCGCTTCTTTAAATAGTTCCCAGATAATTTTAGGAATTGCCTTTCCACTAACATAGTGACTTTTACCACCCGGGGATTAGGATGGAGTGACGAAGAATATACAGAAAACCAATCTTAGGACTTGTATTGCGAAATGTCGTTTACTTGAACACAACATCTAAATTAGTCTTAATTAATAATGACAATGTTAAAGGCATGAGTTAAAAGCACACATGGAACGCGACATGAAAAAAAATGCCGGTGGTGAAATGAAAGTGTTGTTTTTTTTCAAGCAACTTTTTTTGATAGCGTTCTCTTAGTCGCGGGAAGGGCACTTTCCTTTTTTTGCAAAAGGACGCTAGTCGCGGGAAACGTTAACTGTCAAGTGAACGTGACTCGATTGGCTGACCCGTTAAACAAAATTAGGCAACTTATTGGCACAATTCCCCCCGATTAGATGACCCGTTATGCAAAATGAGTCAACCAAATGGCACAATACCTATCCGCCCTGCGTTTTTACATAACTTAGAACCAATTTCGATTCATAAAACTGTTTATAAGTGGACACAGTTTTATTTATACGACGTTTGCTGTTAATTGCAATTATATAAAACTTACTGCTAAGCATTTAATATTTGCTGCGAGGATTGTGGTATCTTGTCTCATTTACCTGTCGGGTAATACGCCGACGGATAACGCATCGTCGGACAACAGCAGACCTTGGTGTTTATCATGCTGTACCTTCTCTGTTGCTGTGGCAGTAACTGCAAGTAAGGGTACATCTGTCAGGCTGCGCAGTTCCCCAATTTGTCGGAACTCTGGTTGGAAATTTTCGCCCCTAATAATGTAAATATACTGTTAATAAGTACATTTTATTTTTGTTTTGTTCCCATATAGAAAAATATTTAGACATAATTGTGTTTACATATCGGTATAAAAAACATAAAAACCTATAACGATGGGTACATAAGTATAAACCTATTATACATAATTTAACGAGACGTGTAATTTCATAAGTACTGCTAAACAAGTCGCCTGATCTTCATGAGTACTGTGTACATGTAATGCTATAAGTATTATTCGCGTATCGTGTTTCGTATATAGATGTTTAGTTCTTTTGTATTTAAACACGTACCATTGCGACACACAATGAGCTTCGTCAACGGCCAGCAGGCATAGTCTTTCTTTCACCTCGGGGCTAAGAATGAGTTTTCGCCAGGTTGGGGATCGCAGGGCTTCCGGTGTGGTACTGCAGCGTAGACTGCAAGAGGGCTGATAAGAGAGCTGCCCGTAAACCGTACGCCGATGCAAACTTCCGGTATACACAGAGGCTGGTTTAGGAAGGCCTCACCGATCTATGTCGGAGAGACGCGATACGTAACAATGACGGAAATACGATTGTGGATTGATAGGGTTTTCCCAGAAAACAGCCGAGCTTAAATTGAGCATAGCGTTTTTTATCGTTCAAATTTGGGTCTGGTAAGAGGACCCATTCCCTATGGAAAAAAGTATATATTTGTCCCAAATGGGACCAAAAAATTCCCAATGGAAGGTTTCTACACAAAAAAAAATATTTTAACAATTATATAAACATGTAAATTATCTCAAAGTCAAGCTATAGAAGTTGAACCTTAAAATATATCATATTGAAATCACTATTATTATCAATTTCAAAGTATTTCTAATCATAAAAGCAACAATATCAATCTCCCAAATTTACTCAAAAGAACACGTTATTTCCCAATTTAAAGGGACCCGGCCCCATTCCCAAAATAGTGAGAGAAAAAACACTGGCATATAAATTAAATGGAAAACATACAATATTATGTCAAGAAAAATAAAGCTGTAAAAATCTCACCTGCTCGTCTTTGATGTTGCAATTAGCACATTCAGCATTTTCAGTATCTACTAAATAAATATATGAAAGTGCCAAATGTCCAAGATACCATAACGTCCTCCTCAAAATGTAAGATCCTTCGAACTCCATTTTATTTTATCCCTGATTAATCCTCTCACACATTAGGCCTACATGTAAGATTCCTTGTTATGTTCACAGCGTTTATTTTAAATCGTTTACGTTCTCAAATTTCAGCAGGTATATATTATAAATATTTATTTATGATTTAGATTTATTTACTATTTCGAAGATACCGTCTTGCAACGTGTTTAGTTAGTCTAAGTTACGTGTTTAGTGATTCTTACAAACAATAGACTGACATGAAAAGTGGCTCCTTTTGAAGCACAAACTGCATCCAAATATATATTACAGCTGGCCCGGTTTGATGGGGCCTGTTTTTGATAATAATTAATTACCATTTTTCACTTCCGTGTTTATTATGTCTACCAACGCCATGATGGAAAAAAGTCCGTTTCCCACAATGCTTAACGCGCATTCACACAGGTCAGTAAGACCGGTGTGACACATGAGGTAATTCAAATATAAAACGTTTCTGAACGAATGACATTCGGCAGCATGCTATTTAAAACATCTTAGAGTCTTGCTTATACACGGACCCAATCCAGTCAAAGTCTATGGAGATATTCTATATCTTTTAATAGTTATGCATTTTTATTTTATCTATTTAATTAATAAAAACGACATTTGCATTGTTATTTTCATCAGAGAGCATTAGCTCGGTTGGAGCCAGAATGACTGCGGACACCCTGGAGAGGCACGGAAAGATTGCCGGTGGCTTCTCCAGAGAAGTTCAGGAGACTTACACCAACCTTGTCGAGAGTGGCGTCAAACAGTTCTCCGGGAAAAAAGAATTCCGCCGGGAAATGGACTAAACAGCCATCGTCACTTTTTTACAAGCAGAGAATCTATGCAGAGTCGTCGGGACGAGGTCCCATAAAACATTTACAAATATGCAAAACAAAAAACGATCGGTATCGCGGAAAACATTTGTTACAAAGATGAGGCAGCTTTCGCAGAAAATGGACAGTAGACGGAAGGTGGTTGTTTGAAGGTGGTTGTTCGTTAATTATGTACATATGGGAAATTACAAGTGCATAATTGTATTTTGTTATACAATACATCTCTAAATGCAAAACAATTTTATTTTGTTATCATATTTAGTTATTACTCATATTGTGTTGCATATAATTCTAAATTGGAGCTCATTGTTAGTGCGTTCCAAGGTGACAACGGTCAACATTCCCTCTACTCAGTCACCGAGGCCACCTTTGGTCGACGATTCCGATTTTTACACAGAGCCCGAGTCGTTGTATCCAGACATTACCCATACTAAGTTGATTACAGGTATTGGCACACCATATGTCGAACCGATAAGCACTTCCATTTTAGATCAAATTAAGGCCCCTTTGAAAAAATCAATAAGGGCAAATAAATTTGTTGACATGTCCTTACTACTTCCTTCCCCATTTGCTTCTGATTCGGACTCCTCTCTGCAAGTATCAAAGGACTCACACATCTCTATCCAACCTTCGGTTAAAAGTAAGAAAATCCTTTCAATTGACATGTGGTTATCGGCTTTCATTCGGTACACAGCGGTGTACACTCATAAATCCCCCTGCAAGCCCCTCAGATGATGAAATACATGGAAATTGTACGGGACATCGCTCATCGCAAGCCAGGCAACCGGGGGTTCCAGCTGGGCGGGCGTGAAACGTCGTTTCACGTTTGGCGGGTTTCTTGCTTGCCCAGCAGGATAAAAGGGAACTTGTCATAAATCTTTTGGATTAATTTAGATGTTTTGTTTAAGTTTACGACATTTTGCAATAAATGTCCTTTTCACTCAGACTGGTTTTCTGTACCTTCTTCGTTACTCCGTCCTAATCCCTTGGTGGTGATAAGTCGCTATTTAAGTGGAAAGGCGATTCATAATATTATAGTTAAAGATGCTGAACCAACATGAACTGATTACCCATATTACTTCTGATATTCCTGTTAACTGATTTAAAATAAAAAGTGAGTTTTTATGTGATGAATGTTCAAATAATTCCCAAAATATGTTCATGGTTGTAGATTATATTGTCACAGAAAATTAACAAAAATAATGTATAAAATAAACTTGATTTGTGTTTTTATAAACTGCCTGTTTTTTACATATCATACCGAGTGTTTTAATATTATATATATATATATATATATATATATATATATTATATATATATATATATATATATATATATATATATATATATATATATATATATAGGGAGAAAGGTGTGTGAACAACCAGATACACAGACAGACATACACATTTCCATTTGAGACTTCGGCGTGTGCGCCTTGCTACGGTGCAGAACGAGACATACATACTATGAAATCACCATCCCCAATAAAGGATGGTTCATTCACAGTTATATATCTCGCACTTACACCGCAACACATCTCGACGTGGGAACAATTTTTACATACACAGGATGGACAATGTTACATACATAGACACTTTTTTACAAACATGAAACCATAGTTGTATTAGGGCAAGATCCGATAAGGATTCTAAACTACCCTCACACTATTTTAGAGACACCGCGGAAATCCGTTGGATCAAGAAGATACAGTGAAATCATGAATATATTTGTGTATTAACAGGGAGATAATTATATTTCACAACAACGTCATTTCCTATATATATATATTCTGTATATGCTACAGATTACAAAAAACATTAACTGGTTAACCTTCAACTTTAACCGGTTATTAGCGCACACTTCAGTTGGCAGTATTTCTCTCACCAAAAATGAAAAATCATACGATTTATTCCATTAAAAAAGCATAAAATCGGGTTATTTAATTCCAAAATGTTTAACTGGTTAACTTATTGTTTCAGTAGGTAAACCTGTTAACTTCTTGCTTCCCTGACTTCATAACAACGTAACTGTAATCACCATACAATAAGCATATATTATTTAGAGTGTGTATTATGGAAATTTTTATTAAATATTCGTTTTTTCTATGTACATCATAAACACAGTTTACGTGTAGAAATGGTCACTAGTGGTGCAGTATAATTACATGTTTGATTAAAATGCTTCTCATGTGTCCACAAAACACATCACTAGACAGGGCCGTACGCAGGAATGTTAATTATTGTTTGACTGGAGGGGGGTGGGGGGGGGGGTGCGGGAAATGGTCTTCCCTCCCTATTTTTTTAATTTTGCACTTTTCAAGGTGAACTTTAAAGCTTAAACAAAACTTATTTTGTAATATAAATTTATGAAATATAACAAGTAAATCAGCACCTTTCTGAGTCTAAATCTTTAAATATTTGTGTGAACAGCATTTTCAGAAATGTATGATATTTGATAAAGAAGGAAAGCAAACTTGGAAAATCACAAACCTATACTAGATAAAGAAATGTATCATAAAGTATGACTGACCTATAACCATAATACTATTTTCTTCAAGCCTCCTCTAACGTTTCAATGAAAATTCCTAATAAAATCTACTACACAGTTTTACTTTCACTTTGCACCATCAACACAGCTAAACCATCAAAATTGTCAACGACTGCAACATAACTTTTATAAGATTGGACCTTGAAACTTTTTCTATCATAACCGTTTTACGTAGGGTTTTTTTACGGAACTATATCGGATATTGAGCTGATTTTTGGTATGCGAATCTACCTACATAACCGAAAAATAACATGTGAAATTCGTTCCGGCCCATTGATATTTGGCGAAGTTATGGGCCTTGGACTGGAATGTTCACTATAATAACCGTTTTCCTGAGGGTTTTTTCGCAACTCTTTCAGATATTAAGCTGATTATTATGCCCCCAGTAGGGTGGCATATGACAATTGGACTGTCCGTCCGTCTGTCTGGCATTTCATTATCCAGACTTTTTCAAAACGCTTTAAGATATTGGCCTGATTTTTGGTGTGCGAGTCTACATACAAGACTTTCGGATAAAATATGACTTTCGTTCCGGTCAATTGATTTTTGCCGAAGAATTGTTTCCAACAATATTGGTTTTTCACAAATTATAAACGTCAGCAATATTCAGGCCTACGACGTTCTGTATCTTTTGCATCCATTCGCTGCTTCTCTTTCCTTGGCATATTATAAAAGTGTTACATCAACCATCGATAAATAAAGCATTCAGGATCACAAGGGGAAATTGACTGATAGGGAATGTGTGTACAAGGCCATACGAAAACATTGCATAGGGGCTTATCTCCATTGGCGAGTGAAATAGCGCTAATCACCTCGTATTAGGGACAATGAAACACATCTTCTCTTTTGTTTTAAGAGGAAGTGTACTGTGGGCTCTTTCATGAGAGAACAAAAGATGTTCCGTCAGAAACACAATGCCCCCTCATGTGCTGCTTTTTTCATTTGGCAGGTACAGATAATTATCTCCCTTTAAAGCTCATTACTTCTCTTGGATTTGTTTTTTATTACCTTTGACCTTGAAGGATGACCTTGACCTTGACATTTCACCACTCAAAATATGCAGCTCCATGAGATATGTATGCATACCAAATATCCACTTGCAAAAGTTATGGCCCATGTTAAAGTTTTCGGACGGACTGACGGACGGACGGACAGACAGTGCAAATGCTATATGCCACGCCCCTATTGGTCCCCCCCCACTGCGCACGGACCTGCTAGATCACTGAGACATCTGTGAAAACATTTTGCATTTTTGTTTGTTTTATAGTTATTGTTGACAGAGGGGTTATTAGCAAAACAATTTTCATTTTACATTTTACTGAAAAAAGTTTTCATTAGTAGTAGAAAAAAATCGACTCCCTTACCTTTAAATACTGACGTTTAAAGTGATATAATGGGTATTTTTCACTGTTGGATTGAGCTGAAAAGAATAAACAGGTCAGACCAGTAAGTTAAAATGTGGTTACTGACCAAATATCTGCAATTCATCTTGCTACCAGTTGTTTATAAAAAAAAAAAATTATATCATATATTTTACGTGATCCACCCAGTCCTGTAAGCCGAAATGATCCGTAAAACAAAATGTTGTCTTTGTGTCGTTAAACGAATCTGCACTAAAACTAAATTTAGATTCACATGCGTAATCAGTTGTCAAACGAAAGTACGGTTGATATTCAAATGCATTATTTTTCTCTTTCCTGGATATTGTTTTAGTATCTTGATGCTGCATTAACAAATATAAGTGTATATGAAGTGAAAACACCAAAAATAAACAACGGTTGCGATAGACACTTATAAACTGTTTAATGCCCATAATATCACTTTAATTGACCAAGACTAGAAACACGACGGAGTACTCTCAAGCTATTTAAGATCTACTAAATGCATTTCGACAAATGTCCAAATGTCCTTACTAACATTTTTCCACAAAAAGTTTTCGAACAGTCCTCTCCAAAACTCAGAAACGCAGAAGACTATATTATTTTATTAAGAACAACTTGATTTTGTTCACGCTCTTTATTATTGTAGTGCCGGTTACATCTGGTGACACGCCCCCATGCAGAGTTGATACCCGGCTTGCGATGTTCATGTGACGGGACCATGCTGCATGATGAGGAGCCAATCGGATGGACGCAGATGCCTGATGGGATGACCTAGTCCACATAAACGGACTCCCAGAACTTTGATATTTTTTGCTATGGCGGCTCTGGGAGTCCATATGCACTCCTTCATACACATGGGTGCAGTTCAGCGCACGGAATCCGTGCGCTTCACTAAGCAGTGTTACAGACGTCGTTCGAGACACATTGAGGAAAATAATGAATAAACTTCATAACCATGTTAAATTTACCTGAATGGAAACCTACGGTACAATGTTATCCTGTGCATGCATCCGATACAAACACGACGATGTTTCAACACTCTTTTCTCGCTGACATTGTTATGTTTAAATTTGAAACAGTGTATTCTGTATCGAATACCACATCGTTATCGACTTTTTGGCTCCAACACATAACGCGACGTACAAAATATTGGTGTAATGCGACCTGACCTATATTGGGTCAATTTTTCAATATTGCGGGTACAGCGTACAAAACAAAACCTTAGTCAATACAAATCAATTATTTCTTGTTTTAATGGTACCATTTGGATGAGTTTGTGGTTTAGATAGGTAAATTTTTAATAAGCTCTTGCAGTTTCAGTGTTCATTAACCTTTGAATTGTTGATAGCATATTGCACCTATGGACAAGAAAGAGCGCATTGCAACTCTCAGCCTAAGCTGAGAGTTGAATTTTTGCAATTAGGGATGACCATGCTCTCTTGCTACCCGGTCCGCAAACGTGTGCAGACGTGTTCCCTGAGGTAAGTATTGCCAGGAAGTTAGATGCCCTGAGGTAAGTATTTCCAGGAGGATATATAAGTGTAAGCCTGTGTCGTACGATTTACCCTGTGACTCAGTGTCTTGCCCTGGAGATTTAGTCTGTGCGTGGGGTAGGAATTCCCAGGAGGATCGGTTGTATGCAGCCGACGACGATAGCGGACGAGCGTTTCCCTCGAAGAGTGTACCGCCGAGGACGACCGTGCCATCCTAACAGGGTTTACAGTCGATGCTCATGAATGTATAAGTAAAGTGTCGTTGTTAGCAGTTGCTGTAAATGCAGGCAAATTCCACTGAAGAGCTAACCTTAATTAACACCACAATGGTGTCTGGAAGTGGGGTGAAGTGACAATCGTGTTTAACGGATAGGCTCATTCTTTGCGAAAGTCGGCATCCTGTGTTTAAATTGAACCACGAATCGTATTTAGTTTGTATATGTTTCCAATCCGTAAAGCGGTCTATTCTAGACATGTGTAACGCGCCAGCCGTCTATTTGTAGACGTGTTGCAAGATCACGTGGCCTGACTGCTGGGAATTTACCTTATGCATTCGAGGTCGCGTGAACATTGGTGCGGATACAAGTGCACCAGATGACCTGCATGTGTCACGTAATCGTTCCTAGTTCATGGACGACACATAGTTATAACAATGTTCATTACTTTTAAATTACTGGTGAGTAGCCTATCATTCGATATCTCGTCATGCGCGTATTGCCAAGATGACGAAATTTGTATTAACTACCATTTTCTCGTGTCACGCATGGGACAAGTCCGTCCCTCTCTAGTAATGTTGGTTTCTCTGCATAATGTAGGATAAAATATTCAACAACGCATATATCAGTTTTTAATCCAATTAAATGTCTGACATAACTAATATTTTCAGTGGTACAAAGATAGTTTAGGTCACAATATACCAAAAGCTTTCCTTAACAAATTCAATGTAAAACCGACAACTTCAACGAAAAATAAAGTCAAACTTGTGCGCGTAGACACCCCCATACCCATACCTTTTCTTAAAGAGCATGCCAAGCCGAATGGATTTAAACAATAAAAAAGATAGGTCATGCAGTATGTAAGAAAGAACTCGACGCAAATCAACGGTCACTGTTTTAAGGCCACCTTTTTACAGGCTGATCTCCAGTTGATGAGGGTTTCCCGCCATCTGTCAAAATCTCATGTAGCCTCCAACCTATAAGCAAAACACTGAAATTGTAGTATACAACAATGTTTTCCCTACCACATGCACAGAGAATTGTGTCTTCAAATAAATGACGTTCCATTCTTTAGAGGGTATAGCATTGAACACCAAAATGATTAAGTATATTGTAACCTAAAGGAGAAATATATTCTGATTAAAATGTGTTTTTATTGCATATTATTGTCTTCCTATCCATATTGCACCAATATATTAAGTTTGGCTGGATTATCTGTCCATTTGGCCATTTTATATCATATTTTTACACGCTGGAGTTTTCCGTCCGAAGAAGGCGATTTTAGGCCTGCTAAAGCTAAAATGTCCCTTTAAGATTTAAAGCTGTTGTGTTCAATATCTGCAACAATATACCAAAACAAACCAAATGGATAGGCACATGGGGCTTATGCCGGTCGGGGAAAGAATGAATTTGTTAGATATTTTCACTCTAAGCAATTTTGATAATGTCTCTTTAGTGTGTTTTTTTTAAATCACCCAAAAAACGTCAATTTCAAAGCAAAAAAAAAATCCAATTTCATCCAAAACAATAAACAAATTAGTAAAAATGAGAGATCAAAGATACTTTGAAGTGTAGAAACCAATAAGCTTCCAATAATTTGTTGTTGCGCAACAATAAAAGTGTGAAATCTTGAAAGCGCCTTGTCGCTCGGAGCCCCTTTTTTTACCAGCAGCCAATGATATATTCTAGCATATAATGTCGTGGGTGCCTTTAAACTGCAGCAGATGGTCAATATGCACTGCCAGCTCTCATTTAGAGGTTCAAGAGAATACAAAATTTCATATTTTGGGCACAAAATAAGTACTTATGACTATTTTAATGGTGGCAATCAGGTCAAAATGGAGGTTCATAACCGAGCGAAAGAACAAAAATGCTCATGTTGGGTGTTAAGACTGGAAGGAAAGGTTAAAATGAACACGATACATATATGTTGGCAAGCATTATAAGCTTAGCAATGAGGTTCCATGTACTTACAGGGGCAGAAAGGGAGCTCAGATCAATGTAGGCTTCCTGAAAGGGGTTTCTAGTACTTCTTCTAGGGACACAGCTTCACGCAGAATTCTCAACACAACAAATATCATTGATCCATGTCACCTTTGTATGCAAAGACACGCGAATAAGGTCAATACTTCCTTTACATCACTGAATGAGAGAAGTATGTACCAAATAAAAAACAAAACTGGTTGCTGAAAGTGCCACATTTTGACAAAAAGATCCCTCTGAGGTAATTACATGATGGAGGGGACACTTGCTACAACAATCCTATGTTTGAGTCCGACGCGACATCCTTTCAAGCCAGAACATTAACAGTAAGCATATTGTGAGAAAACAATACCAAACACAAGCTAATTGTAGGGTTACAAGTAGCAAATCAACTCAGCTGTACTGCATACATGCTCAGGAACAAGGATAAACCTGTTAAGTGCCAACTTCCGCTGCCAGCAAAGCACGAGCTTTACGTGTCGGGACGCGGAACTATAGATTCAAACTGCACGGAGAATTGCACAACGGCAAGGGTTTGAGTGACCACAAACCTGATTATGGCAGTATTTCACACCTTAAGCATCATTTATATGCTTATTTGCTTGTGTACATGATAATAATTTAGTATTATTACCTGTTTTGCCATCAATAACCCTTATGCAGTGGCCCTCGGCTTAGTCGCAGACATTCCTCTACCTGAAAAAGTCAAAATACCCAATAGAAATAGATATAAAATGAAAAAAAAACACATGCATTTATGTATTTTAAGTGTATTTCTATGAATAAAAAGAAGTGATAGAGCTTGTTATATTCATGATTGCACTAAACATGAATGCTGGCTGAGCTAAGCATCTGCTGCACTGTCCAAACTGTAAAATGTCCGCCATTCCATGTCGGTGAAATGGGGCTCTGTTTGATTGTAATGCTTTACGCACAAGCTATTGTTGCGTTACTGGATCACGGAGACCCAGGCGTTGAATTCTGACTTCATGTAGCACATTTATGCTACACGGTCAACCAATATGCCTTTGAATTTAAGTTGAAAAGCAATTTAGCCCTTATTCGGCTTTATAAGGGTGGGGGATCAACTTGAAAAACAACTATTCCAGGTCAAATCATCTGAATTCATGCATTTAATGCACTTATAATCTTCTCTTTTGCTAAGAAATGACCAAAAGTCAGCTTTCCCAGTCATATTTTGCACTTGCAGATGATTTTTTATTTTTACCTAAAGTGATAGGAAGTCATCGTAGAGTTTTGGAAGGGAGCAGCCATCTTTAGCTGAGGGAATACCTTGGCTGTCCCAGGATAGTTTTGGAAAATTAAAGTCCCCAGTAAGCCACACTTTACCTTTGAGTTTGTTAACCAGTTGTAGTGACTTATGTAATTCTAATATGCTTTTTTCATCTTGTTCGTGGGGTCTGTAGTATGATCCCAAGTACAGGGGTTGAGCTCCAAATATTTCAAGTTTTAACCAAAGGATTTCACAGTTTGTTTGCAACTTTTTCATTTCTGAGACAACAATTGTATTTTTGACCAGGATAAAGACCCCACCCCCAGATTTACCTGTTGTTCTATCATGTCTGAATGGGGTGTAACCTAAGGATTGGGGAAAAATTTCGCTATCAGTGTGTTTGGGTGTAAGCCATGACTCTGTGCCAAAAACTATGTCAGGTTTATCTGAATCAAGAAGGGCATGGAATTCTCGTTTCTTGTTTACAATGGATTGAAAATTTATGGTCATGACTTTTAGGCTGGAGAAGAATTTTTTTAAACATTTTTTGGGGGAACAGTGGGATTAGTACTAAGAGACGCAGATTGGGAGGATTCTGAGTCTGACAATAGGGAAAAACTATTGTGGGATTCATGGGACGACAAAGATGAAGTAGATGTGGAAAAGTTGGTAGACTCGCAGTTCGTACACAACCAGGAAAAGGACTGATTGCTAGATACCAAGTTAGAGTAATCGGGCTGGCTAAATTCTTCGCAGTGAATGTGGAACCACAAATTACAGGTGTCACATAAAATGGCGGGGTCATGTTCAAGAACATTTAAACCACAAGTACCACATGGATAATCTGGGCCAGGATTGAGTTCAATATCGGCGGATAGTGTCAAAACTAGAATAAATAAATAGCTTTTATTTGGTTTAGCCTTACTTACAAAGTTTTGAGTTTTTGCTTTGCTCACTAGGCGACCTACATAAGTCTTTCGCAGATGAGGGTTACCTGAATGGTTGTGTGGTCTGATGAAATATCCACCTGTGTCAGGATCACATTTGGCTACATAAAACAACGATTTACCAATTGAGAGTAGGACAAAACATGTGAGAATTCCTGTAAACATTGCTATTTCCTGTTGTTGTTGTTTGTGTTTTATTTTTCGCTGGAAGGTCAAGGACGTATCGCGGGAAAACAGTTGGCTGTGGAAAAAAACCTACCAAAACCGATATTAGCGACCTGAGCTACCCTGAGTTGAATTAATGTTAAATTAAAATATGTTTAAATTTCTCAAACCGCAACTAGAACCAGAATAACTTCGCTAGAACAACTGTTTTTATTGAAAATTTCAGGAGAGAGAAAGAAGCTTGTTAGTAGCAGGACGCATGCGCAATCTTTCAACAATATCTGCAACAATATACCAAAACAAACCAAATGGATAGGCACGTGGGGCTTATGCCGGTCGGGGAAAGAATGAATTTGTTAGATATTTTCACACTTAGCAATTTTGATAATGTCTCTTTAGTGTTGTTTTTTTTAAATCAACCCAAAAACGTCAATTTCATAGCAAAAAAAAATCCAATTTCATCCAAAACAATAAACAAATTAGTAAAAATGAGTATATTGTAACCTTAAACGCGAATAAGCAAACACAGGTTTATTGAGCAATCGTGATACATCGGCTATCTCGGATTCCTCCGTAAGATAGGAAATAAATCGTCTGCTGATCCAGAGTGGTTTATTGAGATGTGACACAGTGATATTTAGCCTGACGGTGCATTTGTAATCAGCAGTTTGTAGGTTAACACCGACGTAGTTTTAACCGGAAATGACGTACTAAGCGACTTGTCGGCTTGTTTTCCTTGACAACAGTGGTTTTCTTTTCTTTTAATTTGTAAAAAAATAAAAGAGAAATCTTTTAATATGGCTACTGTACAACATGGCCGAAGGAAAGGCTTAGCAAGAGGTAAGAAAAGAACATTATATCTAAAATCAAATCAATTGTTTTGCCACAGAAATTGAAGCTTCTTAATATATGTAGATAGTTAAGTCACAATAAATTGTGCTATTTTTGGATGTTTAAACATAATAATTTTTTTAAATTGCAGGACATAATAAATTTAATATGTTGTTTTTTGTGTGTTATATATGCATAATAGTATGCATATATTTTTGTAATAAATATAAAGGATTTCTGTATAAATAAATGAAGCAGATCAGTAAATTGGCTCTAATGAAATCAGGTCGCCTACTTGGTGCGTGGTCATCTGACGGCACCATTTTATTCAAGGACTCGAAGTCGAAAATCCACAGATTCAACAACAATGACTATTTAAATTCATTCAGATCCGGCGACTCGAATCATTAAATTTCAAATAACCCGAATTCCTATCAACCGAACACTTTAGGTAGCATCAATCGTATATCGTGTTTTAAGTAAATACAAAGTACCATTTTAACAGACATCAAGGTATGTTGTTGTTGTGTTGTTTTTTTTCCATAATATATAATCTTATTTTTGCTACGACAGCACGCTTTCAACCTGATTTTTGTCCTTACTACCTAAAATTTCCCATATGAAATTCCGTTATACAAACAGGAGTTCCAAATGTTGCCAGTTATACCAATAAAAAAAGGCGATGTTAACTCGGTATACTAAGTAAAAAAACTTATACGGTGCTGCTATCTGATGTAAATCTTGTATATACATAACCCTCACATTTCTTAGTGACGGTTATATTTTTTCTTTTGAATAGACTGAGGCAGTGCTATCTAGTCTATAAATGCTTCTGATAAGATCATCTGTATTATTTTTGTGGGTAATTGCTTATTTGTGTGTGTATTTATTAGTGTTTTACTATTTTTGTGAATAAAATGTACTTTTGCCCCCCCCCCCCCACCCTCTTGCATCCTCAATAGCGATGTCCAATAAACATTTAGCGTTCTTATTTATGTAATATGCTCATTACACCACTTTGAATGGCTATTTATTTACTTATAATTATATACCAAATATCTAAATCTAGTCAATGCATCGAACACGCAATTTAGAATAAGCCTATATGTTCAAACTCACTAGTGAACATGTGATTCGTAATAACCTTTATTTTCAATGAGAAAGCCATGGTCGCGATAAACAGTTTTTAACAAAATGCAGCTATAATCAATCAATTTTTACGAGTACAAATAGCAATTTTCGGATTTAAGGTAAACTCTCTTTGCTACAAGGCCATGTATAACGATGATCACAAAATCCATGTGCACGAAATCCATGTGTTTTCCGAAGTAGTTCACAGATCAAGCCCTAGATTGCTCACTCAGCAGGTCATTATGCACGAGATTTATAGTTATCTGTATTTTCAACGCAAACACCGTGACTGTCATGAACAGATCTTTTCTTTTTTTTTATTCAATATCATACATACAACGTAAACATGTATATGATCATACAACATAGTGATTGTACAAAGCAATATAGTTCAGACATGTTATACAAGATATGCTAATATATATTTTTTTTTTTTGAGAGAAAAGAAAAGAACAACAGAGGAATAGTTATGAAATATGATGAATTGTATTACGTTGAAAGAAAGATACTGGACTTGTGTGTTTTGTTGTATATTCACAATGATCTTTTCTGACAGAAAAAATAAGAATAAAAAAAAATAAACAAACTATTTTAGAGAGATAGACTAACATTAGAGTGAAATGTATATAAGTGGACAAAACATTATGAGAATTTAATCCGATTCCATTTTTGTTCAAAGATGTGTAATGTGTCATTACTGAGGGCTATTTCTTTCTCAATTTGAATTTTTAGTTTAAGACTATGGACAAAACAATTAAAATTTGGTACTTGTTTTTTGCACTTCATGTTTAAGATAATATATTTCATTAATATAACCATAAAATTCACAATATTATTACAGTCTATTGATTTCAATGAGTTAATTCCGAAACTTACATTTAAGAGAGATAGTTTAACGTTTAGTTGATGTTGTTCAAGAAAAGATATTAATTGATTCCAAATAGGCTGGATGTGTTTGCACTCCCAAAAAAGATGTTCTATAGTTTCAATGTTTTCACTGCAGAAGTCACACAGATTTGAGTTAGATAATTTACATTTAAAGAGATATTTATTTGTAGCTATAATTCTATGGATGTATTTATATTGAAAATTTCTCAGTGTGCTTTCAATAGTTGCTTTATATGGCATGGTAAATATGTGTTTCCAATTAAGTTCATTTTCTCCAAAAAGAACTTGCCATTTATTTTGGATTTTGGAGTTTTCTGTAGGGTTTTTAATTTGTAGTGTGTAAAATATTTTATTTGTTTTGTTTTTTCTTCCAAGTATGTTTTCTACAAATGTTGTTTGAGTACATGGTGTATTATTTGTATTGGTTTCCGATTTAATATGTATGGGTATGCTTTTGATAAGTGTGTAGTACTTCAAAAAATTATTTGAAGGTATTCCGTATATGTAGCATATATTATCAAAAGAGTAGAAATCCTTAATTCTGTAGTCATATAATTGGTCGACATATTTAATGCTTCGTTCAAACCAGTCTTTATAGAAAAACGTCTTATTGTTTGAAGTTATGTCTTTATTGTTCCATAAAATTGTTTTACTGCTGGTTTGGGTCTCTAAGTTATGAGTGACATCACTCCACGCTGATAGAACATCAGACAGAAATATGTTTTCGTTTGCAATTTCATGTAAGATATTATTGCTGATGTTACATTCAAAGAGTAAGGAGTCACCATATTTTTTTTAGGATTTTCTGGTAGAATAATTTCCATTTACTCGTATTGGTATTATCTAGGTATCGTTTAACCCAGCTGCATTTGATTGCATTCAAGAATGATTCAATGTTCGTTAATTGGATACCTCCATTTTCTACAGATTGAATTAACTGAGTTCTTTTTATTTTATCAGGATTACCGTCCCATATGAAATTGAATATTGCTGATTTTATATCGTTAATAACATCACTTGGTGGATCTGGGAGAACTGTTAATACATATATTAATTTAGGAAGTGCAAACGTTTTCAATACTGTGTTTTTTCCGATTAGTGTAAGTTTACGATGATGCCATGATTTTAAGCAGTTTTTAAAATTCTGTAATTTAGGTATTATGTTTTTAAGAACTGTATCCTTTTCATTATTTGTGAATGTAATTCCTAACGTTGTGGCTTCATCGGATGTCCAAGTTAATTTCATTTCTTTTTTATATTGAACATTACTTTGTTTAAATTTACCTACTCGAAGCACAGTACATTTACTTTTGTTTAGTTTAAGACCCGATGTCATTCCGTAAATGGTTAGCGACTCTATGAGGTTATGGAAAGAATCGCTATTGTTATTTAAAAAATAAGTTGCATCATCAGCAAATAGGGATTGTTTGATTTCTTCGTCAGGTTCTAGTGATATGCCTTTTATGTGTTCATTTGATTGGATGTGATGTGATAGATACTCTATGCAAATAATAAAAAGCGATGATGAGAGTTGACATCCTTGTCGAACCCCTCGTTCGATGTTAAAACTGTTTGAAAAGAAGCCATTGTTGATGATTACACTGTTAATATCAGTATAGAATAGTTTGACCCATTGAATGAGACTTTCACCAAAGTTCATATTTTCTAAGCAAGAGAACATAAATGAATAATCAAGCGAATCGAATGCCTTTTCAAAGTCTGCAAAGAATATTAGACCAGGATTATTTGAATTGTTGAAATAGTTTATGCATTCTTGGATAAGACGAACGTTTTCACCAATGTAACGTCCTTTTATGAAACCAGATTGAGATTTTGAAATGATTGATGGTAATATTTTTTTTATTCTGTTTGCTATACTTTTAGTTGCAATTTTGTAATCATTGTTAAGTAAACTAATCGGGCGCCAGTTTGATAAGGATTCTAAGTTTTTTCCAGGTTTTGGAATAAGTGAAATAATACCTTGTTTTTGTAGCGAAGTTAAGTTTTCGTTGTTAAATGAATAGTTAAGTGAATTAATTAGATGTGTTTTTATATCATTCCAGAATATTTTATAAAATTCGATTGTGATGCCATCAGATCCTGGGCTTTTGTTATTTTGCATTTCTTTTAGGGCTAATCCACATTCATATTCATTAAGCAATCCGTCGCACAGTTCTTTTTCTTCCTGGTTTAAAGCATGATGTGTATTTTTAAAAAGAGTGTTATTTTCAACATTTTTTCGTTCATAGAGGGTTTCGAAAAACAAACGTTGTTCTTCTAGTATTTGAGTTCTGTTTGTTATATCTTTGCCATTGACTACTAATTTGTGTATAGTTTTTTGTTCACTTCTACGTTTTTCAATGTTTGCGAAATATTTTGTATTCTTTTCATTGTGTTCAACATGCTGTGCCCGCGCACTTAGTATTATTCCATTGAGATGTGTATGATAGATTCCATCTAATATTTGTTTTTTTAATGTTATTTCATTTTCAATGTCGGTGGTGTCATTTGTGTTTGTTTGATGCAATTGTTTTTCAAGTGTTTCAATGGTTTTGATGGTTTCAGTTTCAAGTTTGTGTGTTTCTTTTTGTTTACATGATGTGTATCTAATTGTTGTGTTACGTATATTTCCTTTAATTACTTCCCATAAGGTGTTTGGGTTTGCATCTTTATTATTTTGAACTGTATTTAATATTTCCTGTTTTATTTGTGTTTGATATTGTGTATCTAATAAGATGCTGTTGTTAATTTTAAAGTATCCTGGGCCTCTTTCAGGTTGTATATTGTGCAGTTTAAGTACAACTAGAGAGTGGTCAGTCATAAATCCTTGTTTTATTTTACATGTGTCAATAATGTTGCAAAGAGATTCAGATATTAAAAAATAGTCTAATCTACAAAATATTGTTGGTTTTGTGTTTGAATGCCAGGTGAATTTGCTCTCGTTTGGGTATACTGTACGCCAGATATCTATCATATTGTAGTTTTCAATTATGTTGTTTAAAATGTTTCTATTTTTAGTATGAGTATAAAGGTTTCCATTCTTTTTATCTATTAATGGGTTCAGGACCGTATTGAAATCACCACCGATTATAATGTTTTTATCTTGGTTATTTATTATAAAGGATTGTAATGTTTCGTAAAATGTGGAATCGTCTATGTTAGGGCCGTAGACGTTGATTAATGTTATTTGTGTTTCGTGTATTTTGATATCTATACTTGCTTGTCTGCCAATTATTATTTCCTTAAAGTTATCGACTGTGACACCTATATTATTTTTTATCAGAAAGGCAATGCCTTGTTTATTAGTATGTTCTCCACTGAGATAGATTTCTCCGTCCCATTCATCTTTTAAGGTTTGTGCTAAAGTAGGTGTCAAATGACATTCTTGTAAAAGGCATATACTATATTTTTTTTCGTCTAACCATTTGAAGATTTTTATGCGTTTGTCTTTATTGTTTAATCCTTTAACATTTAAAGTACATAATTTAATCATTTAAGTAGGTGGAGGGTGGTGTGAATCGTAATTTGTATGTGCTTGTCCAGTAAATTTTTATTTTAAAATGTGTCCAGTTGGTTTCTCTTATAGGACATAAGATGTCCATACATACAAACAAAAATAGAAAACAAAAATTAAGAATACAAAAAGATAAATATTCCATAGACTTGAAGAAGTAAAAAGAGATAATCACACAAGTAAGAGAAGAACACAATAAAAGAGGTGTCCCTAGCAGAGACATAGAAAAAAATAAAATAAAATAAAACATATGAACAACCATAAAAAGCAACATGTGAACAAAAAAACAAGCCAATGTGTTTATGCATAATACTCATGTATATAATTATGCAACACAAATTGTGCACACCAAAAAACACAAGCCAATGAGCTTATGAATGATTCTCATGTATATAACTATACAACATAACATGTGAACAAAAAAGCACTAGTCAATGAGCTTATAAATAATACTCATGTATATAACTGTACTACATACCATTTGGAGAGAAGCACAAGCCAATAAGGTTATGCATAAAACACATGTATATAATCATACAACATAACATGTGAATAATAAGCACAAGCCAATATGCTTATGAATGATACTCCTGTATGTAATCAATAAGTTGTTAATAAGTATGTCATTTAGTATGCAAAGAGCATAGCACAATTTCTGGGTAGAGTTTGAGTACACAAAGCCGGTGTAAGTTATATTTAACCTCTCAGTATTACAATCCAGAGATTGAGGGAAAAAAATCAAACACACAAACAATAATTTTCCATATCTGTAAAAGTTCTTAGTTGCCTCGTTAAAAAGGAACTAACTAACTACACTATGTGTCTATGGCATTGTATCTCAGATAGAATATTGTTATGTATTATTAGTATAACACTTAATATCAAGGTACCATAAAGTTATGATTTAAAGAGACAATTTTCAGAACACTAGTCATTTTGTATAGTTAAGCTTAATAATACTAAATTCAGATCCCATGCCTTTAAAATATGATAACAAATAGCACATTGATTTTTCTGGAAATACATATACACATACAGCAATGCATAGAATACATTATATCTTTGTTCAAACAATCAAACAGGCATACAGCACAAAGTGCAAACAAAATGAAAACACCAGCAAGCTAATGAGCTTATGCATACTACTTGTGTATAATAAATAGGTGTGTCACTCAGCATACAAGGAGCATAACACAGTATCTGGGTAGAGTTTGAAAAAGTCAGTGCAAATATATATTTTCCCTCTCAATACTACTACCTACAGATTGAGGGAAAAAGACACATACAAACAAAAAATGTCCATACCTGTACAAGTTCTTAGTTACATAACTGAAAAAGAATAGCTAATTACACTATGTGATAATGACCTTGTATTTCAGATAGTACATGTTTTTATGTATTTTAAGTATACAAATTGTATCAAGGTACCTTTCAGTTTAGAAGAAAAAAAGAAGAAAAAACTGTTTACAAGGCATCTCTTAGTTCATAGGCAGTTAAAAACTGCAGCTTTTTTTATTGTGTGCAGCCTTTTCTTGAAAGTAAAAGTTTAAGATCATCCACTCAAGATGTTAGAAATTGATTACATAGTGTATCTTATGACAGATTAACCATATATATTATATTTCTGTAATATTACTGAAGCAGTTCAATAAATTAATATGAATTTTGTGTCACAAATTTATCAGCTCAACAAGTTTCTGTATATAGCACATTTTGATGATTCACATTTGTCAAGATTATTTAGCAATTACAATAACAATTGTATAAAATAATCTTGTTTAAAGATTTGCTTTGATTAGTCATGAGTACATATTATAGTCATGAAAGTTATAAAATAGGGCTATTGGTATTTATTTAGTATTAAATTTACCCCCAAAAAAGGATCACCTATTTATTTGAATAGGTGATCTATGGGGAAATATATAATATATATATATCTATCTATACACACATATATAGTACAATATTATTAAGAGACAAATATTTTTATGTTCACCAATGAATGAATAAACCCATATGCGACCACCTATGCGAAAACAAAACCATAGATGGTTTGTAGGGATAAGATTCATAGTGTATATCATTGTGTAATAGTAATATTCATACAATTAAAGATAAACAGTTGGACAAAGTATTTGAAAAAGATAACAACTATTGTATTTCAACGTATAACAGTTATACTCATACAATTAAAGATAACAACTATTGTATATCATCGTATAACAGTTATACTCATACAATTAAAGATAAACAGATGAACAAAAGTATTTGGAAAAGACAACCACTACTGTATATCATTGTATAATATAGTAGTACTCATACAATTAAAGATAAACAGTTGAACAAAAGTATTTGAAAAAGACAACCACTACTGTATATCATTGTATAATAGTAATACTCATACAATTAAAGATAAACACTTGGACAAAAGTATTTGAAAAAGACAACAACTATTGGATTGCTTCTTATCTTATAGTAAGAAATGTATGTACACTATGGTTGAGTTATACAATCACAAAGCATGTCTTATTGACATGAGCATTTACAGTATGTATTAATAACAGTTGTGTTAAGCATTGTGGCATAATGGTAGCTATAAGGCAGGATACACAAGATAACATCAACCTCATCCTTACGAAAGTTGATCACAGCCAGTTACAATATATATATGTATATATGCTTTACCCTGTAAAGGCTACTCTCGGCATTATTATATAGTTAGGTCAATAATGAAAAAACCTGTTTTATAAATAGAATGTAAACAGTGGGACATCAGATGGTTATATGAGTTTAAGGTCAATAGTGGTAAAATCCTATTCTATAAATAGAATATAAACAGTGCGCATTATTAACAGTTTCACGAGTCACTGCGTTTGAATTACGCCCACAAATCCTATTGAATTTGAACGATGTAAGAGTTAAAGAATAGATTTACATTGTGTTCGGTTTTGTTAAGAAAAGTAAGACATATATTGAGTTTTTTCCATATGGTGTACACATGTATTTATCAAACGTTATTTTTCCCTTTGCATTGAAATATATTGCAAGAGATATTGGGAGTAGACAAATAACAGTAACATTTAACAAATATCAGTGTATACATACATAGACACGACTAACTGCATAGCTCGATACACTTATCAGACTTTGTAGGTGTTTTTTTTCGTAAAAGAAATAATATTATACATGGTATTCATTAAGCGAGATGACATAACCAATGTTTTCAAAATAAATTATATATTATTTTATATATTATTTATTATATGTTACTTTCTATATACATTAACTTAAGTTATATATTATTTTATATATTATTTATTTTATATAATTTTCTATCTACAAAAAGCATAATCAACTTATATCATGCATAATGTTGGAGTAAAAATGAAGAAAAACACAACAAAACTAGATTCGTCTCACCGGATCAGCAGCGGCAGGTTAGATCAATGCAGTGATCACACTCAGGCGAGGAAACATGTGTTAATTACGCTTGGCACGGAGTTCACGGAATTCACGAATCACTGTGTCAATATTGTCATACAGGTCAAATTTAATGCGCTCTTGTCGTTTAGTTAGCGCGAACACAGAGCCATTGAAGAACCACGTTGACTCTATGTCTTTGTGGAGCTGAAGTCGGCTCATCAGTCCTGTATTAAGGGCGGTGACGTCATCAACCGGGCGGTGGCCAGCGTTCTTCATTTCTTTTCGCTTCCTCATCACTGCGCTTTTATCGTCGTTATTCCTGAACAGATCTTACTAAAAGGCATCTACCATCACTTTTATTGGTGACGAATAGTTATTTTCAGTTCTTTTTGAAATTATTATGTCACGTTACATTAAGTAATGACACAGGTCTCTGGGTTTTTATAGTAGTATTGCTATTCCTTTAAGGCAATCAAATTCCTCTTCATCCCTGTTTATCCCGACAATAAAGTGTCGTGAGTTCATATAACAACCGTGTTTAAATGGGATAAGATAAGCTATGACTGAACTCAACAATTTTAAAATATTTGAGATCTTCTGACACCAAATTATTGTAGCTAATTACTGTAGCTATTGACACTGTGTATGCTGTTACATGTTATGCTGTTGTTTATGTTAAAACTTCTTGTGTACATATTTGAACTTATTGTGACATTTGCGCTTATTAAATGATCTCATTTGACCGTCCATTGTTTCGTGTTGAATAGATAGCAAAACAGGAGTATTTCATTTTGCACTACGTGATACTGATATTTTTTTTTTATAAACTTTGATGGATGTAATGTCAATTAAAACTTTATACTGATAGCTTAATTTAATTATTCGACCATTTGTATTCGAAACGAAAGTCATAGACCAAGGTATCAAGAATCTTATATATTAATCGTTGTTAACTTTACGGGGGTCTTGGTCATTGAGGCATGGTTCAGTTGTAAAATGCTATCACAGCACGTCCTCAACATCAATATTGGTACCATTACTTCTTTAGTTGGGTAAAACTACTTCTTTAAAAAAAAAAAAACAACATTTTATTGTTGTCATGATATTCGTATGATAAAATTTGAGGATGCTGCCTTATATCTTCAGCAATTTAATGAGACCAGTTCACCGACCCGAAGTTATAATTACTTTCATAGACATCAAAGCACTACATCAGTTTGACCAACAGCAGCAACAAAAAGTCCGTTCGTAGAAAATGTTTTAATTGTGTTTATTTAATTATTAATAACGGACTTTTTGTTGCTGCTGTTGGTCAAACTGATGTAGTGCTTTGATGTCTATGAAAATCATGTAACATAATCATCTTTACTAATGAACGTGTACTTGTTTCTGTTATTCGCGTGTTTGGTTGTTTATTTCTTTACTCGTTTTCGTAATGTACGTTTGTTATCCCCTCCCGAACTCAAATGTGGAACTCTACTAAAAATAGTGTGTACCTTTACGCATTATGTTACTAACACCACTATAAAGGGCTATAAAATAAGTAAACACATCTTATCACAATATCGAAATCTAGTCAATGTATAGAACATGTAAATAGGATTAAGCCTATGTTTTAATACTCTCATTGTCAGTAAACACGTGATTTGTAGTTGTTTTTATTTACCATGCGAACATCATGGCCGTGATGAACAGTTTTTATTAAAATGCATCTATTATAAACGAACTATACTGATTTACAATAGTAATTTTCGAGTTCAGTGAATACATTTTTTGCTAAGTAGCTTAACCTAAGTCATTGGGTGTCTGAAGTAAAATTATGTAGTATAAGAGAAACCTGTCACCTACTAGGGATTACCCAGGTGATTTCTAATTATATGTATTCACCGTGTGAACTACGTGTCACATTTATCAGTTTTAACAAATTGCAATGAATCCAATCACTTATACTGAGTATGAATAGTGATTCTCGAACTCTCGGATTATAGTGAATACGTTGTTGTTCTCCTTTTTTTCACACAATAATCCATGTCCTCGGGTTCTTTGCATTATAATTGTTATTCACACATAGTTATCATGATCGTCTGTCAATTTTCCGATATTTATTTCACGTTAGTGTAAGTAACAGATATTAGCCTTTGTAACTGGGGATTAGTCTAGCTATGGTTTAAGTCTTATACTGTAAACCCAAATGAGATATTCTGACCACTATTTACTGCAGATATTGATGTTATGCTCGTGCTACTGTTTTTTTTCTGTCTTCATGTCAAACGACACTTCTCATGGTTGATATTGTTTATATATTCGCTTTAAAAATACTCTTCCATTATTTTGTTTCAAAACTCATTCCAATTGTAGTATTGTAAACTAGGATTACAAAGCCATAGATCGTTGTTTATGCTAGTTTTCAGCTAATAATGTAATAACATATTTTTACTAAACCTATATTATCCAACTGTCTTATTCCCATTATGTTTCATTTTCTTTTTCTTATCCTTTTTGTTTTTTGTGCATTATTAGTCCTGTCCAGCAGATGCCAAGAAATCGCAAGAAATGTAATTTATTTTTGTAAAACCTCACGGCCATTCAGTCATTTATGTGTTTGTGTTAAACTTTTACCTAATGGGTAACGATATTGCTGCATTTCGAGTGACTGTGGGGTTATTTAATTGAAGTAAATATTGTAAAAAAGTCGCTTACATGTGGAGTGCATCAAATGAATTTGTATTATTTCTTCTCACCCTTTTCGGGCTATCGCGCGCTTTACTCTCAGGTTGCATTATTTGACCGTTTTTCTTTGAAATGAATCTGTTATTAATTGACGCTTTACGCTTTCTTTTACTTTTATCAGGGGATATCGAGTTAAATCCAGGACCGGATTACAAGGCACTCAGTGTATTGAATTTGAATGTGCGGTCAATAGGTTACAAACTTGATTATGTAGCTAGTAATCTGTGTAATTTTGACATTTTATGCTTCACGGAAACTCATCTATTACGGATGTTGTTCCCGATAATGCTTTAACAATTGAAGGTTTTAATACATGTTTTCACCGTAAAGATTATACACCTCACTCCAGCGGCTTATTAACTTATGTAAATGAGTCATTACTGTCGCGGCGTGTTATTGAGTTAGAATGTCCCAGTCTGCACTCATTATGGATTGAACTTAATACTGGCTACTTCTCCGCTTTACTCTTCTGCTTTTATTGTCCCCCTAACTCAAACATATCATTTTGGAATGACCTCAAAACTAATATTGACAAAGCCTTGGATATGAACCAAAATGTTATCATGCTTGGTGATATAAACAAAGACCAACTCAAAAACTATACACGTCTTAAACAGTCATTGGCAATATTTAATTTAAGGAACGTTATAACTGAAGCAACAAGAGTCACTTCCAATACTTCTACATCAATTGACCCCATACTTGTCTCAGACAATTTAATTGTGTTGAACAGTGAGGTTATACCAATTGATAATTCTGTAAGTGATCACCATGCCACGGCTGCGCACATTAAAGTCCCATCAGTAATAAGTAAACCAATGCAGAGACATGTTTGGTTGTACAAACGAGCTGATTTTCAACGTCTCAACAATTTAATTAACACCGAAAATTGGAATTTTATAACAATGATGAGTGAAGAAGATGCTACCACTTTATTTACGGCCAAACTTTTAGAACTAATGAAATTATGTATTCCATTTAAATTAGTTACAGTCCGTCCTAAAGATAAACCTTGGTACGACTCTATGATACATACATTTGCCCGTAAACGCTACCGACTTAAAGTTACCGCGATAAAACAACCTTCTGAAAACAACTGGGCTAAGTTTAAACGCGCTCGTAACAAAGTCAATAATATGATTAAACATGCAAAGGAACAATTTTACTCCAATATTGAAACTACATTAACTGATTTAAAATCAAGCAACTCCAGGCAATACTGGAAGATGTTAAAACATCTCATAAACTCACATTCACATTCTGATGTGAAACCACCCCTAAAATCGGTCGATATACATGGCCATGTAACTATATATACTTCTGAAGAAGAAAAGGCAACGTGCTGAAACAATTATTTTGTTTCCATTTCAACTTTAGATTCATCTTCGGGAGTTCTTCCCGTCCCTACTCAGTTTCCATTTGCCAGTTTGCAAAATGTGTCCATAACTGAAACAGAAATTATCGATTTAATCAAAATTTTAATAACTAACAAAGCTGTTGGGGAAGATTTAATAAGTCATCTTGTTCTTAAGCGTACTAGCGAGTCAATTTCAAAACCGCTATGCCTTTTGTTTAATAAATCACTACAAGAATGCACATTTCCTTCATCATGGAAAAATGCAATTGTGATGCCCTTATTCAAAAAGGGTGACTCGCACATACCTTCAAACTATCACCCAATCCCTCTTTTAAGCTGCATAGGGAAACTTATGGAGCGTGCTGTTTATAAACACTTATATAACCATTTTGTTGCACACAATTTAATTTACTGCAAACAATCAGGATTTCTTAGAGGACACTCAACAGTTTATCCACTCATTGATATATTTGATCAAATAGCTCGATCTTTTGACAACAAGAAACTTATTGCATGATATTCTGTGATATATCCAAGGCGTTCGACCGTGTTTGGAACCGGGGTCTTTCATTCAAACTTAAACATGGCATAAGTGGAAATATATTACAGTGGATAGAGAGTTACTTGTCTAACCGTACCCAAAAAGTTTTTGTAGGCTCAGCAAAGTCGCAGTCATTAGAAGTAAATGCCGGTGTCCCCCAGGGCTCAGTATTTAAGGGCCGTTGTTTTTCTTGATTTATGTTAATGATATTGTAGAAAACCTTTTAAGTATTACCCGACTGTTTGCTGATGATACTTCATTATCATGTACCACATCTGGATTAGCCGATCTCGAGGGTATTTTAAACCATGACCTATGCCTAATTAATGTATGGGCAAAGCGTTGGCTTGTTGATTTTAATCCCCAAAAACTGAAGCTATTCTATTCACAACACAAAAGAATAGTCCTCTTCCCAAGTTAATGTTTGGTAATGTACCCGTAACATTTGTTGATGAACACAAACATCTCGGTCTTACGCTTAGCAGCGATGGTAAATGGAACAACCACATCAATAATATTATGACTTCCGCGTCGAAAATCCTTGGCGTTATGCGATAAGTTAAGTACAAACTATCAAGAAAATGTCTAAACCAAATATATTTCACACATTTGCGACCATTATTAGAATACGCGTGTGTTGTATGGGACGGTTGTACATTGTACGACAAAGAATTACTTGAAAAAATCCAAAATGAAGCCGCGCGTATTTTCTCAGGCCTAACCAGATCCGTCTCACTTAGAAACCTTTACACTGAAGTTAAATGGCCAAGTCTAGAAAAACGACGAAGTTATCTAAAACTTATTAATATCTACAAAATGCATAACGGTCAGTGCCCCAATTACCTTTATAATCTTCTCCCACCAACAGTTCATGAACAATCTTCTCGTAATCTTAGAAACGCGGAAGACTATACTATTTTATCAAGACGAACTTTACTTTATTCACGCTCGTTTTTACCATCTGCAATTAATCTATGGAATTCGTTACCTATTGAAATAAGAAACATTTACAATATTTCGAAATTTAAAACTTCATTGAAACAATTATTTAACTTATGCGAAGATAATCCCCCATACTTTTACATTGGGGATAGACACTCATCAATTCTACATGCGCGTTTAAGAAATAATTGCAGCAACCTAAACTCAGACTTATTCATTAATCATTTAAAAAACACTCCCCTATGTGCGTGCGGAAATGATGCTGAAAATGCGGAGCATTACTTCTTTCATTGCCATACATACCATTTGCAGCGAATAGCTCTGTTCACTGCGCTAAGATCGTTTCATCCGCTTAATTGTGAGGTGCTCCTTTACGATAAGCCTTCACTAAATAATGAAAACAACACCATCATTTTTAACGAAGTTAAAAAATATATTATTACAACAAAGCGACTCATTGCTTAGCTACTTTTTTCCATTTTGCTGGACAGGACTTATTACTATCTTTATTACTATCTATATTACTATATGTATTCTTATCATTATTAATATCCTTTTTTGTATAAGTTATAAGTATATTTTCTTTACAATATCATTATTATATTTTTGATTAATTATTATTATAACTATTTGTATTACTATTTTTGGTAACAACTGTTATTATAAGTAGTACTGATGTCATCATATAATAAATATAATTATTGAGATTTATGTTCCCAAGTGTATACTGTGTAAATGACATGATTAATATTTTATGTAATCTGTCACCATTACAACATGTTAAAACAATCGCAAGGGAAGGACCCCCGATAATGTTGAAGAACTTCTGGGTCTAACCCTTTTTCCATTTTGTATGTATGGACCAATGTATATATTTGTATAATGTCATTATCTGGAAATAAAATATGTTTAAAGTAAAGTAAATTGGCGTAATCTTTGAATATTGTGATTGTTATCTGTTTATATTATTTTCCAAAGCAGTTATTCACATCTAGGACCAAGGCCCCATAAAATACATATGGTACTTGAGATAGGCTTAATGCATGATTTAGGAATACAAGGATTGTGGATTTGATCAATGCATGGCCATCAGATTGTGTGGGGATTTGTTTAGAAATCCGTTGAACCATCTTTCTCCTTCTACTCTGATTAAGAAGGGCAGTTGTCAGTTACTGGCATAAGTATGTGCAAATGAACTTAGTTCTGGAAGACCATCTAACCCAGGAAACTAACCACATTCTGATATTAAATATGAAATAAAAGAAAACTAATAATGACTAGCACCATTTTATACTTTACGGGTCTATGAGTGCCTTGTGTTAAGCACTGAGATCATAAATCTGCTGTTGCAAACCATTTTTAACTAACTAGAAACTCAACTAGAAATGTAAAGTTAGGCCCGTGTCATATTTATTTATCCATTTAATAGATCAGTAATAGAGTCACATCTTATTTCGATCTAGATATAGAATTAATTCCAAAGGTTTAAATACCCTCAATCAGTTTGATCTAGAGATCTAGTCCCTCTTGAATTTTCATAAGAATTTTAAAGCTTTTTGAGATAAAAAAAAAATCAATATTTTGGCATGTTAACAGTTTTGTGGACATATTTCAAATTACTTTATCTTGACATCCAATGTATTTCATTACAAACACACAAACACATTCTTGCTAGCCACCCCTGAAGCCCCGCCTCAAGTTCCGGACACCACTGACCTCCGTCAAGTCACAATACTCACCAAGTCGGACTGGGACAGAATTCAGCAGCAGTTGCACAGGAAACAGATTGAAGATGATCGATTGAGGCAAGTCAAAGAAGAGAGGGAAAACAGGAAAAACCAGTCAAAAGAAGTAGTCCAACACTGGGGAAACACAATTGCGGTGTGTATTGATAAATTAGAATTTATGTTTGTTTTCCTCAGATAATTGTTTACACGCAAGAACATTCAAAAATTAATTTGTCAACAGTGCTTTATATTTTATCATGATTGATAAATTGGTCACTATATATGAAATCATATAAAGCTTGTGTTGTGAAATAAAAAAAACACAAAAAATGTACAAGAAATGGTTTTAACAAATCATATGAAAGTATTACTTTGGCTTTTCAATGAAAACAAATTTGCAGAAATATTTAAGAGTGAATTATTATTTCTGAGTATTTTGTTGATTATTTGATTTCTATAAGTTAATTTTGTGTCAATATGATTTATGTGTGTAGTAGGTTGCATTTATTATAATTATTGTATAATGTCTTTATTTCACTATATTTTGTTTGTAGGGACAGCGCCAACGTAAACTCGAAGCAAGAAAAATTCGTGAAAAGAAGGAAGAGGAAGAGCGAGTAGAAATAGACATAGAAGAAGCAAAATACCAAGCTGCACAGAGAAAGGCAGCTATTGATAAGGCTAAAACACAACAATACTACCAGACAGACAGAGTGAAAGGATTCCATGTAAGTTGCTTATGAAGGTTTTTAATAAGGAAAAACAGTATTTGTTAAATTTTACCTTTTTCTAATTGTGTGCTAAATATAAAAGCCTTTCCTTCCTTAAAATACATTAAAAATCTGTGTGATGCCGAATTGAAACCAGCAAACAATTTCAGACTGGGCATTCATTTCATAAATGGAGATGAAAACTGTATTTTTAGCTCACCTGAGCGATAGCTCGGGGTGAGCTATTGTGGTCACTCAGCGTCCGGCGTCCGTCCGTCCGTCTGTCTGTAAACAATTTGTAAACATCTTCTTCTACTAAACCATTGAGCCAATTTCAACTAAATTTCATGTGGAGCATCCCTAGGTCATGGGACAAAAGAATTGTTAAAAAAAATTTGATCACATAACCAAGATGGCCGCCATGACCATATATGGTAAAAACCTTAAAAAATCTTCTTGTCAGAAACCGCTCATCAGATTTTCAAAAAAATTCAAAGGGATGACCTTTGAAGGCTCCTCTGAAAAAGTTGTTCAAAGAAATTTGATTCGTCAAAAAACATGGCCGCAGGAGCTCGTTGAACTTTGCATGTTTATTCGTTTTTGCCTATTTTGTGAAAACTTTCAAAAATCTTCCACATTTTTTGTCCGATCCTTTCCAAATTTGCACAGTGTCTTTATATCAATGAGGACACGAACCCTACAAAAAATGAGCATTATTGGTCCATGAAGTACAGAATTACCTCCCCTTGAATTGAGAAAATGGTGTTTATGCAATAAAGTCCAAATTGTTCATCCAATTCTTTCCAAACTTGTTTATATATCAGATTAAAGAGAATAAAATTTTCTTTATTATGGTTTTTCTTTCATGAAAATCCATAAAGGATAAGTGTTATTAATCGTTGCTTAATTAATGAACAATGTGAATTATCGGTATTGATTTTTTTCCTGACATGCCGTCCCAGATATTAACCGCTTTCAGCTGTAGACTGTGCATCAATACATCGCCATGTTATTGACCTGAAAAATTCATACGCAGTTGGCATTAACACCGGTCATCGAGACAAATTACTGATGTGAAAACAAATCGTACATCGTAGAGGATTAAATAAACAATTACATCTGATTAAAGATTAAAGATTGCTGCCGATTTAAATCAATTTGAGTACTTTTTGCGTATATTTGATGCCGAATGGGCAGCTGTGTTTAGACTTAAGTTGAGAAAAATGGCAACGAGATATTTGCCTGTTGGTAGCTAAAGAAACTTCAGCGTACAGTTTATAATGGGTGGCCATTCCCAGCTGTAGTCTACGGGCGGGTAGTGAACTGGTTGAGAAAAGTGGAAGCTTGTGGAAAAGCGGTTTGAGAAGTTTGTAAGAAAACCCTGAATTATCAGTCTTGTGGGAAGAAGGCATTGCGTCTCCACGCAGAGGGCCCTTATCACATAAAGAATATAAGAACCATCAAGACCAACCAGGTAGGGTTTTTATTTTTTTAAACTAACACCCCGAATTTGGTCGTATTTTCTGTTGCTAAAATTTACTGTTTAGGTTGTTTTGCATTAAAAATCGGCAAGATAGATCTAGCAAATTTGCCAATTTTTTTTTATTAATAACGTATGATTCATTGATTGTGAGCTTTTAAAACATATTGACCTTTGAATAAAGCATAAATCAGGAAAAGAATTTTAACAGTAATTGAAAATACGATCAAATACGCCATTTTTGCTGACTGGGACAGGTCTTTTTTAGTTAAATAAAATGTTTTATTGTCCCCAATATATGAGCCCAGCAGCAAGAAATGTTGTTTTTTTTTACTTTTTGTAAAACAAATATGGGCAACCTACCGTAATCCAAATTCGCCGACACCTTAATTCGACGATGTTCTATTTTTATCGATTAAATGGATGATTATTGTCTTGGAATCATTTCAAAGTAATACAGCCGAGTTTAAAATTTTTATTTTGTGCTATTAAACATTCATTATTTCTTAAATTATTTGCTAAATATTGCTTCATGTAACCGTTACATCGTCAAATTTGGGTCACACCAGGATACAATTATTAAGCATTCAAACAACGATTGGGATAAAAACTAGGGGAACCAATGCTGAAATTTTCAATTTTAACTGTTTAGCAGAAGCCACCTTACCCAATTTTCTTAGGTGTATGTGGAGGCTTCTGGCAGCATGATTCTGTGAATATAAATGGTGACATTTGATTCTGCATTAATTAAAAATGTATTATTGACTTTTTTAAAGTATGTGTGAAAAATATAATTTGTAACCACTGTTACAGGTTTTATCTGGTTCTTCAAAAGCAACACCTGCAGTCCAGTCCATGCCAGACAGAGGGTGCATGTGAATGAATTGCCTTTTTACTAAGTTTTGTGTGTTCCTTATCAAATACATGAAGATTTTTAAATATATGTGTATGTTGTTGTTTTAAGAAAATAGAATCACCAGAACAGGTACAGGCACCCTTTAAATGTGTCGAATCCAGGAGCTTCTGGGGGCCTCTGGCCCCCTTGTCCCCTGGACCCACTGAGGGCCCTGCGGCCCCCTGGCCCCCAGCTTTAAGTTCAGGATTTTCAAAATATCCAACTTTGACCCCTGCAAATGCTTTGCTAAAACTTTGGCTACAGTTTCTAAAATTTGGCTACACAAAATTCCATTTGGCTAAAATGTTGGCCACAGAAATTTTTGGGCAAGAGGAGCCCTGTTTGGATTGTATTTGGGTCATCTGGGGTCAGCAACTAGGCACTAGGTCAAATAATAGAAAAACCTTGTGTAGACTATAAAGGTCACAGTTTTCATCATATTTTATTGAAATATAGTCAGAATGTTTGTCTTGTTAAAATCTGGATTGGGATTGACTTTGGGTCATCTAGGGTCAAAAACTAGGTCAGATTAAAAAAACAAACTTTTGTAGACAGTAGAGGTCACAGTTTTCATTAAATCTTTATGAAATTTGGCCAGAATATTAATCTTGATGAAATCTGGGTTGGGATTGTATTAGGGTCATCTGGGGTCAAAAACTAGGTGAAATCGTAGAAAAACTTTGTGAAGACAATAGAGGTCATAGTTTTCATATGATCTTAATGAAATATGGTCAGAATGTTTATCTTGATAATATCTGATTTTGGATCGTATATGGGTCATCTGGGGTCAAAAATTAGGTCACCGGGCAAATTCTAGTAAAACCTTGTGTAGATGAAAGAGGTCACAGTTTTCATCACGTCTTAATGAAATTTTGTCAGAATGTATTAATGAATAAAATTTGGCTTGGGATTGTATATGGGTCTAATAAAATTTAAGTTCATGAAGCAAGGTTAGTCAGGTGAGCGATTCAGGGCCATCATGGCCCTCTTGTTTTAATTTATCTAAACTTTTATGTTGTTTTGGTTGCATAATAATTAAAGAGCGAGTCTATTGTGCATTAACATTTCTCATTGCCTTAAACGGTGAAAGTGTACCTAAAAATATTATCCTAGTTCTGAGAAAATGGGTCTTAAAGCATGTGTGTTAAGTTTCCTGACAGATTAGTCAGGGACAACTATTTTTGCCTAAGCTGGAGTTTTGTTTAGAAGGGTCCTTTTGAAAATAAAAAAATCCAATAAATCAGAAAATATTGTTCCTAATAAGCCTTTGCAAACTGCACAGGCTAATCAGGGACAACACTGTGTGAAAATGAATGAAGCCCAATTTTCCCATAGTAAGGTTAATTAATATATTTTATATATCTGCCTGTTACAGAGTGCTCTGATGCTGACCGAGGTGCTGAAGGAGCGTGAAGCTCAGCTGGAGCTGAAGCGTCTCAAAGCGCAGGCTAGCACCGGTCAAGACCGGGAGTGGTTGGAGCGCGCACAGCGCGAGTATGAAGAGGCCATCAGGCAGGACCAGGCCAAGGCAGCAGAGAGGATCATCGCTGCCAAGGACAACGAACGCTTTCTCAAGGCTCAGTAAGAGTCGTCATATACAGTCCCTTAGAAAATCAAATTTAATTAAGTTTTAAAGGCCTTGTTTCCAGCCCTAAGATACTGATTGGCAGCAAACAGTAGTGCTGCAACAATCTACCAGTATATCGATATATATCGCAATACGCAATCAGCATATTGTATTGCGATACGATTTTCATCATACCGGTACGAACATTTTACAAAAATTCATTCACATTTCGCCCAGAAAAGCCATCCGAAATAATGATAACAAGGTAAACAAAACAAAGCAGTGTAAATATTTTTTTTCGTAAAAATAGCATTCCGAAAGTGTATTATACGGAGTAGCGTTGTTACATCGGAGCATTCGTTTGATGCCTTTGAACAGATTATCGTTAATTGCGCACAGCTGTAAATGTTTCGTTCGATTCTGAATTGAGCATTATTAAATTTGTAATCCGAATTTTGGAAATACGCTTCCAAATTTTAATGCTATTGCGACAGTAAAAAATTATAGCGTCAAATAAAAAGTGCTTTATCCTTTGTCTTCATAAAAAGCGCGTGAAAATTATGCAGACATGTAGAACTACGCATGGAAAGCATGGGTGTATTTTGTGTTGTATAAAAACGGGAACATCACGTCAGGTGAATTACGTGTGTTCGGTGGAAAAAAACGCCCCGGTTGGACGTTATTTAATCACATCTTTAAATAGTAACGAATGCCAAAATGTATTTGATACTTAAGAAAATTTGCGAATGTTTGTGTTTCTTGTTATTCTTGAGCACATTTATAGTAAATATGTACCAGAATTTGCTTTAAAACTGGAATATACGGGATTCTCGGGTAATTGGCAAGTTATACTTTTGGTACAAGTTAGCAATATATTGCGATATATTGCAATACGGGTTTTTGAACTGACAATATATTGCAATACGGTTTTTGGCGTATTGTTGCAGCACTAGCAAACAGTGTTACACTTGAACTCAGCTTACTCACAGCCTGTTCTGGTTCTATGATGGTAGCATATAGCATTTTGCGCTTTTATTCTGCAAACGGTTAAATTTGTGATTCTTTTTTATTTTATGGAATATTAAAAAGAAATAGAGGATATTTGTTCATGTCAGTGTAAGATCTTTTGTTATTTCACACATGATCACAGAAAATATATTTTCACGAGTGGCACACACATTTTCTGTTTCTTTTATGCTCCTTTTTCAAGAAAATAATTAACAGCTGTTTCCCTTTGGCTGAAAAGTTACCCTTTCTCCCTTGGCGTGCCTCAATACAGGAAACAACATGTGACTCACTCTAGGAAAACAAAGCTTAATGCATAAAGTAAATCTTGATATGATAATCTAAAAATAGAAAAAGTAATTCCGAAAATTGGTTATATTCAACTGTGAAAAGGTTAACCTGTTGCACTGCTCAAATAAAATCATCATTTTTATGTATGCATAGCTAACCTAACATGCTGCCTGTGTTGTTTGCAGGATCCGGGACCACCACAGCCTGCGCGAGAAGGCGCAGGTGGAGGATGCCGTGGAGGGGGAGGAGCTACAGAAGCTTGCGCTGGCTAACAAGCTGGAGAAGGAGAGACTTGAGGCGATACGTCGGGACGAGAAGCAACAACTCATGGACGACAACCGCAAGCAGATTGGCGAGCGAGTAGCGCTCAAGAAGCTGCAAGAAAACCAGGAGGATGTATGTTGACGATTTGTTTTGATTAGTTGCTTCCTGGGATGCTTAAATGTGAGCCTTGCTCTGTGAAAAGGGGTTTGAGAGCATGTTCACTTTACGCTTTTATGATATATTCTGTTTAAAGAAAGAATCTTCTTTAAATCCAGTTCAGACAGAAAGTGTTGTCCCTGATCAGCCTATGCAGACTGCACAGGCTAATGTGGGACGGCACTTAACACATATGCATTAAACCCCCTTTTCATAGAGCATGGTTTATATAAATATGATACAAAAGCTGGCTTTGTAGAAAGGTGTTGTGTGTGCAGTCCCATTATGATTGCACAAGTATGAAAATTGTGTTCCGTTTTAAGAAAATGTGCAGGGTCCAATAATTTCAAAACATGAATCAGTTATAAATTACATTGAATACAAAAATTAAGAAAAGTTTTGCTTTTAACATCTTTGATTAAGATTTATGTTTGATATTTTTTATGTTAATAATTTTGTCAGAGTTTTCATGTTTGTCTCAGCAAATTGACAGCTGAAACATAACTACGTACTAAGATTATGTACTTGAAGACTGCATGGTTAGTTGTAGTATTAATTGTATATGTTAAATCATGCCATGTGTTGCAGGAGGAGGATGAGGAGTGTCGTATCTTTGCTGCTGCCAAGAGAAAGATGATGAGATTGAGAGCAGAGAAGGAGAAACAGCTTCACAAGTAGGTCACATATAGTAGGCAGCATAAAGTAGGTCACATATAGTAGGTCACATATAACAGCTTCACAAGTAGGTCACATATAGTAGGCAACATATAGAAGGTCACATATAACAGCTACACAAGTAGGTCACATATAGTAGGCAACATATAGTAGGAACCTCTGGCGCCTACTGAGATCTACTCCCTGGCAAAGAAATTTGTCGTGGGTCAGTGGAATCTCCGGACTGACAATTTGGCCTCCCGTCGACATACTTTTATCAGACCCGTGAAAACCCTCAGGCCGTCTGACAGATACTCAGCAAGCATTGTGCTTGACAGAGCCCGTTGACGTGGGAAAGTATGTCCTCATTGTAGACCCTGCATGTCCTAGGTGCCAGGAACCCCTCACCGCGACCCACATGCTGCTGCACTGCCAAAACCATCTCTCTGCCCTCGCCAAATACCTTCTAGACTGTCAGATAACTGCCAAGATCTAGGTCATTGGGAGAGGGAGAGCAGTCATCACCTACCCTATTATTCAGTCATGTGACTGATTTGTTTAAAACCGTGTTATTTTTGCACAAGTCCAACGTAGTCATTGTTAGTGTATTGGATTTGTGTCATTTCGACACAACTTTGTTTTAGTTTTTCACGGGATTATTGTTCAGCCTTGCCCTTTCTAAATCAGGCCAATGGTAATGACCTGGTATTCCTTATTTTAAAACATTTTTTATAAGAGTATGATGTTAGTCCACCATTTACATTCTTCGGTTTCTTAATAGATTCATATTTTATAGCAGTTTTTATTTAAAAGAAAGGACTAGGCTGTCCAGTAACCCGGGTATGTTGGCTGCATTGCACCCCCTCCCTTCCCCTCTGACACCCCCCTTCTCCTTCAAACTCGAAGAGCCATGTCAGACAGGAGTGCACGGTGCAGTGTCATACACCTTGCAAAACCCATATTAGCCCTTTAAAGGGCATTACCAACTCTTTGGTACTTTAATTATTTTTAAAATTCCAATATTAGGTATTATAGTATATAAGATACACCTGTACTTTACTGTTTGTTTGTTTGTTAACCTTAACTTCTATTAAAATTGTTACTTTGCTCACATAGCAAATGAGGTACTTGTGTACCATTTTTACTCTGCTTCATCCCCGAGATATTTAGTATTATAGATTAGAATAAGGCATCTTCCTGCATCTTAGTATGACTTGGTATCTCTTTAACCAATTCCATTTTACTGGATTATTTCAGTATAACAACATCATATTGTTTTACTTTTATATAGAAACATCTTTGTCTTGTTAAATTTTTAACTGTAAAATACATTGTTTTACCTTATAATTCTTACGTGGCCCTATAAAGGTAACTGTTTTTTTGGCGACAAGTAAGTAATTAACTGTAATATACCAATATTACTATTGACTTTCTTTTAAATATTGTCTTAACGCCACTCTGGTGGATATTTCTTCTTCATAGCCCAATACTCCTTAAGTTCCATACAGACAGGGTCTTATGTTGGAGCATTACGGCTATATTCCCTGTCTGCAAGTGTTGAACATTGTGCCACATTTACGAATACACACCAATTACAATACAAAATATAATTTAAAACCAAATTACAATTAACAAATACAATTTTTTGTTATATTTCTATATAATTGCATGTTTACATGCAAATCCCCCTTTTCCTATTAGAGCTATTAAATCAGGCTCTTCTTTCCCTATTAATTAATGTTTATTAATCTTTATATCTTTCCATTGCTAAGAGTTCTTTGTATAACATATAACTCTAACAACAAATTCCAACTATTCATAGATCTAATACATAGTGGTAATGTTAAACCACTTTGTGATCTGTAAAATCCTAAAATATTAATAATTTTTGCTTATTTCCAACATATTACACTTCCGTGTATTTCTTTTCTTTCATAGAAACATAAAATTAAAGTAATTCTATATTGATTTTAACATTTAAAACACAGATCATAAAGTCTAAACACTCCAACAAACCCAGTGGGTCAAGTAATGATGATGCCACATACAACAGTATGTGTTTTTCATCATCTTTACTTATAAAAATTGGGCTATTCTCCTCCTTCTCTCTCTTTTCAACAAAAACAACATACATATAATAATAATAATAATAACAATAATAGTAATATAACATCTTCATAGTAGTTGAATAACAGATGCCAATCATATTAAATTCAAATAGATTCAAGTATTAATGGATGTAATTATTCCTCTTGTTTCATACATTTCCTAATGAAATTCTGCTTTGTTTACATTTTAAAAGTTCGAAAGAGCAGACGCTATGCAATATGATTGGTTGTCTCTTTCACGTCCGTGCAAGAGCAGACGCCATGTCAAGGTCGTTCTTTGTGTGAATTTGACATCTCAAAACGGATTGACCTACTTGCTTTGCCTGACGTGAAAGAGATAACCAATCAGAGCCATGCTTTTAAATACTGTCATCCAATGAAAACGCCGCTTTCTAACCGCTTTAGGCAAGACATTGTCCATTAAGTTTATCGAGTACTGCGTTTTTAACGCTTATTGAATAGAAAAGTACAGATATTTTTAAACCAATAGATATTTATTGAAGCTGCGCATCAACACTGCAATGTATTGTTGTATTATAAATGGTACAGCCCAGTAAAATCAACACTGCAATGTATTGTTGTATTATAAATGGTACAGCCCAGTAAAATCGGGCTGATCATATTATAGCTGTTTTCGGCTTTTTAACATCGAGTTTTATGTTAAGCAGTGTGCTCGGGCAATGGTTTCTAACCGAAGTCCATAGGGTAAACAACCCCATTAGTTAGTTCGGTTACATATAGTAGGTCACATATAACAACTTCACAAGTAGGTCACATATAGAAGTGAACATAAAGTAAGTCACATATAGTAGGCAACATAAAGTAGGTCACATATAGTAGGTAACATATAACAGCTTCACAAGAATGTCATGTATAAGGTCACATTGGTCATATATGAGATCGCATATAACAGCTTCACAAGTATGTCACATAAAAGGTCACATTGGTCACATATGAGTTCACATATAACGGCTTCAAAAGTAGGTCACTTATGAGAGTTCACATATGTAATATATTACAGCTTCACAAGTAGGTCACATATGAGATCACATAGGTTGCATATAAGGTCACATATGAGGTCACATATAACAGCTTGACAAGTAGGTCACATTTTAGGTCACATCGGTTGCATATAAGGTCACATATGAGGTCACATATAACATCTTCACAAGAAGGTCATATGTACAAGGTTTACCATAAGTCGGAGAGTTTTCAGAAATCTACAATATTATTTGTCTTGAATTCCTTTTATTAAAAACTTTCTTACATATACTCTCAATAGCCTTTAAGAAATCCTCTTAAATAAGTCACCTCTAATAAATCCCTTCCAATAAATCCCCTTAATTAAATCCTCTAATGTTTCCTGATCAATACAACAGTGAGAAGCAGCAGACCCTGGAGGCGATACGTGAGAAGCTTGCTGCCCAGTTGAAGCAGAAGCTTGACGACGAGGATGAGCGTATCCGTCAGGCCGTGCAGGAGGCAGAGGAGAAGAGGGCGAGAGAGGAGGGGGAGAAGGAGGGCAAGATGGTCAAGGTCATCAGCGAACAGGCGGAGCATAGGACACTACAGGTATAGCAGAGATAGGTGTGGAACATACATGTATAGCAGATATAGATGAGGAACATACAGGTATAGCAGAGATAGGTGAGGACCTACAGGTATAGCAGAGATAGATGAGGGACATACAGGTATAGCAGAGATAGGTGAGGGACGTACAGGTATAGCAGAGATAGATGAGGGACGACAGGTATAGCAGAGATAAGTGAGGGACATACAGTAATAGCAGAAATAGGTGAGCAACATACTGGTCTAGGAGAGATAGGTGAGGACGTACAGGTATAGCAGAGATAGGTGAGGACCACAGGTATAGCCGAGAAAGATGAGGGGCATACAGGTATAGCAGAGATAGGTGAGGGACATACAGGTATAGCAGAGATAGGTGAGGAACATACAGGTCCAGCAGGGATAGGTGAGGACGTGCAGGTATAGCCGAGATAGATGATTAACATACAGGTATAGCAGAGATATGTGAGGGACATACAGGTATAGCAGAGATAGGTGAGGAACATACAGGTCTAGCAAAGATAAGTGAGGACGTACAGGTATAGCAGATATAGATGATTAACATACAGGTATATCAGAGATAGATGAGGAACATACAGGTAAAGCAGAGATAGGGGAGGACATACAGGTATAGCAGAGATAGATGAGGGACATACAGGTATAGCAGAGATAGGTGAGGGACATACAGGTATAGCAGAGATAGGCGAGGGATGTACAGGTATAGCAGAGATAGGTGAGGAACATACAGGTATAGCAGAGATAGGTGTGGAACATACAGATATAGCAGAGATAGGTCAGGAACATACAGGTGTAGCAGAGATAGGTGAGGAATGTACAGGTATAGCAGAGATAGGTGAGGAACATACAGGTATAGCAGATATAGATGGTCTGCTTTCCTTCCTATAGCAAGGTGCATTCAGGGCTATAAACTTACGTTTTAATGCCACAGAACTGTAAAATAATTATTGTTCTTATTAGCTCGGCTGTTTTCGGAGAAAACCCGAGGTATTCTCATAGCCAGCTCGTCGTGTTGTGTCTTTCCAGCGTCCGCCATGCTAAAACCTTAACATTGGCTCTAAAATCAAAGTGCTTCCACCTACAACTTTGAAACTTCATATGTAGATGCACCTTGATGAGTTCTACACGCCACATCCATATTTGGGTCACTAGGTCAAAGGTCAAGGTCAATGTGACCTCAAAATAATTCTGACAAGCTTTTATTTATTCAAAATTGAACTTCAGCCGAGCGTTGGCACCCGTTGTGCGGTGCTCTGGTTTACTTCCCTTTTTTCTTAATGAAAATCCAGTCTAGGTGGAAAGTGTACACATTAAGCACATACATTTATCCAAGTTTTCCTAGAGCATGACTCAAACATTAAACATAAACTATGTATTTACATCAAATACATATGAGTCTTGTTCTGAGAAAACTGGGCATAATGCATGTGCGTAAAGTGTCGTCCCAGATTAGCCTGTGCAGTCTGGGATGACACTTTCAGGGATGACACTTTCCGCCTTAACTTGATTTTCGGTAAGGTTGGACTTCTTTGAAACTAAAAATAACATAAAAGCGGAAAGAGTCGTCTTTGATTAGCCTGTGTGGACTGCACAGGCTAATCTGGGACGACACTTTACGCACATGCATTAAGCCCTGTTTTCTCAGAACCCGTCTCATATGATACACCTCTAATTTTGCAGATGAAGGAGGCAGAGCAGAAGAAGAAGGAAGAACGCCGCCAGGAGTTGGAGACAATCCGTATCCGACAGGCTGCAGACGAGATCTTCCGACGAAATGAGGAGGAAAAGCGGACCAGGAAGTTTGAGGACAGCCGGCATCTGGCGGGATTCCATCTGGACCAGGCGGTACGGTATTGTTTCTGTCTGATGTATGGGCTGCTGCGAGCCAATGGGGAATTTTTTTGGGGGGGGATGGTCAATATTTTTTCGGTGTAGCTGTTTAACGTCACTTTTGACCTTAGGTGACCTTTATGTTACGTTCATAAAAATGCCAAAGGCTACCCACGAATTAATACACTTCATTTGATCCATTGGCTGATTTGAGAATACCACAAGAACATTGGAAACATGGCAGCGTCTTTCTAATACTGTTTTATTGCGTGTTCAGCATGAAATAGAGGATAATTGTTCATGTCAGTGTAAGATCGTTTGTTATTTCACTAGTGATCATAGAAATTATATTTTCGCCACGAGTGAAAATATTATTTTTCTATTATCACGAGTGAAATAACAAACGATCTAACACTGACATGAACAAATTTTCTGTTTCTTTTATGCCCCTTTTTCAAGAAAATATTTAACAGCTGTTTCCCTTTCGCTGAAAAGTTACCCTTTCTAGGAGATTCTCCCGTGGCGTGCCTCAAAACACTTCAAAACACAAAATGACGTCATTAGTATGACAAAATGACGTCATTATACCAGCGGAATTTCCAGTTAAAACTCTTTTACAATGTAATTAAACAGTGAATTTAAGCATAAAATAAAAAGAAAATGTGTTGGATTCGGTGGAATGGTGATTTTAATTCACTCGTGATCATAGAAAATATATATAAAATTATTTATGATAATCTAAAAATAGAAAAGGAGTTCCGAAAATGTGTTCTTTTCATCGGTGAAAATAACAATTTGTTATTTTCACTGCTGTTATTTCACTGCAGAAATGTCATATTTTATCATTAGGTATAAAAGAAAAATTTATCTCTTTTGAAAAGGCATGATAGATAGAACAGTTTTACACTCAACTCTTCACATCAATACAATTTGTTAGTAGATTCTACACCTTCGTCAGTCGCGGTTAGTGTGTGTGAATGTCAGAGTTTATATACAGGTCGCTGCGTTATATAATAAAGACGCTATAGCATGAACTAGGTCAAGTGGAATTTTCTTTAGAGCAGAAAGATGTTAAATGAAGATATCCAGCGATATAATTATGGTATGTCAATAATAGATTCTTAATGTGTTTTTAACAATACCATAAAACATATTATTTTTAATAAATTTAACAAGAATTGTTCCACCATATTGACTTATGTATTAAGCATCAGCGCGATTCTCGATACTGTTAATACTTGAATCAAATAGCAATGCCCGACAAACCACTAAGACAGGTTTGTTCAAAGAATGTGCGTGAAATATATTTAAAATATGGACGGATACTTTGCATGTGGCTGGTTGACTCATATGTTTTAATTTCATTTCCATTATTCTTTTGGTTTTCTGTTTTGTATCTATAGGTTTATGACCAGCAATATGTAATAATGTAAAATAAGCCGCAAAAACTCCGTGTAACATCCTGTACTGCGTGTGATGCAGCTAAGAACTGCACAGAAAAAGACATTCGCTATCCTTGATCTCATTCATTGAACTCTTTACCTTTCATAAACTCCAACCACAATCATTGCCGCATATCTTTTTTTTAAATATTTCTTTTCTCATATAAGAAAACATACATATAATGTACAGTTGGAATCCCTGTTTCATTGTTTATCAGTTTAATAATGATAAGATAAACTTATTTAGTGCGATTTAGTGAATCATACATTTACAATTCAAAAGCAGAAATTTAAAACATTTTGTACTAACAATTTTGGGCTTGCACTGTGTCTTTGATCTGCAAAGGCAGCAATTAACATTTTCATACGCTCAACAAATGATTTTTAGAGTAAATATTTTAATTTGCAAAGCTGCTTATTTCAGTGACTAAATACAATATTTATTATTGACTATATGCTGTTCCAGTAAAAGATATAGGCAGACTTGCATAATTTTCAATTTGTTTAGCAATAAATGTCGAAACTCCAAGTTATAAGGCACAAACGTTAAAAAGATTTATACTGTAAGCCTGGTTATAAGAAAAACGGATTTAATGCATGTGCGTTAAATGATGTCCTAGATAAGCATGTGCAGTATGCACAGTATACACAGTATGCACAGGCTAATCAGTGATGACATTTTCTGCCTTAAATTTATAACAAGAGACAACCTTCGAACAAAATTCCATGAAAGCGGAAAGTATTTTCCTTGATAAGCCTGTGCAGAACACTCAGGCTTTTCTAGGTTGACCCTTTTCCCACATGAATTAAACCCCATTTTCCCAGAATGGACCCCATGTACAGGGCCTAAACTCATTGTATTTCAATCCACCCACCTGTGCAGGACCTAAACTCATTGTATTTCAATCCATCCCCCTGTGCAGGACCTAAACTCATTGTATTTCAATGCATCCCCGTGTGAAGGACATAAACTCATTGTATCTCAATCCACCCCCCTGTGCAGGACCTAGACTCATTGTATCTCAATGCATCCCCCTGTGAAGGACATAAACTCATTGTATTTCAATGCATCCCCCTGTGAAGGACATAAACTCATTGTATTTCAATGCATCCCCCTGTGCAGGACATAAACTCATGGTATTTCAATGCATCCCCCGTGCAGGACATAAACTCATTGTATTTCAATGCATCCCCCTGTGCAGGACATAAACTCATTGTATTTCAATGCATCCCCCTGTGCAGGACATAAACTCATTGTATCTCAATGCATCCCCCTGTGCAGGAAATAAACTCATTGTATCTCAATGCATCCCCGTGCAGGACATAAACTCATTGTATTTCAATGCATCCCCCTGTGCAGGACATAAACTCATTGTATCTCAATGCATCCCCCTGTGCAGGACATAAACTCATTGTATCTCAATGCATCCCCTGTGCAGGACATAAACTAATTGTATCTCAATGCATCCCCCTGTGCAGGACATAAACTCATTGTATCTCAATGCATCCCCCTGTGCAGGACATAAACTAATTGTATCTCAATGCATCCCCCTGTGCAGGACATAAACTCATTGTATCTCAATGCATCCCCCGTGCAGGACATAAACTCATTGTATCTCAATGCATCCCCCTGTGCAGGACATAAACTAATTGTATCTCAATGCATCCCCCTGTGCAGGACATAAACTCATTGTATCTCAATGCATCCCCCGTGCAGGACATAAACTAATTGTATCTCAATGCATCCCCCGTGCAGGACATAAACTAATTGTATCTCAATGCATCCCCCTGTGCAGGACATAAACTCATTGTATCTCAATGCATCCCCCTGTGCAGGAAATAAACTCATTGTATCTCAATGCATCCCCGTGCTGGACATAAACTCATTGTATTTCAATCCACCCCCCTGTGCAGGACCTAAACTCATTGTATCTCAATGCATCTCCCTGTGCAGGACTAAAACTAATTGTATCTCAATCCATACCCCCTGTGCAGGACCTTCGCAAACAGAAGGAGGTTGAGCAAAAGCAGCAGGCGCTTGCGTTGGACAAGGCCAACATAGAGTTACTGGCCCTTGAGGAGAAACAGTTCCAGGAGTACGCCACCAAGGTGATCGAGCACTGCGAGAAGGGAGGCCGCAACACGTACCCGCTCCGCAAGGCCGCTGCACCGGGTCATGGTGGAGGGGCGGGACCTGTATTTGAGGGCAAGGGCGGCATCCGGCCCAGCTACATGGTGATGGATAAGAGCGGCAAACAGATGCCCCACTACCAGAGAGACTCCACCGAGGAGACTAAGCAGAACATCCATGATGTCGAGACGAAGAAACGTATGGGCTTTGTTTGGTAACTGTGTGTGGGAGTGTTTGTGTTTGAGCATCGAGGACTGTTGTATCATGTGTTACATTAAATATGTTGCTTTTAAAATTATATTTATTTGTTGATTAAAATTAATTGTTTTTATTAACCCTTTAATTTCTATGTGGAAATAGGAAAGTGTTTTTAAAGAAAATACAATCATGTGTGTAAATATTGCTGTACAAATTATATACGTGTTTATCTTTGATTGAGAAGAGGTTATGTGTTTTGTTATTTACAAAATGCTATTTGCCTCTGAATCATATTTTCCACTGTATCATGGTTGAAACATAGTATTGCATTTACACGCTTTTAGTTTTTAAAATTTTCATAATTGACCTACAATTAATACATTAACTTTACAACGTAGTTTTATTCTGATTTTAATTTATTCTTTTAAAAACAGGTGTGCTAAATAAAGTGTGTTTACAATCACATATTACTTATTTTACACTCAAACACGCCATTATAAAGAAATCATTTAATTAGGGAATTGAGACATTCTCATTTTTGTCATCATTATTATATTAGAAATGAACAGTCTGTACTACATATAACTTTATGCTTACTCTTGACAAGTGGTTTGAATAATACTGAAAAATTATCCGTCAGATATGTACATGTAACAACCGGTGATATTCAACTGGTAAATGTTTTACAAAGCTGTTGTTATTGTTTTGGTGTTGTTGTTGCTTTAATTTAAAATGTCATTTATCTCCATAATCTACTCTGTGATTGGAACCTTTGTAAATATATATCGTAAATACCCTTTTGTTGTCAATTTTATAATACTAGATAGCAAAAAAAACTTACCTAAGTTAAGCCAAAACCCTACAAACTTACCTAATTTCAGCACAAAATTTTAGTCAACATTATGATTTTTTTCCCAGTACATAGGGCCCAGGTCCATTACAAAAGGGATGCTAAAGCGCTGTTGTGTTTGTCATTTTGTGTAAATGCCTTTGACAACTTTATTGCATGTTGGAAACTACATGTTTAAGCATTATTATGTGTCTAAAGTTTGTATTTAAATAAATTTCACAACATTTCTGCTTCGTTTTTGTTAATCATGCAGTGAATTCTTTGAATTTAATAAACATAATTGAACAATGTATATTTTTATGTATTAAAAACTTCAGCAGTTTCAAAACTATTTTATTAAATTTAATCTACCATAAGTTTTCTGACACGTAAGTTTTCTGACACCCCCTTTTTTGTCAAAATATTTTTTCAGTAGAAACACTATTGTGCATTGATTTATTACTTTTATTTCAATATAATATTAATGTTAGTAAATTTAATTGTTGTCTCTAAATTTTCAGAAACCTGTAGTTGTTTAATATTTTCCACATCTAAATTTTTGGACGCCACATATTTTTATAACTTAAGGGTCTGAAAACGTAATAGTAATAACAGTATTATCAATTAGTTAAGTGATTAACAGCTGTTATATTTTTTTCAAGCCCACTTGCATTCAATTTAATATAGTTGTCACATACCTCTTGTAATTTTCAAGATAATACAATATTTACTTTGAAAAATGAATGAAGGACAATAACTTTTAAAAATATGAAAGAAAGAGTTATAGTTCTTTTATTTGAAACCCATTTATTTTAGCTTAAATGCACAGAAAGCCTTTGGCCTATTGAAAAGCTCTCACGTTCGCTTTCTGTGACCAGTACTTGGTGTCTTTGGGGGAGATCAAAGGAATGCTCCCAATGGGGTTCAAACCTGTGATCTCCCGATTCCTAGGTGGACACCATATCCACAACGCCACTGCAACCTTTCATAGCGCTTTTGCAATGCACATCCCCATACTGATACCTAATAAGCCATTTAGTTTGAAGGTGATATCTCTTTTTATTTTCAAGACATGCTCTGGACAAAATGTTGGTAAAAAGCAAGCAAAGGACAATGACTCTAAATCTCCAGAGCAAGAGTTATGGTTCTTGTGAATTTCACATTTTTTTAATGAGATCTACCAAACTATTACATTTCAAGTTGATACATCTTTTGGATATGCTCCCAAATTGTTTAAGTACGAACATAAACAAAGGCCAATAACTTAAAAAATACGAGAGCAAGCTTTATTGTTCTTGTGCACTTCACTTCTCTCAATGAGATATACATACATGTACCTACATACCTATGAAGTTTCAAGTTCATGACTAATAGTAATGACCTTGAAGGGGCGACCTTGATTTTGAGTTGGCGTGACTGACTCTCGCCTTCTACACATCTTCCAATCACCAAGTTTGAAAAAAAATCCCTCAATGGGTAATGGAGATATGGAATAGACACGCAAAGGGCTCAAACTTTTGACCTTTAACCATAACCTTGACCTTGGGCAGGCCTTACTGACTTGAGCTTTGTGCACAACATTTCAAAACTCTATTATAGCCATATTAGGAAAAGTGCCCTGCCCTTTGGCAGCCATGTTTTTTAATGGACCGGAACAATTTTTTAATTTGGCCAAGATATCATTAGAATAAATGTTTTTTGCAAGTTTCATGATGACTGGACAATACCAGTAAATGTCACTTTCAGAGAGTATAAAGGGTTCAATATAGCCATATACGGAAAACTGCCCTGCCCCTTGGTGGCCTTAATTTTTTTCAACAGAAAAAACATTTTCAAACTAAATTGAGATATCAATAGAAAAAAATGTTTGCGGCAAGTTTCATTATAACTGGACCAAAGGTTAACTTTTAGCAATAACAAGTTTTCCTCTAATACTACCTATTGACCTATTGTTCGCCTTTACACGACACAATTTTTTAACTACCTATGCTGAGATACCATTGGAACAAATGTGCTGACCTAGTTGCATTAAGATTGGACATTAAATGTGGCCTCTATAGAGTGTTTACCTTGTAAAAGTTAATGTTTATGACATACAACAAACAAAGGTGATCACGAAATCTGTTCGTGGTGAGCTGAAAATAATTACAAATAATGAATTATGTGTTTGACAACAGACTCAACATGGTTTTGACAGGCATTGCTTTTTATAAAAAGTTTCAAATTTAACACATGTTATATTGTGTGAATCCTCAAGCACAAGTTTGCATCTCGTCATTTTTTAAGACCATTAATCATTGATTCTTTTAATAAACAATCGACTGAGAGAGTAGACGTACATCTGAGCCAAATTCCTACAGAATTATCACAAAGTACACAATATTGACACCACCAACTGCATTTCAAAGTATACAAATAAAACAAAATTGTTTAGTTTTTCACATGTTTACTTGTATAAGTTTAATATTAATAAAATCTTAATAAATCTTCAAAATATGCAACACAATAACACACACAACAAACTGTAAAAAAACAATACAAAAGTACAAAACAAACAACATTAAGCAAATTGTTTTTTAACTCTTTCAGAGCTGGAACCGAATTATGAAGGCCTTTACAAACAGTTTGGATCCAGATGAGATGCCACAAAACGTGGTGTCTCATCTGGATCCAAACTGTTTGCTATTCTGATAGTATTCTAAATCGAAGAAAATGCTAATTTTAGAATTTCAGCAGACAACATTTTAGCAGACGACAAATTTCCCAGCATGCAAACGGTTTAAGGTTGAATACTGCAACGAGTTAAAGGGACATGCTCACAGAATATTGAACTGACAAACTTTCAAACTTCAGTCAAATATTTCAAACTAGAGCTTTTACTGACAGTGATTAACCCTTTCCAACATAAGAAGCAAAGTGAAAATGGCTTTTGCAACCAGCATAAAAGCAGAACAGCCTATGAGTAACCCGCAGTCTTTTCAGATTTTATGCTGTTTGCTGCTTATCAGTATGTAAGGGTTGGACATGAAGCCTTTAAAACTTGAACTTATAATAAAGTATTTACTTAAATTTAACTGTTGAAGGGACTACAAATGCGTCAAAATACATATCTGAGTGGTCAAGGGTTAAGGCCCCACATACTGCAATGGCTAAGTGGTTATTATATGTAAGCCGTTTCATTCTTTGGGTATGAATCCTGTTTGGAGCAACTTTTTTGTTCTTTTTTTTTATTCTTGTTACCATAATAGAAAATGTTTGTTTCCACGGTTAAATCTGTGGCGGGAATAAATCACACTAAATACATGTATTTAGCTTCCACAAAACAACAATACAGACATACAATTTATTTGATCTTCCAGACAGTGTAAGTCAAATTCTGCATAATTATAAGGATATTTTCTCTATTGTATATTGAACAGTGAGCTATATTATGCTAGAATTACAATTGGAGAGTATGTAATTGAGTTGTTTTATACGAGACAATCATAATAATTTACATAGATGAACTAAGTTTCAACTATCAATGTGCTGTCAAACGTTTGAGTTTAAACAACTAACTTAACTCTCTAGATTAAAATCTGCTTACATGAGACTTTAAGCAAAGTTATTATGTGAAAATTTGTAAATTGAGATACAGTGCATATTAGGTTAGTGTCTTTGTGTCCTTGAATTTATCCAACTAGTTAACCTGTTCCCACTTAGTTACGTATTTAACCCTTTCCGCCTTAGATACGTATTTAACCCTTTCCCACGTAGATACATATTTTTACGCATGTGTAGTCCCTTAGATTCAAATTTTAAGGCTGCATTTCCAACCCTTTGATACTGATGAGCAGCAAACAGAATAAGACCTGAACAGACTGCAAGTTACTCACATAGCCATTTTCACTTTGCTTCTGAAAGGGAAAGGGTTAAAAGAAAGGTTTACACAGCGAGGTTTTGTCAGATAATTCCAGAACTCAAAGAAACTTACTTAATTTTTTCTTTACACTTTTACAATTTTCTTTATTTTTGAGCATATAAGCATTATATTGCTAAAACATTTCCAAAAACGGCTGAAATTAACTCAATCTCACATTGCGTAGTCATAATACAATTTTTTGGGATTTTTTCACAATATACACCACTTAAAACAAGAGATTGCCAAGCAATATTGTCCCCTTCCGGTGAAACTCCACCATTGTCAGTATTTTTTATTATTATATATATTTGTTGCCATAGCAACCAGAATTGTTGACGTAGGAACAAAATGAAATGACATGCATAATCTCCATATTGTCATCTATCCATGTTTCAAGTTTCATTAAAAAAATATGAAGAACTTTTAAAGTTATCGCAGGATCCAGAAAAGTGTGACAGACAGACTGACAGACAGAGCACAAACCATAGGTCCCCTCCGGTTTCACCGGTAGGGGACAATAATCCTTTAAAATTCCATAAAATAGGAGATAACCCAGACTAAATGTTTCTAAATGCCTTGATTAAAATAAAGAATCAGCACAGAACACAGACAAAAAATGTCTAACCTGATTTCTCGTTTCACCAAGGGCAAATTTGGTTTCCTAAATTAAATTTTTTGACTTGTCCACAGACAATTTGGTTGGCTAAATTCTAATTGTCCGCATGCAAAAAGTAAATGAACTGTGCGCAAAAATTATAAAATAAAATACATGGTTCAGGTCTCTGGAACTAATCCTTCAGTTTTTCCACACAACTTTTTTTTAAACATATCATAATGTGATAAAATTCTACAGTATTAACCCATTTATGCCTAGTGGACTCTCCCATCCTTCTAAATAAGATCAATTTATTTCCAAAATTAGGGATGTCTAGTATACTTATTATGCTCCCCCAAAATTTATATTCGGGGTAGCATATAGTTGCCGCTTCGTCTGTCCGTGCGTGTGTGCGTCCGTCCGTGCACAATTTTTGTCCCGGCTATTTCTCAGCAACTAATGACCGGAATTCAATGAAACTTTATGGAAAGCTTCACTACCAAGAGGAGATGTGCATATTATCAGCGGGTTCTGGTCATATGATTTTTCACAGAGTTATGGTCCTTTTAAATTTTCTATAACAACATTATTGTCCCCCCAACTACTGTGCCCTCAAGACGTTTCCTTTTATCTGAATATATAGTGCAATATTGTGACAAAAAAACCTTTGGGGAGCATCATCCGTCTCCGACGGTTTCTTGTTTCTATATTTAGAATATTTCTTACAGAAATTCCTTTAAGCAAACAGCACAGACCCTGATGAGACGCCCCATGATGCGGCATCTCATCTGGGTCTACGCTGTTTGCCAAGGCTTTTTTTCTAGACGCTAGGCATATATGAGTTAAAGAAATCTACAATGCAATATCGCTGGTTTCATGCGAGCCATATATTCAACACTTGTATTCACATTTTATTATAATTCATCCAAAACACCTAAAACGTGTCTTAGTTTAATGTAACTGCATTTCAAAAGGCACAGACACAAGTGTCTGAAGTTTGACTATTTGTTTTGTATTCAAGTAACCAATTAATAGAAACGCCTTATTGAGTTGATAATGTACGGCTATTATTATTATACTGTACATTGATTTGATATGTATACATTAGTTATATCTAGTCAAATTGAAAAAATAAATGGCTATTGTATTACTTCCATTGATTTTAAAGAACGCTAGAAGAAAAATGTCATTCATAAAAGTAGTCTGTCAAAAGAATGTTTATGAGTATTGGATAAACCTTGCCCTCAAGTTTATCTGAAACCCAATTTTAACTCCTACAAAATAATTTAGTTGTAAGATAAAGTATGATATTATGGAATGTTACCTCTATAAGATTTATTGAAATACATGATCAATGAAATCATTTTGCTCTTCATTCAAACATTATTTTCAAATGCCCTTTACACAAAAAATAATTGAGCATTATACAGTAAATGTATTCACCATTATAACAGACAACAACATTTGAAGCTAAACCTTAAATACCTGGCGCTAAAAGTTTGTTCAATTAAAATGCTTGCAGATTCAATATTGTTCTGAATTCATGTAGTAAAGAGTAAACGCATCAATGATATAGATCAATACTTTTGGTAAAGTAAGCAGTAGGCAAACAGAACAGAACAATTTTCAACATAATAGTGCCTATACAAAAACTAATATAAATGCAAACTTTTCCTTAAAAATACACCCCTCTAAGAAAAAGGGACTTAATGCATGTGCAAAAAGTGTTGGCCAAGATAAGCCTGTGCATCCACACGAAACTCCAGTTTAGGAGGAAAATGTCCCTGATCAGAAGCGGGCTCTTTTACCCCCCACAGGCGCAAAAACGGTCAAAGAAAAGTATCATCTAGATAAGCTCTGGAAACACAGGGTTATATGCATGTACGTAAAGCGTCTCCCCAGATTTGCCTGTACTGTCCACACAGGCTAATCAGGGACAGCACTTTTTTGCTTTTATGGTATTTTTTGTTTAAAGGAAGTATGCAAAAATCCAGTTAGAACCTTACGCACATGCATCAATCCTATTTTCTTAAGACAAGGCTCATAAAATCAAATCAAGATAATTTAGAATAATATTAAAATATACACTGAATACACATCACATTGTTCTTGCACAGTTCACCTCTCTACATGAGATGTGTCCCTTGAGATACTTAAAGATCCATATCACAGTTGTGTCCCTTGAGTTAATCAATAGTTGTTTCCCTTGTGCTCAATCAATAGTTGTTTCCTCTGTGCTCAATCAATAGTTGTGCCCCTTGTGCTCAATCAATCTTCAGAGCCTGGGGTAGAGTTCCATAAGCCTTCTGTTTGACCATCTCTAGACTGTCATCAATAATAAAACTGGAATAAGACAATTAACAAGATATATCTCTTTGGATTATATTATTTGACAAGTCAGATCATTTTAACAAGGGAAGTATTTTTTTTTATTACTTCCCTTGTGTAAATGATCTGTACCTGCCAAATGAAAAATAGAAATTATTTCCCTTTAAAGCTTTTTACTTCCCTTGGATTTGTCAATTTGACCTTTGACCTTGAAGGATGACCTTGACCTTTCACCACTAAAAATGTGCAGCTCCATGAGATACATATGCATGCCAAATATGAAGTTGCTATCTTCAATATTGCAAACGTTATGGCCAATGTTAAAGTTTTCGGATGGACGGACAGACTGACGGACGGAAAGTTCAAACGCTATATGCCACCCTACCGGGGGCATAAAAAATAAATACCGCATGTACCTTAATAAACGCTCCCGAAGTTGATCACCTAGGATTATATGTATTTCAACGGCTGTAAATAGTAACATATGTGCCAACATATAGAGAGGTGTAAATTTAACAATCATACAGGGCTCAACATTAACGGTTGTCCTATTGCCCCTGGCAAGTAACAGTTGGGTCCGGGCAAGTTATTTTATAATCTAGTTGTCCGCCCGGGCAAGTGAAAAAAAGAACAAAAAGCATGTAATTTAGACTTTCATTAGACTTTAATTGCAGTAATCATTTTGTTAAATGTTCAAAAATAAAAAAGGTTTGGTGGTGTATCATTTTGATCTTTATTAAAAAATTTGAGGTTTACAGTTTATGTGATATTTCATGTTTGGGCAAGCGGCTTTATGTTCAGGGCAAGACGTAGTAGATTTTCTAAGTACTTGCCCAGCAGGGCAAAATGGTTTTTCGGTTAATGTTGAGCCCTGTCATAAACATTCATAAATAATTATTCCAGAATACTTCCCGTTTTCCACAGCTAGATTGATATCTAGGTAGTGTTTTCAGGACTATGATGCGTAAAATACCACTAACCTATACCACAAAAAGCAGAGAGGCCATGTCCCAGCATGCCACAGAGCATGGGCATCAAAGGTCCAGAGTATAGGTGGAAAATCACCCAACTCCAACGCCAGTAACGCCTGTATGCCGACTATGGAGGCTACTGCCTTCCAGATGAAGGGTTTACGTACTTTATAGCACACATACAGCCAGCCAACCATGTTAAACAGGGCTGAAAAAAAACACAAGAATATTTCATTACAATTTGAATCAAAACTGAAAACAACAATTCACACATCAATACAATTAAGCAATAAATTGGGCCATGCTGTGTGAAAAGAGGGTTTAATGCATGTGCGTAAAGTGTCATCCCAGATCTGCACAGGCTAATCAGGGGCAAAACTTTCTGCTTTTATGATATTTTTTGTTTAAAGAAAGTCTCTTCTTGGCAAAAATCAAGTTTAAGCAGAAAGTGTAGTCCCTGATTAGCCTGTGCAGACTACACAGGCTAATCTGAGACAACACATTATGCACATCATTAAACCCCCTTTTCACAGAGCCCGGCTCTTATGTAATTGTAAATCTACAACAGAGAAACCATTCCTTCATCATTCATTTTCAACATTAGTTATTGGTCAATTCCTTATCAGTTACTTTACATATATTTTTACCGTCCTTGTGTTTTTTACATAAATAAAGTGCATTTTAAGGGTAGAAAAAATCAACTATATTTGATTAAAGAGCAACACCTGACATTTAACATTAAACGAGCTCTAAATAAATGAAGAAATAAATGAGCCATGCTGTTGTAAAACTGGGCTTTATGCATGTGCGTAAAGTGTCGTCCCAGATTAGCCTCAGCAGGCTGCAAAGGCTAATCAGGGACAACACTTCCTGCAAAGAAGAGATTTTCGTTAAGAAGAGACTTCATTTAAACGAAAAAATCCCATACAAGCCAAAAGTATCATCACCAATTAGCAGACTGCACAGGCTAATCTGGGACGCACTTTTCTCACTTGGATTAAGCCCCATTTTCCCAAAGTGAGGCTCAAAATCATTATTCTCTTACCGACTGCAATGTTCACTTTCATATTGTAACCATAGCCAAAGCCATGAATTGAGAGGTATGATATATGCTGCACAAAGAAACACAGACAGCAGGCACCTATGGCTGCAATACGGCATCTTTTCTCTGTGCCAAGTACTCTGAAATAAAACAGCCATGTTCTGGCAAAACTGGGATTTAAACATTTTATATTGCTAATCTTCTCAGATAAGCCCGTGCAGTCTGCACAGGCTTTTTGGGGACTAGTCTTTCAGTCAAGACTGGGTTTTCTTTTAGAAGAGAATTACAGTGGAGCCCCTCTAAACCGGACAACTCCGGGACCGAGAGGAAATTCTGGTTTAGAGAGGATTCCGGTTTAGAGGGGACATGGACTATCTATCTTTAAAAAAGTCAATTACATGGCCTCATGTGGGAAAAACTCTTTCAGCAAATTTTAATAGTTTATTTACATATATGAGCAATATCAGTCACAACATAAATCAAACAATGCACCCTGAAAAACTAATTATTTTATACATGTATGCATTTGTTAGGTGAATTTACTTTTTTTCGCACGATATCCCCGATTGTCGATTTTCCTACCCCATATTTCTCTGACAGCATATTTAGTGTAGATTTAGGGAACATCTCTGACACTTTTAAAATCTCAAAATCAATTTGATTTCTTCTTGTAGAGACAATTCTACGTGCATTCGCTAAGAAGGAGGTTCGGACATGTTTTGTCTTAGTTATCTTAATTACCAATTTGAAAATCTAAATGAATATCTTAATGCAACTGCTTCAATAACTCTGCAAATCACCATTTTATATGACACTAAATTAGTAATTGTTATAAACAACACAAAAAATTAATAGCATTTATATAAGATTATTAAAATTTAGCACGGCTTCCTACATCAAAAACAAATCACACTTAAGAATGTTTGTTTGTTATCAGTAATAATCAGTATTATCACCTCTATTGATCGATATGTACATCACATAACAAGTATCTTTAACTTGTTTTGCGATTTTTACAGTTTGCATTTTTTTCGACCACCTTTATTAATTCCACTCGTCTTTAATCCGCTATTCACAACTTTTTGACACTAGGTCTAAGGTGCAATAAACTGGCCCTGAGCGGTTTAGAGAGGTACAATTACGTATGGAATGACCCAATTTTGATCCAAAGAGTGACCGGTATTCGGAATTAAGGGGATTCCGGTCTTGAGGAGATATTTTACGCATGGTTTTATAGGGGAAAAAAATGGGACCAGACAATTTGTCCGGTTTAGAGAGAATTCTGGTATAGAGAGGATCCTGTTTAGAGGGTTTCACTGTACTTTGCATAATATTCCATATAGCGGAAAGTGTATTCCGTGATTAGCCGGTGCGGACTGCACAGTCTTATCTGGGACAACACATAACACATTAATAAAGCCTAGTTTTTTATTCGGGCTCAATCAATGACATGTTAGGATGAAAGAATATCCTAGACAACTTTTATTTCAAACAAGTATTAGGATTCTCTTAAACAATATTCAATTTTCCAAAAAACTTCTGCATTCAAAGATAAATAAAATCCCATAAAATACACTCATGTAAAGTAATCAGTAGTACATTGAACAAGTTAAGTAAAAATATTATCTTGAATAGAACAAGAGCTGTCACCATAAGATGACATATGCCCCCTATAAACGCTTTGATAGAAGTTATGAGCATTTTTCGAAACCTAAACGCAGATATCAAAATAAACAAGGACTCTAAGTTCAAGGTCAAGGTCACAGTGGTCAAAATTGTTGTGTGTGTGGAAAGGCCTTGTCCATATACACATGCATGCCAAATATGAAGGTTATATCTCAAGGGACATAGAAGTTCTGAGCATTTTTCGAAACCTAAACGCAGATTTTGAAACCTAAACGCGGACCCTAAGTTCAACATCAAGGTCACAGGGGTTAAAATTTGTGTGCATATGGAAAGGCCTTGTCCATATGCACATGCATACCAAATATGAAGGTTATATCTCAAGGGACATAGAAGTTATGAGCATTTTGAAAAACCTAAACGCAAAGTGTGATTGAGGGACAGACGGACAGACAGTCCGATCACTATATGCCGTCCTTCGGGGGCATAAAATTAATCCATGTTGACAAATAATGTGTTCCAAAGCAATTATTAGAATGTGCTACTAATACTTTTGTATTATTTCTGCATGTAAAATGAAAAAAATATGCATTCAGAAATGTTTCCATTGCATTTAATTACTTTTTACAGCTACCAGACAAAGCTGAAAGTATATGATGAAACACATTTGACATGTAATACTGTTCTGAATAACGCAATGTCAAATGATATTCCATTTTAAATAAATGAACCTTGTTCTGGGAAAACTAGGCTTAATGCAAGGCCAACACTTACAACCTTTACTGGATTTCTTTTAAACAAAAACAAAGCAGAAAGTGTTGTCCTTTATTAGCCTGTGAAGACTACACAAGCCAATCTGTTACAAAACTTCACGTACACGCATTAACCCTTACCCACTCATATGCAAAGTGAAAATGGCTTTTGAAACCAGCATAAAACCAGATCAGCCTGCAAGTAAATTGCAGTCTGTTCAGGTTTTATGCTGCTTGCTGCTCATCATTATCTCAGGGTTAGAAATGAAGCCTTTAAAACTTGAATCTAGTAAGAAAGGTCTTCAATTAAATATATCTTTCTAAGAGAAAATACCGATCTAAGTGGTTAAGCCCAGAGTTTACCCAGAGGAAGACTCAAACAAGTCGTCATACCCTCACCTACAGGCTAGGGTGAACGTGTTGACAAGTAGTGGTATAACCCTCACTTACAGGCTAGGGTGAATGTGTTAACAAGTAGTGGTATAACCCTCACTTACAGGCTAGGGTGAATGTGATAACAAGTAGTGGTATAACCCTCACTTACAGGCTAGAGTGAACGTGTTGACAAGTAGTGGTATAACCCTCACCTACAGGCTAAGGTGAACGTGTTGACAAGTAGTGGTATAACCCTCACCTACAGGCTAGGGTGAATGTGTTGACAAGTAGTGGTATAACCCTCACCTACAGGCTAGGGTGAACGTGTTGACAAGTAGTGGTATAACCCTCACCTACAGGCTAGGGTGAACGTGTTGACAAGTAGTGGTATAACCCTCACCTACAGGCTAGGGTGAACGTGTTGACAAGTAGTGGTATAACCCTCACCTACAGGCTAGGGTGAACGTGTTGACAAGTAGTGGTATAACCCTCACCTACAGGCTAAGGTGAACGTGTTGACAAGAAGTGGTATAACCCTCACCTACAGGCTAGGGTGAACGTGTTGACAAGTAGTGGTATAACCCTCACCTACAGGCTAGGGTGAATGTGTTGACAAGTATTGGTATAACCCTCACCTACAGGCTAGGGTGAACGTGTAGACAAGTAGTGGTATAACCCTCACCTACAGGCTAAGGTGAACGTGTTGACAAGAAGTGGTATAACCCTCACCTACAGGCTAGGGTGAACGTGTTGACAAGTAGTGGTATAACCCTCACCTACAGGCTAGGGTGAACGTGTTACAAGTAGTGGTATAACCCTCACCTACAGGCTAGGGTGAACGTGTTGACAAGTAGTGGTATAACCCTCACTTACAGGCTAGGGTGAATGTGTTAACAAGTAGTGGTATAACCCTCACTTACAGGCTAGGGTGAACGTGTTGACAAGTAGTGGTATAACCCTCACCTACAGGCTAGGGTGAACGTGTTGACAAGTAGTGGTATAACCCTCACCTACAGGCTAGGGTGAACGTGTTGACAAGTAGTGGTATAACCCTCACTTACACGCTAGGGTGAATGTGTTAACAAGTAGTGGTATAACCCTCACTTACAGGCTAGGGTGAATGTGTTAACAAGTAGTGGTATAACCCTCACTTACAGGCTAGAGTGAACGTGTTGACAAGTAGTGGTATAACCCTCACCTACAGGCTAAGGTGAACGTGTTGACAAGTAGTGGTATAACCCTCACCTACAGGCTAGGGTGAATGTGTTGACAAGTAGTGGTATAACCCTCACCTACAGGCTAGGGTGAACGTGTTGACAAGTAGTGGTATAACCCTCACCTACAGGCTAGGGTGAACGTGTTGACAAGTAGTGGTATAACCCTCACCTACAGGCTAGGGTGAACGTGTTGACAAGTAGTGGTATAACCCTCACCTACAGGCTAGGGTGAACGTGTTGACAAGTAGTGGTATAACCCTCACCTACAGGCTAAGGTGAACGTGTTGACAAGAAGTGGTATAACCCTCACCTACAGGCTAGGGTGAACGTGTTGACAAGTAGTGGTATAACCCTCACCTACAGGCTAGGGTGAATGTGTTGACAAGTAGTGGTATAACCCTCACCTACAGGCTAGGGTGAACGTGTAGACAAGTAGTGGTATAACCCTCACCTACAGGCTAAGGTGAACGTGTTGACAAGAAGTGGTATAACCCTCACCTACAGGCTAGGGTGAACGTGTTGACAAGTAGTGGTATAACCCTCACCTACAGGCTAGGGTGAACGTGTTACAAGTAGTGGTATAACCCTCACCTACAGGCTAGGGTGAACGTGTTGACAAGTAGTGGTATAACCCTCACTTACAGGCTAGGGTGAATGTGTTAACAAGTAGTGGTATAACCCTCACTTACAGGCTAGGGTGAACGTGTTGACAAGTAGTGGTATAACCCTCACCTACAGGCTAGGGTGAACGTGTTGACAAGTAGTGGTATAACCCTCACCTACAGGCTAGGGTGAACGTGTTGACAAGTAGTGGTATAACCCTCACTTACAGGCTAGGGTGAATGTGTTAACAAGCAGTGGTATAACCCTCACTTACAGGCTGGGGTGATCGTGTTGACAAGTAGTGGTATAACCCTCACTTACAAGCTAAGGTGAACCTGTTGACAAGTAGTGGTATAACCCTCACTTACAGGCTAGGGTGATCGTGTTGACAAGTAGTGGTATAACCCTCACTTACAGGCTAAGGTGAACCTGTTGACAAGTAGTGGTATAACCCTCACCTACAGGCTAGGGTGAACGTGTTGACAAGTAGTGGTATAACCCTCCCCTACAGGCTAGGGTGAACGTGTTCACAAGGAGTGGTTTAACCCTCACCTACAGGCTAGGGTGAACGTGTTGACAAGTAGTGGTATAACCCTCACCTACAGGCTAGGGTGATCGTGTTGACAAGTAGTGGTATAACCCTAACTTACAGGCAAGGGTGAACGTGTTGACAAGTAGTGGTATAACCCTCACCTACAGGCTAGGGTGAATGTGTTGACAAGTAGTGGTATAACCTTCACCTAAAGGCTAGGGTGAACGTGTTGACAAGTAGTGGTATAACCCTCACCTACAGGCTAGGGTGAACTTGTTGACAAGAAGTGGTATAACCCTCAACTACAGGCTAGGGTGAACGTGTTGACAAGTAGTGGTATAACCTTCACCTACAGGCTAGGGTGAACGTGTTCACAAGGAGTGGTTTAGCCCTCACCTACAGGCTAGGGTGAACGTGTTGACAAGTAGTGGTATAACCCTCACCTACAGGCTAGGGTCAACGTGTTGACAAGTAGTGGTATAACCCTCACCTACAGGCTAGGGTGAACGTGTCGACAAGTAGTGGTATAACCCTCACCTACAGGCTAGGGTGAACGTGTTGACAAGTAGTGGTATTACCCTCATCTACAGGCTAGGGTGAACATGTTGACAAGTAGTGGTATAACGCTCACCTACAGGCTAGGGTGAATGTGTTAACAAGTAGTGGTATAACCCTCACCTACAGGCTAAGGTGAACGTGTTGACAAGTAGTGGTATAACCCTCACCTACAGGCTAGGGTGAACGTGTTGACAAGTAGTGGTATAACCCTCACCTACAGGCTAGGGTGAACGTGTTGACAAGTAGTGGTATAACCCTCACCTACAGGCTAGGGTGAACGTGTTGACAAGTAGTGGTATAACCCTCACCTACAGGCTAGGGTGAACGTGTTGACAAGTAGTGGTATAACCCTCACTTACAGGCTAGGGTGAATGTGTTAACAAGCAGTGGTATAGCCCTCACTTACAGGCTGGGGTGATCGTGTTGACAAGTAGTGGTATAACCCTCACTTACAAGCTAAGGTGAACCTGTTGACAAGTAGTGGTATAACCCTCACTTACAGGCTAGGGTGATCGTGTTGACAAGTAGTGGTATAACCCTCACTTACAGGCAAGGGTGAACGTGTTGACAAGTAGTGGTATAACCCTCACCTACAGGCTAGGGTGAATGTGTTGACAAGTAGTGGTATAACCTTCACCTAAAGGCTAGGGTGAACGTGTTGACAAGTAGTGGTATAACCCTCACCTACAGGCTAGGGTGAATGTGTTAACAAGTAGTGGTATAACCCTCACCTACAGGCTAGGGTGAATGTGTTAACAAGTAGTGGTATAACCCTTACCTACAGGCTAGGGTGAACTTGTTGACAAGAAGTGGTATAACCCTCAACTACAGGCTAGGGTGAACGTGTTGACAAGTAGTGGTATAACCCTCACCTACAGGCTAGGGTCAACGTGTTGACAAGTAGTGGTATAACCCTCACCTACAGGCTAGGGTGAACGTGTCGACAAGTAGTGGTATAACCCTCACCTACAGGCTAGGGTGAACGTGTTGACAAGTAGTGGTATTACCCTCATCTACAGGCTAGGGTGAACATGTTGACAAGTAGTGGTATAACGCTCACCTACAGGCTAGGGTGAATGTGTTAACAAGTAGTGGTATAACCCTCACCTACAGGCTAAGGTGAACGTGTTGACAAGTAGTGGTATAACCCTCACCTACAGGCTAGGGTGAACGTGTTGACAAGTAGTGGTATAACCCTCACCTACAGGCTAGGGTGAACGTGTTGACAAGTAGTGGTATAACCCTCACCTACAGGCTAGGGTGAACGTGTTGACAAGTAGTGGTATAACCCTCACCTACAGGCAAGGGTGATCGTGTTGAAGACAACAATCAAACAAGTAGTGGTATAAACCTCAACTACAGGCTAAGGTAAACGTGTTGAAGACAACAATCAAACAAGTAGTGGTATAACCCTCACCTACAGGCTAGGGTGAACGTGTTGAAGACGACAATGGAAAAGGCACAGAAGTAGTCCATTTTCTGAAACAAAATCCAACGATATTATTCTTGATTGATTATCTTTGATCAGCATGTCATATATTGTGTCATTATAACAAAAGATATACAGGACATTAAATTGTGTTGGTTTCAGGGGGTTTCACAAAGGAATAAATATAAATAACCTTTCAGGCGCAACACATTTCTTTATATTTAATGCTTCTTCAAATATTTATTTACATTAAAAAACAAGACTTGACAATTTTGCTGAACTAATGACATAAACGATGACATATTTTCACAGTTAAACAGTCAAAACTATCCATAGTTTTCACTTGTATTTTTCACCGTTCAGGGTTCGACATTAACTTTTTTTACCGCAAGACCGTCGGACCAGCTCCTCTTAAAATGTACTAGCCCGAACCTGATGTCTACTAGACCACAAATGACATAGTTAATGAACACAATTGTGTCATGTAACTGTTTAATCAGGATTTATCAGTAAATAATAAGTGAACACCAGATTTTTTTTTGATGCATAGAGTAAAACAATAAAATAAACCATTTTTTTTGCTTTACTCCGTCAAATTCAATCCATGGGAACTGACTCGATTTTCCATCTAGGATAAAATTGACATTTTCGTGTTTCTTCATATTTACGTTTCGTGTCAGTTTAAGCATCGGATTCTTTTTTATTAACTGATTTGTCAGACGAAAATCTGAACTTGAACAAAGCCATTCTTTAAATTACATTCTCTTGTCTGCTACGCAAAAATGTTTACATTGACGATACCGATTTTCGATAGAAGTCGTAAAATCATGCTCTACAGTTTTACGACACTGCAGAAAATCATTAATATTCATGACAACTTGACCAATCTAAACAAGCAATATCTGCAGGAAGCTCTTCTTTGCGTCTAAAAATAGCAATGAATCATGCGAATGCTCCGCGTTTATTTAAATACACTAGTTTTGTTTTAATGTAAATAACGGATACTAGAGTAATTTTACACATTAAAAAATAAAGGTTTTCACAGCATTCAGTTATAGTTATATGAATCAGTATAGATATTTTTTTGTACGACCAGTCGGACAAGCTAGCCCGCAGTTTGACTAGCCCGACCACCGATCTTACTAGACAATGTCTGTCGGACGTGCCTTAGTGTCGAACCCTGCCGTTTGAAACAGCAAGGTATCATTTCTACAGATACTTCACTGATATTGCCCTTAGATTTTGTTTGTTAGTTTGTTTGTTTTGACTGATTTTTTTCATTTTCAACAATTATTGTGCATGTGACTGTGGTCAGTTTACAAACTAGTCAGCTGGCTTACCAGTAATTTGTCTTAGAAAAGTGTTCATGACTAATCACCACACAAGATACATGGCCAGGGCCGGGAAGGAACCTGCAAAACTTCAGCTCTCTACCAACTGAACAAGCCCGTTAGTTCACAGGAAACTTAACCCTTAACCACTAAGATACTTATTTTTACGGATGTTTAGTCCCTTAGTGAAATTTAATTAAAGACCTTTCTTACTTGATTCAAGTTTAAAAGGTTTCAATTCAAACCTTTAGTTACTGATGAGCAGCAAACAGCATATAACCTGAACAGACTGCGAGATACTCACAGGCTGTGTTTTGTTTTATGCTGTTTGCATAGTCATGTTCAATCTGCCTCTGAGTGAGAAAGGGTTAACTCAATAGTTTCATACAATTTATTAAGCCCAAATAAAACATCTACAACACAGTGTTTGTATGTTACATTTTTCTATGATGAACACTATTTACCTCAGTAAACTCTGTATCTTTAGTATGGAAAACTGTAGACCAAGCCCAAGCATTCATAGCCATCTGAAAAATCATTAAGCTAGCTCTGGGAAAATGGGGTTTAATGCATGTGCAGACAGTGTTGTCCCAGATTAGCCTTTGTAGTCTTCACAGGCTAATCATGGACAACACTTTCTGACTTAACAGGATTTTCTATAAGAACAGACTTCCTTTGAATGAAAAATACCATAAAGGGAGAAAGCATTGTCCCTGATTAGCCTGTGAGGACTACACAGGCTAATCTGGGATGATTATTTAGACATGTGTATAAAGCCCTGTTTACTCAGAGTGTCGCTCAAATATAAAACAGTTCTTCATGCCATAGCTGAGTTGAATTTATGGTTACAGAGAACGTTTAATTTGGTTGTTTTGTATACCTTCAAAGTGTAAGTCAGGAAATAAATACTATTTGTATTACATTCATAAATTTAAGGGTTGATATAAATTGCCAATTGGTTTATTTAAATTAGTATTTAAATGAACTATTTACTTGATTTTTAATACATATTAATAAGTTTTAAATAAAGGTTAGTTTACTTTGCAAGGCTTAAAGAAATTAGCCTTTTCAAATGGTTAACAATTTTTTTTGTGTGGAACATTTCAACTTATACATGTTTTCATGTTTTGTTAGTTCAACGTCTGTTGGTATTTAATCAAAATTATTTCTAATTCTAACACTTCACGCGGCTTGTTTTCTATAGACAAAGAAGGAAATCAAGTGTGGGTTATTTTGCAATAATTATGGGCGGAGCTAAATGTTTCGAAAATAGTTCCATATAAATAAAGAAAATGTTGCAGTAAAATGCACGTGCTAAAACCCACTCTTAAAGAAATTTAATAAATGTAGCATGTATATAAATGTAATGAAACAACATATTGTCGTTTGTTATTTCACTCGTGATCATAGAAAAATAATATTTTCTATTATCACCCGTGAAATAACAAACGATCTTACACTGACATGAACAAATATCCTCTATATGTTAGTACAATTCAATGACGTCACTAAATAGTGACTTTTGTACTAAGAAGGGCGGAGTATTGAAAAATATAGTTCACATTCAAAAGCTTTAACCAAATCAATTAGAATAGTGTTAGAATCCAAATAATAATTTTCCATGATGGTTTGTTGTCGAATATTCCACAGTAAGGAGAATGGATGCGTGTTGTCAAATCACTCGTGCTTCGCACTTGTGATTTAATTCCTACGCATCTTTACTCCTTACTGTGGGTTATTCGACAACAAACCATGATAAAAATTTAATTTCTTAAATAACAGAGAAAATATTTAATATAAAGACATAATAATATTGAACTTTTTTTGTTCATTCTACAATCTGGAAAAAGAGCACAGTTTATCCGACAAGGTGTCACTATTTCTAAATGCAGACTTGATGATTGTATCATAAAATGAACTACTCTCTGGGAAAATTGTGCTTAATGCATTTGCGTACAAAGTGTAGTACCAGATTAGCCTAGGCACAGATTGCACAAGCTAATCAGAGGAACACTTTTTGCCTTCACTTGGAAACAATCAGACAGTGTTGCAAGTGTGAAAGAAGACTGCGCAGGTTTATTTGATGACACTTAACGCACATACAATAAGCCAGTTTTTGGCAGAACGCAGCTCAGATATGGTAATTCACAAGCAGATACAATACATGAGATCCTTACAATGGCAGCTACATGCCACACGTAGTACAAGGCCGTTGAGGTGGGCACTCGACTGCGGTACCAGAATATACTCAGGTGGGCCAGTCCATTGATCAGGGAGAACAGCATAGAGGCGGGCTCCTGTACCCCCCACAGACGCACAAATGGCCACTGAAATGAAGAATTATTATGCGCTCTGAAAAAACAGGGCTTAATGTATGTGCATAAAGTGTTGCCCAAGATAAGCCTGTACAATCAGCAAAGGATTATCAGGGACGACACTTGTTACTTTAATGGTATATTTTGTTTAAAGGAAGTCTCTTCTTTGCCAAATCCAGTTTAGGGAGGAAATAGTTGTCCCTGAACAGCCTGTGCAGACTACACAGGTTAATCTGGGACAAAACTTTACGCACATGCATAAAGTCTGTTTTTGCCAGAGCAAAGCTCAAGTATAAAACTAATATAAAAGACAATATTAATATAAAAAATATAACCACATGGCTAAGTATGGCTTTGTTCAACTATTTTCTCTCATTGTTGGTATCTAGGGTGAAACATTTAAAAGCATGGGAATAAAAAATCCTGGTGCATTATCAGTGGATGGCACACACACAATAGTTTTTTAATCGCATGAATAACCATGTTTCCAGTGTAATACAACCAACCTGTTACGTATAGTCTTAGCTTAGGCAATCCTTAACTCTTTCCCACTCAGAGGCAAAGTGAAAATAGCTATGTGCAAACAGCACAAAACCAGAACAGCCTGCAAGTAACTCACAGTCTGTTCCGGCTTATGCTGTTTGCTGCTCATTAGTATACAAGGGTTGGAAATGAAGCCTTAAAAACTTGAATCTTGTAAGAAAAGTCTTAAATACGTTTCTAAGTGGTAAAGGGTTAATTATGTATCTAAGTGGTAAAGGGTTAAATACGTTTCTAAGTGGTGAAAAGTTAACACAGGTTTGTTTGTGATAATGAGACCCATAGCAGGGCAGATTGGTAAAAATGTTCAACTTTGCACATGTATTACTTTTTTTACAAGAAAAATATATTCATATCTATGATGATTTCATTAAAAGAATAAGTAAAATGTGAACCAAAACATAAAGCGGCGAAAAATACAATTGCAAATCCAAACACTTCAACCATGAACTATTCTGTTTATTATTTGCCATGTTAAGTTGAAGACAAATATTAATACACAGCAAATAATGAATAGGTTCCAAACATATAAATAACATGAATACATATATATTGAACTACGTGAATGTTTACATGCTATCATGATGTAATTAGACGCAAATTAATGATGTCCTCAAAAAGTCAAATTTTTCCATCCATTTAATATGAAAACGGATTTCACACTGTGAGATACAGGGTTTTTAGTGTTTGATACCAAAAATACACCAGCATTTCAGTCAGATAATCTATGGTATATGGTATAAAAACAAAAACAAGATTAAACGATGGGCTTTAACTTTTACCACTCAGATCAACTTTTTGACGCATGTATAGTTCCTTAGAAAATAAAAATTCAATTAAAGCCCTTTCTAACTAGATTAAATTTTTAAAGGCTTTGTTTAGAACCCTACGATACTGATGAGAAGCAAAAAGCATAAATCCTTAACAGACTGCAAGTTACTTGAAGGTTGTTCTGGTATTATGCTGGTTGCACATAGCCATTTTCACTTTGCTTTTGAGTGGGAAAGGGTTAAATCATATGTAGGTAAAAATGTCAGAAGAAAACATGCGAGAGGAAAAATATAAGAAAAATGATAAACAAGGGACAAAATTGTCACAAAACCAGGTTTTCATTGTGAAAAAAAATCTGATAAAGGGAGAAAACTCAAACTGAACTTTTGAAATGAACAAACAAAATTAACCCCCTTTGTAAGTTTGTTTTAAAAAAAAATCTATTTTTAGTCGTGGCGACCTTGACATTGGAGATATTGACGTGATTCTTTCGTGCGACACACCGTCCCATGATGGTGAACAAATGTGCCAAATGATTTTAAAATCTCACAATGAATGACATAGTTATGGCCAGGACAAGCTCATTTATGGCCATTTTTGACCTTTGAACTCAAAGTGTGACCTTGACCTTGGAGATATCAACGTAATTATTTCGCGCGACACACCGTCTAATGATGGTGAACAAATGTGCCAAATGATTTTAAAATCTGACAATGAACGACATAGTTATGGCCCGGACAAGCTTGTTCCGCCCGCCCACCAGCCCGCCAGCCAGCCCGCCCGCATTCGCCAATCTAATAACCAGTTTTTTCCTTCGGAAAACCTGGTTAAAAAGTAACATGAAAAAATGCCAGATGTTATATAGAAAAAAAGTGTTTTGAGCAATATTTCCTAGGATATTAAGTATTGAACAATTCTGTGCTTTTTCACTTATGACTTTGTCTAATTGAACATTTTATATTTGGGCTGTGCTCTGTGAAAACGGGGCTTAATGCACATGCGTAAAGTGTCGTTCCAGATTAGCCTATGCAGTCTTCACAGGCTAATCAGTGACGACACTTTCCACTTTAATGATATTTTTGGTTTAAAAGTCTATTCTTAGCAAAAATACAGTTGAGGCGAAAAGTGTCGTCTCTGATAAGCCTGTGCGAACTGCACATGCTTATCTGGAATGACAATTTACACACATGCATTGAACCCCCTCCCACAGAGCATGGCTCTGATAGATGATCAGTTATTTAAAAAATCCTATTAAATTCCTTTTAAAATCTTTTGGATTTAAATTGTTGCAATACACTGCAACTCCAATATATCGCAGTTGAAGGGGTCCAAAGATCGCGACTGTAATACATCCAGCGCGCGATATAAATTGTAAGGTTATGTATGCATGTATATGTATGCATTAGCATCGTTATGCAATCTCAAAACACGCTATTTACCTACCTTATTCAATTACGTGTTATATCCATACGTTATTCATTGGTATAACACATAACATTATTCCTTGTGAGTAATTTTAAATGCATATAATTAAATTTGTAATCCGAAAAACATTGCCGAGTTGTATTGTTCAAGAATGCATGCACAAATTAGACCCATGTAAAAAATGACATCATTCATTCTCATGAAAAGCATGGAAAGCAGGGGTTAATAGTAGTGCATTTTGACAAACTGATGATCTTTACCTCTAAATTAAAAGCAAGTAGTTTACACAGTATCTAACACACACAGATTGTTGAGATAGGTCAGTATTGACTTGTGACATTTACAGTTATAATTGTGTACACCTTCATGTGTGCACTGGTGCGTTTCGGCAGTTCAAAGCAAATTCAATACAGAATGGTAACACCCGAAATGACCTGTGATGTTTGACAAGAGGGGCTATTGTTTATCGCAGTACACAGGTGTTAAAGTGATGTACAATGTAAGCAAACAATCTGGTCAAAACTGTATTATGAATATTGGATGAAAGTTGGTGAAAAAAGGGAAAAATACTAGCTTGAAACGGATTTTAATTCATCAAATTCCCAGATTAAAACATTTTATTTGGGGATTATGCTCGTCAGATTTTTGGGAGCCATAGCCGTTTTGCGATATATTGGACAACGCGATATAACGGACCGTGATATATTGGAGTTGCAGTGCAGAATCTTTATATTTTAAGGACAATAATTTATTAAAGCAATGGGACAAACAAACAGGTTTTTGATGATGATTATGTTTACTGATAGGGATTTATTAATCATAAAAAAAGTGATATTTCTATTTTATTTGTAAGCGATAATTGGTTTGGAGAAACTCTTTAACAGTCTTTTTTTACATTTATGATAAGAATTTAAGTTAACGTTGTATTTGACATCCTTCATTTAGATAAATAAGTCACATAAAATGCCCTTGTGTAAAAAAAGGTGCGACTCTTTCCCTATTTAGATAAATATGCAGCAGATGGCTTTGTAAGCATCTAAACAAAAGAAGGAAATTCTCTATGTTTGCAAATTAGTCAATGCTTTTGACTTTAAGTATATAATATATTCAATACTAAATATCCTACTGATTATTGCTCAAACAAACCATTTTACTATACAACATCTGGCACTTTTAGCTCTGCGATTTTTTCCTTGGGCATTTTTTATATTTTACTTCTGGCATTTTTTCCTCTGGCATATTTATCTCTGGACTTTTAACCTCTGGCATCACACTAAGTTCCGTTACCTTGCCATGGAACTGTGGCACATCGAGTCCATCTTTCTTGAATGCATCCACAGCCTGCCACATACACTCATACTTGCAGTCGTCATGGCAACTCCAGCCTATCAGTCGCTCAACAGGGGGCTGCCGGGAACTGAATTGAACACAAACATAGTACAGGGCCTTGTACAACAAATAATTACTTAAGTCATTATTCTTTCTCAAAATTGAGTGTGTTTTTTTCAATTTTTGTGACGAGGTTGACTATCATTCTCAAGCTGGTGTTCACAGATGTATTTTTGAGTTTTGAGTCTGACTCAAACCTGACTTTGAGAAGGAATATGGGCATATTCTTGTAGCTGAGTTTTGAGACAGTTTGTGAGCTGACCAACATTATCAATACTGCTCTGAGTGGGTTTTCAAATCTCATTTTCTGAGTGGAGCTAAAAAATTGAGTATTTTCTTGGTACTGGGCCTAGCTGCTGGGGCAGGGACCTGATACGATATCATTCTTTCCTACTGTTTCAACCACTCCAGTATATGTCAGTCTCTAAGATGTGTGACTGACAATACTCTCCGTGGCGTAGTGGATATGGTGACCCCCTAGTGACCCCCTAGTGACTGGTTAAATCCCCAATATGGGAGTATTATTTAGATCTCCTCCTTATAAACACCATGTACTGGTTCTAGGCCCAGGAAACAGACTCAAGAGCATTTCATATAAGCCTTAGGCTTTCTTTGCAATGGAGCTTAGTGGCGTAGTTGATATGGTGTCTGTCTAGTGACCCAGAGGTCACAGGTTTGATCCCCAATGTGGCAGCATTATTAAGATGTCCTCCTTAGACACCAAGTAGTGGTTGTAGTCCCAGGAAACAGACTCAGGCTTTCTATGCAATCAAGCTAAAAATAATAGATTTGAACTAAAATACTCTCATGACTTTATAAAAGAAAATGTGTTCTCTACAAATATTTAAAGTATTGTTTAATTTCTCTCAAAAAGAGCAATTGACATTCTGAACAATTGCTTTCTAATGGTGTGATGTAGATTGTTGTTTTCTTTGCGTAGTTATCCCTGTATATTATATTCAACCAAGCTCAGATAATGGAATTTTAGTTTGGTTAAATATAGTAGTACACTCCGGATCCACTGCATCGTGATCTGTTATTTCGCAATGTCCAATATATCACGTGTCTGCAGTGGACCCCAATTTTTTTCTCGCACTTAAGTTTTCTGTATAATCTAACATTCATAACTAAATCCAGTAGGGTCCAGATTTGTGTGCCTTAATTGTACATCACATTCACACTAGTGTAGTGTGACCAACAATAACCCCACTTGTCCAACATCAAAGATACATAGTTTACCAGGCCCGTACCCAGGCACTGGGCCCAGGGGCCCGGGCCCCCCGAGCTGGCTGTCGAGTTATGATTTTTTAATAAAGGGCCTACTGCAAATTTTCTCACATGAAAGGGCCCAAAGTACACTTCCCTGCAATACAAATGTGCAGATGTGTTTTATTGCCCCTGATACACAAGGGGATTAGCGCTAATTTACTCGCCAGTGGAGATAAGCCCCTAGGCATTGTTTTCTTATCACCTTGTACAAACATCCCCGATCTGTCAATTACCCATTGTGCTCAATGCTTCATCTTTTGATGGTGGGTGTAACACGTCGTTTGATTGGACAAGGAAAGAGAAACAGCGAATGGATGAAACTGATACAGTAGGTCGTAGGTCTGAACGATAATAGTGTTTTCTCTTTTGAATTCAAACCTCCTCTAGAGTCATAGCTTATTAAACATTTCTGTGAAAACTGTCTTGTAGATGATAAACATTTTATAATGAATTTATTTTGAAATTTTATATAGAGGAGGTTTGATTTCAAAGAGAAAATACTAGTAGGTTATATGGCAGTTTCTGACATATAACCATAGTAGTATTTTCTCTTTGAAATCAAACCACCTCTACAGTCATACTTTATGTTAACTTTCATAATAAAGGTTTTTTAGTTTCAAAGGATGCTTTAACTTCTTTATAAAGTGTAATACATTTCTGAAATCTAAAGCTTTAAACATGTGTGTGAATTTCACACCAAGGGGTCGTTGATAAAGCATGTCACGTTTTTTTTTTACCATTTTTACCTCGGCATGTCACAAACTGTTACAAAATCTTGGACCCCCTTCCCTAAAGTACGTCACAAACTCACACTTTAAAACATTTTTTTTTTTAATTAATACTTAATTCAAATTTAATCTAAAACTCAATTCACTATTAAACCGTATTAAAATTTCACTTACCGGTAAAAGAACTTTCACATTACAGGCTTTTATAACTGTAGGGTTGTTACGATGAGCAGTATGAATATTTATCCACGTGTTAACCTCTAATAAAAACGAAATTATAATTTAGATTTTCTTTCAACCCTTTACTAACTAAAAATGGAACAGTCCAATTATTTCGTCATTGAAATCTGTGTGGAGGTTGTGCCTATTGAATAAGCCGGCCCAGCCAAGTTGCCTATTAAACATTCGAACAACAGAATCAGGAGATACGCAATTCGTCTTATTTTGACATAAAACTAATTCAAATGTTTCACAATTTTTTGAAAATTATTTTTAAATTCTACTGAAGAAATAATAAATAAATTATACATTTTTTTTAAAATGAATGTGTGAAATCACACATGGCCTGACTCCCCTCCCCCATGTCACAAACTGTCACTTTCTCACTCACCCTCCCCCCACCTTGAGCGTGACAAACTTTATGGACGGCCCGTAATGGTTTAAGCTTTAGACTTCAGAAAGGTGCTGATTTACTTGTTATATATTCATAAATTTATAACACAACATATGTTTCTATATGCATTAAAATTCACCTTGAACAGTGCCTAATAAAAAAATCTATTCTGGAGGGGTTGCCCCTCCCGCACCCTCCCCGTTTGGGCCCCCCCAGTAAACATTTCCTGGGTACGGCCCTGGTTTACCGTAATTGCATGTGTATCCTTTGACAAAGTTCTTTATTGAATTTGCTTTAACGAACATGATGCCAGCTTTCAATATCTTCTGAGTAATCATATCAGCAAATCAGCTCTCAAGCAGTCAAAAACATGCCATCCACATGAAGGTGTATACAATAACTCTTATGTCACAGGTAAGAACTCAAAGAGTATAAATGAATATGCAAACCAGTATTTACAATTTAATTGTTTTTGCTGAGGTTCTAATACAGTACATGAAATACCTGAATATTTTTAATCCTTCTTCTGAGCAGTTTCTCTGCTTACAATTGTTCAGGCATTTCTGGTACACATATGACCTGTCACCTGGTGAGCCTGTCACCATAGCAACCAGAAGGCAGGAAGACACCAAAAGCAGCATTCTAGGGTAGCACCAGTCCAATCAATATGTCTGGAAATATTAACAGAATAATTGAGCCTTGTTCTGAGAAAACTGGGCTTAATGCATGTGCGTAAAGTGTTGTCCCAGATTAGGCTCTGCAGTCAACACAGGGTTATCAGGTATAACACTTTCTGCCTGAAATGGATTATCCTTTAGAAGTCTTCTTTTAAACAAAACAATCAATAAAAGCAGAACATGTCATACCTGATTACACTGCCCAAATTAATATAGGGATAAATGGTTTGTTGGGATATTATATTTGTTGATCCATCTGCCAACTAAATCAAGGAAAATTAATTTACCACAAATAATAATTATTTTGCAGTATCTTTTAATTTAGTACTAAGATCTTTACTGCCTAGCTTAACAGTAGTGATTCAATATATTACCTTATTCATGACTAGGCAAAATATTGGCAGTATAAGTTATCACAAAATGGACTTGTAAGAATGTTCAGACTTATATATTGTCAGTTTATGTCCAAGATGTTATACGCTCTGTGACATTTAACTTTACAATTTATTTCCAAACAAAGAAGAATTTTATTAAATATATTCAACTGGACAGGTGTAGAAGACTGATGCCCCAAGATGTCCTGAATATCTGAAAACTCCACTTATATAAAAAAATATATAAAAAAACCTGAAATAAAATGTAAAGGTGCGCGAATTCACATGCAAGTTAATATGTTTGTAAATAGCAGTAATGCCTTTTTAGTTATGTGCGACACTAGGTAAAAAAGTGTTGTTATTTTGCTTAAAAATTGAGCCATATTAAACTGATTGTGTTGAAATAACTGTAATTACTCTCAGTTTATGGACATTCTAAATATTCGGACAATCCCCTTTTATTGTAAATTTTTATTTTTATTTTTCATGACCCTAAATGTTCGTACATACAGATTTTCGTCCATAACTAATTACTCTTAATTTTCCGACAGTTTATTATACAATATTTTTTTACCAGAATGCTTCTCTGTTGCGCCAATCTGATGAAGTCTCGATCATGCATTTTTGCAATCAGATTAAGGTAATAAAACCTGGCAGACTAATGACTTTAGGCAACGGATCATAACATTTGTGTTCTGGGGTAAATAATTATGTATACATGTAATAGACAATGGTTTCACCAAACAAGTTAAAGTGAAACATATGTAGAAGTAATTAATACAGTCAATCTTGTATTAAGAGACCACTTAAGGGAGTAATCAAAAGTGGTCTCTTAATAAAATGGTCTTTAAATAAAAAAGGCCATTCTGGAAGAATGCTTACCCTCAATTTTAATCTATATGAAGAATAATCTCTTTTGTCAACAATGATTTTAACTTTTATAATAAAATGAATATAAACACAATACATAAACAATATTTTACTTATAATTTGTTTTATTTTTTCACTTATTATAAATTATCATATATTATAAATGAATTGTGTGTACAATATATTTATTTGCAAAAACAACATAGACAAGGAAATATTTTTCGCGTTTTTTTTCACCTGATACATAATTTTCCACGTCTTCAAGCACCTCGGCTTAACGCTTAAGAATGTTCTGAATTTGAGTTTTACCGACTCCAAACTCATCTGCAATTTTAAGTGCACTTTTACTCTTTGACAATTCCAAAACCTGAATTTTCTCGTTCAACGTTAACACTTTTCGTTTTGACATTTTAATTTCTGCATGTACGCTTAAGGAAATCTGACTCGATTATGATACATAATGAGCTGAAAAAATTAAAACACGTCAATTGAAAACAAACAAACAGACCTGATTGGAAAATTTATTAAGTAAATAACAATGTGATTGGCTAACAAATATCTACTAATTAGCATAATTACAAATTGGTAATGTACGGATTTCAACAGATGTTGCCAATTAAAAGTTTATTTTCCGCACTTCTCAGGAAATGTTTGTCGCGTACAGTGCATTGTTTCTGCACCTGTTATCTATACTCGAGAAAAATCGGCGTTGTCTCTTAACGTTCCACATAGTAAACTTTTTAAGCTGTAGACTGTGCGTAAAACGTTCCTCTATTATTGAACTCAATAAATTGATATGCAGTCTACAACAATACCGGTCAGAACCTGTCAACGAGACAAAGCATAATCATAATGGTTGGTGTGAAAACAAAGCAGCGGTGTAACAGTACATCTTATCGGCTTAGATAAACAATTAACACGGATTTGTCCCTGAAAGATCAATACATTAACCACTTTTACCTCCTAGTGGTCGCTTAAATCAAGATTTGGACATCAAAATACATAGAAATCAGCGGTCGCTGGTCGCGTAAGACAAAAGTTGCTGAATACAATATCATTATATAGCGAAAAAGCTCCATGGGATTTCAAAATGGTCGCATAAGACAAAGGTTGCTTAATAGAAGTGGTCGCATCCACAAGATTGACTGTACTATATGGCATGGTATTTTAGAAGCATGTGCTATTATTTGTTGAACCAATGGACGCTTTACAAATTGCATACATGTATCCAATTATCTTCAATGCAATACTTTAGAGTGCCTCTATAAATGTTCAAACACCTGTAAATTTTGTCTCTAAATTTTCAGACACCTGTATTTTTTAATATTGTTTGTATCAATCACACTTGATTAATACGCGACTGATGGTGCTAGGTCATCAAGAGAGAAGTGTGAAAAGATAGGATAGATAGAAGAGATTTGATAGTTACATGTATAGACATAGTAAAAAGTCTAGCCAGCTTCGTTTTCACCTCTTCAACCCAGACCTCTCCGGTTACTGTAGCCGCAGCCGGCACAGCAATGGGGATCTCTAGGGGTTACTTGGAGCTGGGCACATAACAGTGATTAGAAGGTGAGTGAGGAAAGCCCCTGCTTGAAGGATACCAAGTCAGGGGCCTTTGCGACTGTCGCAGGGAGGTGGTTCCAAACGGATATAGTGCGTGGGAAGAAAGAATTCTTGTGGTAGGATGTGGATGTAGAAGAATGGTGGTACTTCTTGTCATGATCGTTAGGGTGGTTTGGGGCTTGTATAAAGTAATGGATGGCTGGAATATCTACCAGGTCATTGGCGATTTTATACAGCATGGTGAGATGCGCTTTGGTCCGTCGTGATTCAAGCATCTCCCACCCCAAGTGCTCGATCATGGAGTATACCGGTACGCTGTTGGTGTTGTGGTATCTGTTGGTTACATATATAGCAGCCCTCCTCTGTATCATCTCAAGCTTGTATGCCACGTCTTTTGTAAAGGGATTCCACACTGTGGAGCAGTACTCAAGGGTGTACTTATTATTGCTGACGCCTATGTAGCGCTGCAGGAAGCCGAGTGGCGCGTTATTAACCTTTTTTACTATGTCCACATAGTGGTTCCATGAAAGGTTTTGGGACAAGGTCACTCCCAGGTACTTGGTAGTCGAGTCACTCTCAAGGGTATAGTCTTTCAGGGAGTAACGGAACATGATTGGGTTCCTCTTTCTGTGAAAACAGAGAATGCTAAACTTCTCTGGGTGAAAGTCCATACCCCATTGATTCTCCCATTCAGCTAGCTTTATCAGGTCATTTTGTAGGATCTGTCAATCTTCTTCCGAATTGATTTCCCAATACACCTGCGAATAGCCTTACTCTGGATGTGACATGTAGTGGCAAGTCATTGATAAAAACAATAAATATAAGGGACAAAATTGTCACAAAACCAGGTTTTCATTGTGAAAAAAAATCTGATAAAGGGAGAAAACTCAAACTGAACTTTTGAAATGAACAAACAAAATTAACCCCCTTTGTAAGTTTGTTTTTAAAAAAAATCTATTTTTAGTCATGGCGACCTTGACATTGGAGATATTGACGTGATTCTTTCGTGTGACACACCGTCCCATGATGGTGAACAAATGTGCCAAATGATTTTAAAATCTCACAATGAATGACATAGTTATGGCCAGGACAAGCTCATTTATGGCCATTTTTGACCTTTGAACTCAAAGTGTGACCTTGACCTTGGAGATATCGACGTAATTATTTCGCGCGACACACCGTCCAATGATGGTGAACAAAAGTGCCAAATGATTTTAAAATCTGACAATGAACGACACAGTTATGGCCCGGACAAGCTTGTTCCGCCCGCCCGCCAGCCAGCCTGCCGCATTCGCCAATCTAATAACCAGTTTTTTCCTTCGGAAAACCTGGTTAAAAACCTGGTTAAAAATGGGTCGGAGGACGCTTAGCTGGGGGACTCCGCTGATGACAGGTGCTGGCTCGGATGTTGCTCCATTAACGACTACCCTCTGTGTGCGGCCTGTCAGAAAGGCTTCAATCCACTTCAAGATGTTGTCCCTGATGCCATACTGGCTGAGTTTGGTTAGCAGACGAATGAGTGGCACCAGATCGAAGGCCTTGCTGAAATCAAGTACAGCAGGGTCATGTTGTTTATGGCAGGCCATGGAATGGACAAGCAATTGGTCAGTGTCAGTAGCTGATTTTCACAGCTCCATCTTCTCCTGAAACCGTGAGTATAGCATGTCTATCTAGGAGACCCATTATGTTGCTAACATTAATGTGTTCTAGCATCTTACATGCTATAGGCCGTAACCGGTCAGTGAAACGGGCCTGTAGTTGCTGGCTTTGAACCTTTCCCCTTTCTTGTAAAAGGGCAGTCTTCCACACGTCTAGTAAACTGCCATTTGATAGGCACTTCCTGTAAACAATATTCAGGAAAGGAGCACACTGGTCTGCCATCTCTTTGTAGATGCATGCAGGAATTAAATCTGGCCCTGCTGGTTTTTGTACATTAAGTTTCCTGAGAAGGACATGTATACCTTCTGTGGTGGTGTCTATGTCTGGCATGATAGGTGATGGTTCGCCCTCAGGTGTTGGGATGCTTGAACTGTCCTCCTTGGTGAAGACTGAGTGGTACTGTCTGTTTAGGATGTTGGCCTTTTCAGTTGGATTGTCATGTAATTTTCTTTTGTCCTTCAGTGGGGCTACCCCACAATTATCTTTCCTTAAGGATTTGATGTACCGTAATTACTCTATGTTTTCGGACACTTAAAAATAATTAATTTTATCGTGTCCGAAAACATAGATACGAAAAATATTCACAAAATGCAGGTGTCCGAAAATTTAGAGTCGAAAATTGAAGTGTCCGAAAATAGCGTCAATTGTATGAACCACTACCGGTAATAGTATGCGCTTGTAAAATACCATGCCGTATAGTATAAATTACAGTTATATATATTTGCACTGCATTTTAAATAATTTTTAATGCTTAATTTATTTGACAGACAAGGAACAAAATTGTCACAAAACCAGGTTTTCATTGTGAAAAAAAATCTGATTAAGGGAGACAACTCAAACTGAACTTTTGAAATGAACAAACAAAATTAACCCCCTTTGTAAGTTTGTTTCAAAATAAATCTATTTTAAGTTGTGGTGACCTTGACATTGGAGATATTGACGTGATTCTTTCGTGCGACACACCGTCCCATGATGGTGAACAAATGTGCCAAATAATTGTAAAATCTCACAATGAATGACATAGTTATGGCCCAGACAAGCTCATTAATTGCCAATTTTGACCTTTGAACTCAAAGTGTGACCTTGACCTTGAAGATATCGACGTAATTATTTCGCGCGACACACCGTCCAATGATGGTGAACAAATGTGCCAAATGATTTTAAAATATGACAATGAACGACATAGTTATGGCCCGGACAAGCTTGTTCCGCCCGCCCGCCAGCCAGCCAGCCAGCCAGCCAGCCCGCCCGCATTCGCCAATCTAATAACCAGTTTTTTCCTTCGGAAAACCTGGTTAAAAACCTGGTTAAAAATTACTACAAGGTTGTACTTTGACCAACGAGTTCAAAGATGAGAATGTGACGTACGGATACTCGCTAGTATGAACCTGTAATTAACACCAAAAAAAGCAACCTATGAATTCTTTGTTTGTTCATTTCAGATAGTTGTTTTCTAGCACCTTTCATTGTTCCTGAAACTTGCAATTATGTGCATCACACTTTGAAGCGTTTAGTATTTGTCACAGTTATTTTACTTAGAAGGGGTAGGACCATTGCGGTAGATAATTGAACCGTTAATTGGTACTGCCCATGGTAAGTGTCATAACACTTATGCTATCGGGCGAAACCATTGTTTAATACCGGTTTATAAGGTTATTTACCCAATAACGCAATGTAATGGTCCGTTGCCCTCAGGAATGCACCTTCCATGTTTTATGATGTTAATCTGGTTGTAAAACCCCATGATCGAAGTGTCATTAGATATCGAAAACAGGACCAAAATTTGTTAAAATAGCGCTGTAAAATATTCTGTCCGAAAACTTAGAGACATAAATAATGGACGAAAAATCGTGTGTCCGAAAATTAAGAGTCATGAAAAATAATTATTTTTGCTAAAAAAGGGGGTGTCCGAAAACTTAGAGTGTCCGAAAACATAGAGTAATTACGGTAATTCCAAAATTGTTTCTGTTTCGAGTGTTGTTCCATATTGGTAAGATCGACTTCAATTAGATTTTGATATACAGTAGAATTGCAATAACTCAAGCTGGCGATTTCTCGAAAACTGGTGATTACTCGAGCATTAAAGGAAGTCCCTAACAATTTCCTTTAAAGGGGCCTTTTCACAGATTTTGGCTTTTTTTAACTTATTCATTAAATGCTTTATATTGATAAATGTAAACATTGGATCGTAAAAGCTCCAGTAAAAAATCAAGAATAAAATTAAAAAAAGGAAAAGAACATTGCCCGGAGCAGGTTTCGAACCAGTGACCCCTGGAGTCCTGCCAGAGTCCTGAAGTAAAAACGCTTTAGCCTACTGAGCTATTCCGCCGAGTACACATACTTGACGTATTTTATACCTTATATAAGCAATCTTCGTAGTTTCACAAAATTTAACGACAAAAACAGAACTCTCCAAATTATTCAATTGTTTCGCGTTGCAAAGCTTTATAATTTTTAGGTTTTAAAATCGTCAAAAGATGCATATAATGGCTATATTAGACCATGGTAAATGTTCAGTATTACTGTTTCCTCACAAATATCATAACTAAAACGAAAATGTGTGAATCTGAAACAACTTTTTTCAATTTTGTCAATTTACCAAAGCGTGAAAAGATCCCTTTAATTTCTATACACAAATACCCGCAATAACTCAAACATGCGATTTTCGATAAATTGAGGTTACAAAGCCGTTTCATTGTCAAGCACCGTCTTACATGTAAATACAGCGTTTGCGGTAAGAAACCAACCGAAACAGCGAAAGAAATTACCATTGAATTACTTGAAACCTGCGATTACTCGAGCATCGAGGTAAGTCCCGTGCTGTATCTCCAGTATTCTTGTCTTTCCTGTATCTGGGTTTCTTTCTTAGCGTGAAGATATCGGCGTCTTTCCTTAAGGGAACCAGTGGATTAATATTTGAGTGAAGTTTGTTCCTTTTTCGATGGAGAGACTTGATTGTTTTTGTGATCCATGGTTTTTGGACTTTGTGATCTGAGAGGGTCTTCGTTGGGATGTACTTGCTGATCAGTGACTTCAGTTTGTTCTCGAAAGCCTTCCAAGTGTGGTCGACTGAGATCTTGGCAGTTTCTTCAATGAACTCATGTAGGTAGGCAGACAGTTCATCTCTGAGCCTGTCAAAGTCAGCTTTCTTGTACAGGTGCACTTTCCTTGGAGGCATACAAACTCTCATTGGGCGAAGACTGGACTCTATAAAGATGGCATCATGATCCGCTATGCCAGGCAGTACTTCGCGGAGATTTTTAAGTGATTGGTTGTTGGAGGTCAAGAAAGTTTTCAGTGTAGTTGGTGGTTCTTGTGTGTTTATCAACAGTCCGACAAGGAAAGCGTTTTTTGTCGAGGAGCTGTTGGTATCCTGTCAGTACCTGTATTGACTTTAGCCAGGAAGGTAAAGCCTAGTGACCTAGTATGCAATTTTTTCAGTGTTTTCAGTCATGCTTTAAATAGTTCAATACAGGAAACGTTAACGTTAGTTTATAACTTCTTTTTTATCAAAGGAAACAGCCTACATCAGTACATGGCAAAACTAGTAGCGGATAACTTGTTTTGCTCAGCTTCTGAGCTTGGACATGTTGGGTTGCACTTTCAACTTTCGGAAAATAAAAGTAAGCAAACACGTACTCAACGTGAAGCTTATCAGCTGGATAATATATTTGTATTTATGTCAGACTTGTATAATACTAAATAGCACGGATCAAGCCATGAATAAACACAAGACTGAGTCTCTGCACAACAAAAATTACCGGTGTCGGTCCACCCAAGCTTCCTGGTGAGGCTGATGAAGATGTTTTGACAAGCGTTTTGTGACGTTGATGCTCTGAAGTTGTTATTTCATAATAATTTAGTGATAATATTTGATTCAGGTATCAAAAAAGACTATTTGTGATTATTTTAAAAGTATTTAAATTCTCCGAAGTAAACCATATTTACTCATTCAGTTACAATTCTTCGGTAATTCTTCGAAATTCATTAGCTTTTATTGTGATATTTTTTCGGATAGTACTTTCGGATAATGAAACAATAAATTTGGTTTTCAAATAGAAATTTAAAAAAGAACACACATAATTAAACTAATAATCATTTTTCAGTTTTGCATTTATATTCATTTTTATTATAATTTGAATTGTTAGAATGCACACTCAAAGTATTATTTCTATATAAAATACATGTTTTACTAAACAAAAGTGGCATTGTGCCAAAAGTGAATTTGATAATTTCTTCAGTATTAATTATTTTATTTCATTTTTTGCACCATGTTTTTAGAAAAAAGAGGTTAACATAAGAAGATAGAAAGAGCTTTCTTCTTCATTAAAGAAGCATTCTTTGACATTAACATAACTAGTCAGCAGATATAGTCCTGTTCCTGACAAAAATGCAGTGCAGTCCACGCGTTTTCCCCCAAAAATGTGCTCACTCCGTCAGGGCCTTCAATCTGTCAAATCCACGGTCAAAATTCGGCCACATTCCCCCCTAGAATAGTATACTTTTTTCCTCTTTTTGGGGGAAAAATTCCCCCTAAAAAAAAAAGAAATTTTTTTAATATATAGATATCTCATGATTACTATATCTCAATTCTATTTTAATTTAATCTTGTCAAACATACTAAATTATGAAATAAGCAATGAATATAGTGCAAACATGTACAAATGTAATAATTAGAGAGTAAGTTAAAAATCCCCCAAACAGGGAAACGCCGCGAAAATTCCCCCTGCTATGGGTAGCAACCCGCTTCCCCTAAAATGGATTGAGGGCCCTGTCCGTGTTTTTTTATGCCCCCCTTCGAAGAAGAGGGGGTATATTGCTTTGCTCATGTCGGTCTGTCGGTCCCTCTAGTAATTACTATAACAGTAATTGTACTGTAAACTGATTAAAGAAGACATCTGGGCGGAACTGGATTAAGTGTTTGACATTATGAAAATACGCAAAGCCTGTCTACTGACCTATTGTGTAGACTGCTGTCTGCAGTGTTTTGACAAAAGGGATTAACATGTGTGAATGTCACTCTGCCTATTTGGTCCATAATTACTGGTCAAACATTGTTTTGAATGTTGACGCAACTAGAATACAACTGTGAATATTTAATGCAACTATCAACTGAATAGTTACCACCTTCTTTTAGCAATCAATGGAATAACCTACCTACAAAGAGAAAATAAATGCATTACTGAGCAGAGAATTGACTTTGTTCCGACAATTAAAACCATTCCTTATGCGTTCGTTGAACGTGATTACTTGAGTAAGTTATGCCTTCAGACAGGAAGCGGCTTTCCTTTAATAACATCAAACTGTCAATTCACACAGATTTGCAAGACTTTTAATAGGGTCCTCGATCATTTGTTTACATGAACAGTATAGAAAAAACACCTGCTAACATGAAAACTTTGGATTAAATTATCAAAATAAAAACAATGTTGCAAACTGTGATTATATTTATTGGTAAGTATCAGTATAAAAAAGTTTTGTTTGTCGTAAATCAACGAGTTTTCTATACAACAACAACTACTTCTACAACCACGTGGAGATCGATCTATCTTGGTTGTTTTTTTTATTGAATATATATATGTACTTGTAATAAATGTAATGTTATTTGAAAATCAGGAAGTCAAACAAAGTTAAATTGATCGTTATCTCGTTAAACATGGAGTTTCCCCCGAGTAGCCAACGCTGAGGGCCGCCGCCTCGGCTTATCAATTTTGCCGATCGTTAACTGCGGAGTCCCAAATCATGCAAACACTGCGTATCGCAGGATTTTCTTAATCTCCCTCGGAGATACTGCCCATGGAGTAGCGAGGGAAATTGGGGAAACCGCGTGGACTGTACTGTACTAAGGCTACATAAACGCTCATTGTAATTAGGGAATCTCCTTTCAGGCAAGACACTAGCTTCTTATAAAAAAAAATTGTAACGATAAGACATCAGTAATAAGCCATCACTTTTCTTGAATATTTACCAATAAATTAATTTGACAATTCTACTGTTTTAACTTTATTAACACAGAAAAACCTCGATCAGCACTTGTAAATTGCACCTATTAAAAATTAAAGCTTTTGCTAAGCTGTTTAAAAAGTGATTATTACCAGTGGTGTCTATTTTATAATTCAGGAATACATTTTAGAACTAGAGTGGAAGCGGCTATTGTCTTCCCTTGAAAATTCAAGAAGGTGCTATTGTCTTCTATTTAAATTTAAGAAAGGGGCTATAATTTGCCCTGAAACATTCAGGAAGACGTAAATGTGTGTCCTTTAAAATTGTCCAAGGAGCTATTGTCTGCCTTTGAAATTTCTGGAATGGGCTATCTTTTGCCCTTGACTATTCAGCAAGGGCTATTATCTACCCTACAACATTCTTATTTGCTATTGTCTGCATTAAACATTCAGGAAGGGGCTAATGTCTGCAATAAAAAATTTATCAACAAGCTATTATTTCCACTACAGGGTCCATTAAGTTGCTATTATCTTCCCTACAACATTCAGGAAGGGGCTATTGTCTGCAGTAAAAATTATCAACAAGCTATTTTTTCCACTACATGATTAATTAAGTTGCTATTGTCTGCCCTACAATATTCATACAGTATTTATTATCTACCCTTCAACATTCATTTAGTTGCTATTGTCTTCCCTACAACATTCATGAAGGGGCTATTGTCTGCATTTGCTGATTCATAGTTTCTATTGTCTTCTTTTTAAAGTTGTAAAGGTGCTATTGTCTTCCCTTGAACATTCAGGAAGGGGCTATTGTCTGTTCTTCAAAAATGTTCAAGGAGCTATTGCCTGCCTTACACCATTAATATTTGCTTTTGTCTGCCTTGGATAATCAGGAGATAGCTACATGTAATGTCTGCCCTCCAAATTTACTGAGATCTGTTATTAGCTTAAGTGTTCTTTTGTCCAGCGGCCCATGTCCATTTACTCTACAAAACATAAACAACACATTCAATGTTCTTATCTGTAGAATGCAGGTCTTTAGACTAGAAGCAGGCTGGTAAATGAAGAAGAGCAATATGCATTGCCAGCTTTTGTAAATTTGTGTATTTTCAATTTCTACTCAGAAATAAGAAGGATGTATTCTGAGGAGGTCTCTATACAAGGCCATGAGAAGATCGAGCGTTTACGTGACCGGATGCTGCAGTGTCCGATATGCATGGATGAGTACAAAGACCCCAGGATCCTGCCTTGTCACCATACAGTGTGCTTCAACTGCCTCACTGACTTTATCAATGCAACTTCACCAGCGTGCAGAGTTTTTAGGTTTGTTGCACCCTCTCTTGTTATAATAATGAGGTAGCATTTTAAAAGAACAATACCTTTAATTCTATTTGTAATGTGTATTTCTTCATTGGATTGCAATGATAGTTACTAGTTCAAGGCTTCATAAAATAAAACTATTTTACGTTGGAAATAATTTATAACTTTCTTAGGTCTTATTAAATGCACAAATTTGGAACAGTTACCATAAATTTACGGCCATAAGTCAACCTAAAAACGCTCCCAAAATTGAGATTAAAAGTCAACTCAACTTATGGATGAGGAACTAAATAAAAATTAAAAATAAACATTCCTGTGCCGTTTTTTTTTTAAAGTAATAAATCTCCGAAGCGAAGAAATGATGACTATTTACGGTAAGGCCGACTCGTCTTTTACTTAAATGTTCGCCGATAACAAAATACTCATGTTTACATTGGTTTTTAATTCATTAATCTTCGTAATAAGTCCAAATAAGTCCAAATAAAAACATGTAAAAATAACTTCGAAAATATTAAACATTTGTGACATACAGTAAAGTGGCGAAAATTATACATAGCAACTTGTCTATCAATACATTGTCCTTGTCTGCTAAGAACAATAGAAAATCGACTGCTGACACTTGTACCCATTTAAAGTTAATCCATGTAAATACAAACTGTCAACAGGTGCAGGTGTCTTTATGCCACCAATTATCGCTTGTCTGCCTTTTAACTAAGATCAAAGTGTAAAGTGTAGTGTTGGCATCCTTTCGATCATTTGTCTTTATTGCGTCACGCCTAAAATAGTTATCCGTTAATGATATGCACAACAGTTCTGCTACAAACTACTTCTGACCAATCAAAAATAATTACTCGATGGTTGGATACGCCTTTAACCAATCGCTATTGTTCAACTTCACATGGTATATTTTTTTATTGGATGAAGGTGTGGTTTCAGTTATTTATTCACAACTGTCCCACAATTAATGCATAATCGTTTCGTAAATAAATAGATCTTATCTGCGTGAAGATTTAATTCATTGTTTGATTTTAATAATATTACGCACTCACCCTGGATTATTAAAAAAGTAATTGGACATATTAAATGCATAATTACTTTCGATTATCTGCTAGGTATTATAAGATAAGACTTTTTTCCAGAATGCAGAAAATATTCCTCGGGTATCTCATAATTAACGAAACAGTCAAATAGCGAGCGATGTGAGTGTTGGTAAATTCACATGTTTCACGCAAAATGGCGAAAGCATTGTTGACTATTTGAGAGCAAGTTACTATTATTTTGACCATATAATGAATTTCTGCGTTCAAGATTTTACCGAATTTTCACATCAATAGCACTAACATTTGAATACAAAAATATCTGCTCACAATATAAACGCTGAAAGTTATTACGTTAAATGGGATTATAATTTTGATTTGTGAAATATATATTAAGTTTGAAATAATGAATGATATGTTATTATGATTTTGAACAATAAAATATATTTTTTGTGATAATAAATAATTGAAACGTTGAATGTTTCGTTTGAAATGTATTCTTATTATTAATATCCCAAAAAATGTCAACTGCTGGTAAAAAAGCCCTTAGAACCATGACTAAAACATCACTTAAACATGTCCGACTTATTGCAAAGTTAAGGCAAAAAAACCAAGTTTTTCTAGCCAAATTATACCCCTCGACTTATGGCCGAGGTAGACTTACTCTACTATAAAAATGTTGTTTGTGGGTTTCATTTGGGGCCCAATTTCTTTTTTTTTTTTGCCAGATGAGTACCTGAAATTCCCAATTGAAGGTTTCCTAAGGAAAAACAACAACAACAAAGAACAATTTTAAATAAATTGTAAGATTTGTTTTATTTCCCTATCCAGCTATATAAGTTGAACCTTAGTTAATATAATAATACTAAAACCACTTTCATTTTCAATTTTTAAGTATTTTTCCCAAGCAAAAGAGCTCCGGCCCCATTGGTGAAAAAAACACTGTCTAATTATTATGCTATGGTACAGATGTCCACAGTGTCGAGCCGATGTATGCGTCACGAGGGGTGGTGTGAAAGATTTCCCGCCAAACTTCTACATCAACTGTATTCAGGACGAGATTGGGTCCCGCCCGTACATCGGAACGTGCAACATATGTGAACGGGACTGGCTTGTGTCTCAGTACCGCTGCATCGACTGTGACTTTGACATCTGTCGCTACTGCGTCCACGAGCACAAGCTCTTCACCCACGCTGTGGGGAGACAACCTAATATTATGAAGATAGAAACAGGCAACTTGGGGGTTAATGGTACGTCGGAGAAGAACTGCAGCGAACATAAAGAGGAAGCGTTACAGATGTATTGCTTGACGTGTGATATACCGATATGTGTGTCTTGTATCTGCGAGAAGCATAGGAAACATGATACGATGACCTTGGCCAAGAAGTTGCAGCTTGCGAGGAAACACCTGCAGTTTGATTTAGACAAACTTCAGATTGATGTACACAATACTAAGGCCACATTGACAAGATTGCATGAGATAGAAAAGGACAGTGATAAAGCAGCACAAGAAGCTATTGTCAACATAGAGGCTTACACAAAGGTTATTATTGAAAAGATAGCAAAAGCTGCTGAAGAAAAGGTAGCAAAAGTGAAAGCTGAGCGAGGAAAGTATCTTAAAGAAGTACATGATTATGAGAAGGATTTGGCAACGCACTTAGAACATCTCAACAGGGGAACCAAATTTCTGGGGGATCTACAAGAGGAGGACATGTGCTTGGAGTTGTTGACATGCATTCATAAGTACAAAGATGTTCTTGTGACCAGCGAGAAAACAATTGTCGACAGGTCCGTGCACAGGAACCTTTTCAGATTTCTGCCCGGAAAGGTCTTCAACAGGTTTGGGTGTCTCTGGGTTGGAAAATCAAATCTGATTCATGAAGAAGATGTGGAAATTATACTGAAGAAAGAGAATAACAAGCAGTCTGTGATGTCCAAATTGTTCAAGAAGATTTCAGTTTTTAGAATCTGCTGTGTGTTAACGGTTCTGAGCTTGTTTGTGGGCATGTACCAATTTGTAGAGAGTGCTGCCAAAAATGGTGGAAATCTGGAGCTTTATCTGTGTTTGGGGCTCTATGCTTATATGTGTATTGCTGGTTTTCTGGCTTTACAAAAATCACATTATTGATAAATGGTTGTGTTATAGCACAGCGTTTTTCCTCTTAATAAAGTTTAGACCATAAAGCGGCACCTATTCTAATGCAACCACTGTTACCAACTTCAAAACAAACAATTCCTAATTCATATAACACATTTCAAATTTGCAGAAAATTTTCACAACATCCTGACACTAAATCCAGTTTTGTCTTAATGTTCTGCTTAATCAGTACTGTATGCAGTACAATAACTGATTTAATACTGACTCATCTAAAAGACCGTAACAATAAACATACAGCATGTTTGATTGGAAATAATTTAGTAGAAATGTGTATTCCAAATCATTTTGGATATAATTTTGTTAAAATGATCCATGAAATTATTAATCAAAATAACAAGATATCAATATTTTCAACCGTACACAGTTTTCATACAAAAATCTACACACCCATGCTTTAAATGGGATAACATGACATTGTACCTACATGTATCCAGATTAATTTTCGCGCTCTTTTTATCGGGATAAAGGATCAACACATAGTACATGAGCGCTTTTTTATTTAAAGCTAGAATTTGATAACTTCACATTCACATTAAAGTTTGAAAGCATGTTTGGGATTGCACATTTAATTATGGTCATTTGAGAATAGAACGACAAATTAACAGTTGTGTGTAATTAATTAAATAATAATTTGTTGGAAGGCTTTATCAGTCAAAATAAATGTTTCGACAATATTATGCATGGAATGCACAATTTCAATGAGGTTTACACCATGTTGCCATCATCAGTCTTCTAAGTAATTTGCCACGATTTGATCGAGTTATTTGGTTATTCGACATACTCTTATACCACTAGTTTAGTAGTATGTAACCCATTTTGTAAAAATGAAAAAGACAAACAAATTAATGGTAACAATTATCACTCGAGCATTTATACAATTCTGACAATTAAAAATGAGGATCATGTATCAAATATTGAGTCAAGGGCATAGTTGTCAGATGTTGATTTGACCATGTTTGATGGCCGAGTCTACTGATGCAAACCAGGCTCAGTTGGTGGAAGTTTTTTTTCAAGGACTTGAGGCTTGGAGTCTTGAGTTAGACATTGAAAGCGAATCTGTACATCACATCTGCAGTTAAAAAGAGTGTTTAGCTCTTTCAGTGCTGGAACCGAATTTTGAAGGGCTTTGCAAACAGTTTGGATCCAGATGAGACGCCACAGAACGTGGCATTTCATCAGGACCGAACTGTTTGCTATTCTGATAGTATTCTTTGAAAAAAAATCAAAGTAAATGCTAATTTTAAAAATTCAGCAGACAACATTTTAGCAGACAACGAATTTCCCAGCATGCAAAAGGTAAGTTTTATGAGCTCATTGTTTACTGTTAAAAGTGACAAGCTTTTGCAAGAAATCACTCATCACTTTGATTTTAATATGCAACTCAACCTTTGTTCATGTTTTATAAACTTCTCAGCATAATTAGTTAATATCCCAATTTGGATGAAAACGACGCTAATTTGACAGGTATCGGTCCCAAAGTGGTGAGGAAAAACGCTGTAGCACATTGTTATATAATTCGACTTTTTTCGGTTAAACTTTTTGAAGTAATTGTTAAACTGTGTGTTCAAGTAGACACTTATTTCAAACATGCGTAATGTTCTATTTCACTCATTAAGTTCTCACTCAAAACTTAAGTTATGTCAAAGTGGCATTCTCACTCAACTACAGGGTTGTGTACTTTAACTCTTATTTCTTTGTGTTTATTCCAAAGTGGCTATTCTGCACCTATATTGAGCCATATTTTAAGCACATTTCAAACATATTTTCTTGTGTTTCTTTTTATTTATTGTGCCATGAAATTGACAACCTGAAATTTCTTCGTGTTTTTACTTTATTCAAATGAATATAAAAACAGGATGCCTACTCCATGGTACAATTTTTAAACTGAAAACGTTTGATGATTTGTTTATAAGAAATGTTAATGTTAATACTTTTGGTTACTTCAGCTCAGTATCAATGTATGATGTATTTATATACAAGTAGCTGCTATTAGTATGTATATTGCTTTGATCTGTTGTTTTTAATTGTATCGTATATATTTTTCCATGTGACATTTTTGTCATTGCCAGTAAAAAAAACTACAAACATTGTGACCTATAGCTGTCACCATACTTGAGATTTATTTAATACGCATTTTTGTCAGATATTTGTATACGTATATATTTATTTAATATGGTTGTTCGTTACACTTGTTTTGTGTATTTTTGTTTAAGTTAAATGAATTCACTTGTTAGTCTATTTTCTATTTGCATTTTAATTTTATTTAAAATGTTATATATATAAATGTTAAATGTTATTTTAAAATTATTGTTTTTGTATTTTAAATACTATTTGAATTATTTTAATGTATAATTGTAAAATTTACATGTTTGCTGAGGATTTTCAGTTTATTTGCTAAGAATGTCAGATAAATATATAATTATTTTATGTGGTTGTTTGTTACGCTTGTTTTGTTTATTTTTGCGTAAATGAATTCAGTTGTTAGTTTATCTTCTATTAGCATTTAAATTGTATGAGTCTATTTGCATTATTCAATTGTATAATTGTTACTATTAAATGTTTTATTGTTAACCCTGCCAAGAACTTTAACCAGAAACTTTACACAATAAGTTATATACAAAGATTTGCTGTTGATTAGCTGAGAATGTCAGATAAATATTTTGGCCAGTGACACACAGTGAACAGAATTTGGTTTTGATTTTAAAACTAATCTTTTCAAGAGTCCGTGTTGTTTGTAAGGAGATCCAGAGAGGCATTACTGTAATGTGTTATTGAAAATTACAAACTTGGACGGAGATTAATGCTCCGCATTTGTTTATTATCCTGTTAGCTCTTGCTCATGTCAAGTTATTGCCTTTTGTCCGTCATTGGTTGTGTGGTGTCAACATTTGTCTTTAGGCTGCAATGTCAAATTTAAAAAAGCTTGAAAATATTATAGAGGCTACCTTATGGCCCAATTTTTATGAAACTTGGCTAGAACATTTGGCCCAATAATATCTGAGCTAATTTTGAAATTTGCTCATGTGGGGTGCAAAACTAAGTCAAATTAAAGGAAAAGCTTTAGAACACTAGAGTCCATATTTATTGTCAAATCTTTATGAAACTTGGTTAGACATTTTTTCACAATGATATACATGTATCAGCAGAGTTTGAAACTAGGTCATGTGTGGTAAAAATATGTCACTAGGTCAAATTCAAGGCCAAATCTCGTTAACACACTATAGGCCACATTTATTGCCCAATCTTCCTGTAACTTAGTCAGAACATTTGCCTCAATCTTTGCTCAGTTTGAAACTTTGCCATGTGGGGTTAAAAACTACATGTAGATCACTGAGTCAAATTGAAGACAGAAGTAGTAAACACTCAAGAGTCCATGTTAATTGCCTTATGTTCATTAAACGTAATGGTCCAAATTTTGGGGATGTTTGAAGCTGGGTAATGTGGGGTCAAAACTAGGTTATTAGGTCAAATGAAAGAAACAAATTGTGAACACTCCAAGAGGTCACATTTATTGCACAATCTTCATGAAATTCGGAAAGTGCTTCAGTCCCTATTATGTCTGTTAAAGTTTGAAAATTGGTCACTTGGGGGGGGGGTCACCAGGTCAAAGTAAATAAAAAGCTTGTGAATTCTAAAGGCCATATTACATTGCATAATCTTTATAAAATTTGTAGCAAACATTTGTCATGGTCATATATGGCACGAGTTTGAAACTGGATCATGTGGGGTTAAATTAAAGAGAGAGCTTTCAAACACTCATGAAGTCTAAATTGTTTACAATATTGTTATCAAACTTGCTCAGAACATTTGTTCTTATGTCTCTGACAAGTGCGGCATGGTTACTGTTTTTGAAAAATATGATGGAAAATGATAATGGGCAGTTTTCTTTATGCAGCTTTATTAATACCATTTGCACACAATAGAAGTCAAATTTTTACCCACTCATTGTGAAACTTGTCAGGTGTTGGAGAAGTTTTCCTTCTACATCTTTTGTGAAACCTTGTAAACATTACCTGCACAGTTCCTTAGGGTCTTTTGCACTCTTGTTTTGAGAATAATTTTTTATATCTATAATTTTACATGAAAGTGTAATGTACATGTACATTTTAACTGACTATTTAAAAAAATGTGTTTTTTCTATCCTGTTGATCTTTATTGTTATTGCTGTTGGCTTTTATCTTCGTCATCAATTATTTAATGCATTACCTTAAGCAGTCAAGCATATTTGTGCCATACATTTTGTTACAATTAAGCATATGCCAGCATACACTGTAAATAACAAAATACAGAGTGTAAAGTATGAACAATTTGCTGCATGTACCATGTTTTAACTTTTGCCATCAAATTACTTTTGGTCTGAAATATTGAACATGATTTTTCAAAATTGTATGCCATAGATGATAGAATAGTGGTTTTGTTTGTCCTTTTTATTAGTTCACCGGAGATCATTATGCTCATGGGCAGCTTTTAGGACAACATGTTGTCTGTCAACCTTCAGTTAGTGTGTGACTAAACCTTTTTTGTTTGACAATTTCTACTGATGTGATGAACAGATTTTTAATAAATATATATCTATAAATAAGCATGTTTATTTATAGATCTTTGCCCAAAAAAGAATATCATTTTTTCAAGGGAGAAAAAACAAATAGTAAATTTAAATGAGATTTTTTTCTATTTCATTTAATTGTATACGTTTTGCGAGGAATTCAGATATATTTGCATGTATATAACAAATTGTGTCAAGTTTTAATGTAAAAAAAGGGAATTTAAATCCTGTGTGTGTGTTAAACAAATTAGATTCTGTTTATATAACAGATTGTAAGACAAATAATTTAGACCTGCTCTATTGTAGTAGAAGAACGAAATCTGAAGCACACAGGTCTGCTTTCATTTAGGGATTTCTCTCGATCATGCGAGTGCCATTATGATGCCCAGGGCAGAGGTCACATTTCCTTGCAATGAAATATGTAAACACCGCACTTGTTTAATAATAAAATTATGATACATGTACTTGCCTTTTAACAAATGGTTGCTGTCAACTTAAGAAAACAAGCATCTATTTGTATCTAAAGAAGCAAATTGTGTTTCAGCGTTACAATACTAAAAAAAGCCCTGTTGGTAAATACTGCTGTACGAAAAAATACTCCCTTACCAGTTTATCACACTTGTAGGCCTATGGGTATTTGAAATGTTATGTCTATGCATATGTTTGTCCAGGCATCATCACAATCATGTGTATATTTGTCTGGGTGCAATGAACAGAAGTCACATTTAAATCTTCGCAAAACGAAATTAATTTTATAATTAGTGCATACAATTTGATAAGTGTTCCTTTAATAAATATGTTAAATCATTCTTCTAAAGGCATTCATGACCACGCCCAGGTTTTTTAATGGTTTATATAAAAGTGTTAAATACTTTATTTTTTAAATCGCTGCAAGCATGATGAATATAATTGTTTGGTATGTCACAACATATACATTTATTCAAACCTTTTTCAAGGCATGTACATTAGCATATATGTATTTGTCTAGGGATGTACAATTTGTTCATTGGTTGATGCACATGTATACATTGAGGGATGTACACGTTGCCTAGATGTGTACATATACATGTAATATATGTATATGTAAACAGATCTACACATTTTATGTCCAGGGGTGTGCATATAATATATGTATATTTTCAGGGATGTACACATGGTTTGTGCAAGATGTACATGTGTAATTACAGTCAAGTACATATTTCTATGTTCAATCAATCAGTCAGGAGTGACAGGAATGTTATCACACTCATATTAGAAGTGAGGGGGGGGGGAGGGTTTGAATGCATCTGTATACATGTAGTGTCGTCCAAGATAAGCCTTGGCTAATGAGGTCTGCCACTTTCTGTCTAAACTGGTTATTTAGTTGTTTTTTTTACTGAGAAATCAATTAAAGCAGACGTTGTCTATCCCTGAATTGGCTTTGCAGACTGCACGGGCTAATGTTGGACAACACTTTGTTACATATGCATCATGCTCTGTTTTGCCATGCCGTGGCTCATATCAATGAACCGAGGGACTATTTAAAAGTATGTGTTTATTTTTTGATAAATCTTGATTGTGTCTGCTGCTTTTTAAGCTTATATATATATGTCATATTAAGTTTTCGCTTATTTATTATTAAGTATTAATATATAACCAAGATTTAAATTGTCTTGTCTTGTATTTCCCCATTTTCTTTCACATTGTCCAACAAAACCCAATTAGAAAGGAACACTTGTTTGTGGTGTTAAATTCCAAAAGACATACAATGAAACTACATATTTTTTTTATTTAGTAGTATGTAGTTCAGTGTAAACCTAAAATCACAATATAGGCTAACAGTTTCTTCATGATTGTACATTTAATCCAAAGTGTCTTAAGAAATTGTACATATGGAGGATATCAATAAGTTTGGTCAGGTATCTATTTTAATTCGCCAGTAATGAGAGAAATACATATTTCTCACAGCAACAACTGAAAATACTATCTTTTCTTTGATAATGAATGCATTAAAAATGATTCCACCATCCTTGCACTTTTTTCTTTTTATGTCCCCCACTATAGTAGTGGGGACATATTGTTTTTGCCCTGTCTGTTGGTTTGTCTGTTGGTTGGTTTGCGCCAACTTTAACATTTTGCAATAACTTTTGCTATATTGAATATAGCAACTTGATATTTGACATGCATGTGTATCTCATGGAGCTGCACATTTTGAGTGGTGAAAGGTCAAGGCCAAGGTCATCCTTCAAGGTCAGATGTCAAATATATGTGGCCAAAATCGCTCATTTTATGAATACTTTTGCAATATTAAAGATAGCAACTTGATATTTGGCATGCATGTGTATCTCATGGAGCTGCACATTTTGAGTGGTGAAAGGTCAAGGTCATCCTTCAAGGTCAGAGGTCAAATATATATGGCCCAAATCGCTTATTATCCCCCGCCAGAGGCGGAGGGATATTGTTTTGGCGTTGTCCGTCCGGCTGTCCGTCCGTCCGGCCGGCACTTTTGTGTCTGGAGCCATATCTTGGAAGTGCTTTGGCGGATTTTTATTGAAACTTCGTATGAGTATATATATGCATAAGAGGATGATGCACGCCAAATGGCATTGTACACCATCTGTTAAAAACAGAGTTATGGCCCTTTGTATCTTGAAAAAATGCTTTTTACTATAGGCACTTTTGTGTCCGGAGCCATATCTTGGAAGTGCTTTGGGGGATTTCATTGAAACTTGGTTTGAGTTTATATATGCATAAGAGGATGATGCACGCCAAATGGCATTGTACACCATCTGTTAAAAACAGAGGTATGGCCCTTTGTATCTTGAAAAAATGCTTTTTACTATAGGCACTTTTGTGTCCGGAGCCATATTTTGGAAGTGCTTTGGCGGATTTCATTGAAACTTGGTATGAGTATATATATGCATAAGAGGATGATACGTGCCAAATGGCATTGTATACCATCTGTTAAAAACAGAGTTATGGCCCTTTGTATCTTGAAAATATGCTTTTTACTATAGGCACTTTTGTGTCCGGAGCCATATCTTGGAAGTGCTTTGGCGGATTTCATTGAAACTTGGTATGAGTATATATCCCCTGCCAGAGGCGGAGGGATATTGTTTTGGCATTATCCGGCTGTGCGTCCGGCTGTCCGTCTGTCCGTCACTTTTGTGTCCGGAGCCATATCTTGGAAGTGCTTTGGCATATTTCATTGAAACTTCGTATGAGTATGTATAAGCATAAGAGGATGATTCATGCCAAATGGCATTGTACACTATCTGTTAAAACCAGAGTTATGGCCCTTTGTATCTTGAAAAAATCCTTTTTACTATAGGCACTTTTGTGTCCGGAGCCATATCTTTTTTAACATAACAGATGTTGTGTTCCCTCTGCAACACTCTGAAAATTGAGTGTATATAAACATTGAATGTTTTTGTGGAAAACGCACGACTTATTAATTCACCTAAATAAATTTTGAAGGCTCAAGAACCTTCCTCTGTCTTAGTTTTGAGTTATTGTCCTCCGTCCGTCCGTCCATCTGTCAGTATGTTCATCCGTCTGATTTGCACCCATCCTCAAACAAAGCATATGTTGCGGGGTATATCAATTCTACGAATTTGCTTGTTTTATGAATACTTTTGAAAGATTGAAGATAGCAACTTGATATTTGGCATGCATGTGTATCTCATGGAGCTGCACAATTTGAGTGGTGAAAGGTCAAGGTCATCCTTCAAGGTCAGAGGTCAAATATATGTGGCCCAAATCGCTCATTTTATGAATACTTTTGCAATATTGAAGATAGCAACTTGATATTTGGCATGCATGTGTATCTCATGGAGCTGCACATTTTGAGTGGTGAAAGGTCAAGGTCATCCTTCAAGGTCAAATGTATGGGTCAAAATTGCTCATGTAATGTCACTTCTGCAATATTGAAGCTAGCAATTTTATATTTGAAATGCATGTGTATCTCATGGAGCTGCACATTTTGAGTGGTGAAGGGTCAAGGTCATCCTTCAAGGTCAAACATCTTATAGGGGGACATTGTGTTTCACAAACGCATCTTGTTATTTATGCTTTTCTACTGATTGTTAATATTTTAAAAGAAAAATATTGGAAGAAATCAGGAAATCATTTTCAGGACAATGACATCATTCTACAAAATGTTCACCTAGCTATGTTCATGCTTTGTTTCATCTACTGAATTTATTCAGGAAAAAAAGAAATACACATTGTTGAAGCATTGGAAATTGAAAACAAATGTAAGGCATAAAAGCATTTTCAACTACTTTATTGCAAAATAGCAAAACATATTGTGCTTATATGCTTGATTTATGCAGAGATCATTTTAAAGGGAGACAACCAAAAAATATTAATATTAAACTGTATTTATCTCCCTTCATATTGTTTCCCATAATATCACGACTGTGATCTTATATTGCCTGCTGGGCACGTGTTCAATTATCTTGTCAGATTTCTTCAAATTCAAAAAGAAGCGATTTACAATAAAGTTAAGTAAAACAAGAAATATCTTTAAAAAAGATATACGGCGTTGATTGTGGTCGATGTTTATGAACGATCAAAAGTTATCTCTATGAGATAAAAAGTAGCAGATGCCTTTTTTCTGCGCAGTTCTTAGCTACATCATAAGCAAATCAATTACGGGGTGTTGCGCCAGATTTCGTGGCTTATTTTGCTTTATGTGATATTATTACTCAGATATCTATATTGCCACAATAGAAAAACACAAGAAACATGAAAATAAACGAGTGCATATAGGTCAGCCGGCAATACTCGAATCTTATTTAATTGCATAATAGTATAGCGAATTATTGTGCTCATGCTTAATAAACTGGTCTAAATGGATAAATATTTCTAATTAATTTTATCAAAATTGGTCCTTATCATGCAAATGTTGAAACCATATTAAAAATCGATGATTGACATACCACAATAATATCGCCGAATATCTTTATTTAGTATCTTTCTGATCAAAGTTTACGAGATGGCGTTTATATAAAGATTTCTGCAACTGACCGCAAACTGACCTTGATACCTTGCGGATTGGAATGCAATGCATTACAGTCACTACGTTATTGTCAGTAAGACCGGTGTAACACAATGATCGCAACCCCTTCTGCGAACTCTGGTGATGAACTGTATATAAACTCTGACTTTCACAAATGGCCGCGAATTGACCCGAAACCTCGCGGGTTGAAATGCAATGCAAGTAAGTACTAAATATGACAACATAGCCTTTAGTATAAACGCTTTTGCGCTGGTAATTCTCTGAAAATAAAAGGTGAACGCACAAACTGTATTTATGTCGAAAATTGATTGTAAAACTGATCTATCTATTGAGCCTTTTCATTAGAGATAAAATTGTTTCATGCAGTAAAACAGTGTTACAAAGACGCGGATATGTTTCCAATGTTCTGGTGTTATACTCAAATCAGCCAATGGAATAAATGAAGTGTATTCATTCGTACCTAGCCGCGGGAAATTTTATTTGAGTATTATTGGACACTTACAAAGGTCAAGTCAGGGTGAAAAGCTGGCGTAATACAGCTTACGCCGAAAAATGTCTGCATTAAACTGTTTGGAAAATTAAGCCTAATTTGCATCAACGTTAAGAGCGTTGATCAGGCGTAATTATTTAGATCATGCATAGATGAAATGCTAAAAATTAGGGATGCAAGAGGTTAGCCGGTTAATCGGTTAACCTATCAAAATGACCAGTTAACTGGTTACATTTTCGGGAAAAGGTTAACCTGGAAAAAATATTTGATGTTTTTTCATGGAATAACTCGTACGATTTTACTTTTTTCGCGTGACATACTGCCAACATGTCATCAATCAGTATTAATAAAGCAATTAATCAATACCTTTGTAATAACAAATAGGGGGTACGTTTTGATAACTGACATAATTGTTATTTTGACTCGCTAAAATTTAACTAGCGAACAGCGATGAGTGGGGCCTATCAGCGAAGACGTAATTGACACGTATATTGAACTCGCGATAAAAAACAGTTGAGACATTGGACGGCTTATTTTGATATTTTGTTAACCAATATCCAACACTGATTGCTCGCGAAAATACCATATTTATAAGTAACAATTTTATCAAGCATTGCATTCGTAGTTAAAATCTTCACGAGTTAACGTCTTTTTTGTTTATAAAAAATTAATATCATTATGATAATTTAGGTCCAACGATTCCACCATTACTGTCCGATGCAAGTTTTATTTAAGAAATCAAATTATTAACTAAGTAAATAATTAGACATCAATTTAAAAAACAAAACAAAAAAAACACGTTAATTTTAGTATTTGTGTAATTGCTTAAAATTTGCGCTATGATACGTTAAAGGCCCTATAAAGGTGGCAAATCCAATTATTATGCATATAAACTAGTATAATTTTTACCGGGTTAACTCTTGCCTAAAAAATGATTATAACACAGCTTAGGTGCAACGTTGTGAAGAATTATGGAAGATATACCCGTTTCATAATTGGAAGAAATGTTTACAATTTTGTAACTAACGTGATGTGTAGCCTCAAGGCGGTGACGTATGCTAAAAATAGCCGAAAGAAAATTCAATTTTAATTCTATTTTAAACAACTTTTTACCAGCAGAGAGTAACTTATTAGATCACTACAAACATGTTAACCATTTTGAAGAGACCTACTTTGTGAGTGATACCGGAAAACGTTGAAAATCAACGATATATTTTTGGTGACCGGAGTCACTTTCACTTTCACCTTCCCAAGAAAACAGCGATGTAAATAAACTGATTGTTTGTAAACACAATTAACTTGGAGGACACTGTATTTTGAGCTTAAAACAAGTTGTATTGCTCATTTTTGTATGGTTATGTCCAATAGCATATATATTTTGTTTTTTAACCTTTATAAATAAAATATGAAAAAAATATTTTAAAATGGGTAAATAATTATGGATTGTGACCTTTATAGAGCCTTTAACAAACATACGTAACTATCAGTATTTGAGATCATAATACTTAGTTACTTCGCTATTAAATAAATTTAATGTACTGATTATATTAAATATTCAACTTACATTTCGTTCACAATTAATTTAATTTGCATTTGTGTCCTTTATTTTGTCCACATTTTTGTATGTATATAATGAAAATCATACTCTACTACTTCAGCTACAAACGCTAAAACGCAAACAACAAAATATGCAATTATCGAATAGGAAAAGATGCTGATTCATTGAACACACATGACCCACTTTACGTCGAATTGAAACGGAAAAAAACTTTTCTATATTAAGCCAATTTGAGTTTAAAAAATTAAAACAGAATGATATGATGCGAATGTAATATAAGCGGCCTAAAAAAAAAGTTAATAAGATGTGAAAATGAACTTGTGTAGTTCTTTATAGTTTGTTACTCCTATGCATTTGCGCATGAAATAAATAAAATATATAGCATACATTTACAAAATTATTAAAATTAATTGTATAATACATTTTATTACAAACTGGCATGTTATCAACGCAAGCGATTTGAAATTGCTTTTGTTTCTAACAGAGCGGTTCGAGCGGTATATGACATTTTTTACGTTCTCTTAATCATGTTAACTACTTAAGGCGTTTCGGTTAACCGGTTAATAACTGGTTACGGAAAAGGTTAACTGGTTAATGATTTTTGCATCCCTACTAAAAATAGTACATATATTAAAAGCTTATAGTAACAACACTAGTCAGATATTAGCTGTAATATTAACACACTTAAAGCTAAAACAGACTTTCATACACCAGCGTATTAATCTATTCCAAGTTTCGGTCTCATCTTTGACTCAGCGAGAACAGCATATCTTCGACGTTCATGCAAAACTATGATATCATTTTGCTTTTGACAATTGAAAGCAAAGCCATTACGTTTCATGCAAAACAATGACATCTGTTTGCAAATTGTTTATGAAAAACTAGGATCATACGCTGATATAGTAAAACATAGGTACTTCCTTATCTTTCCTGGAATGGCATATTATTCATATTCACACCAAACTATGATGTCATTTTGCTATTGACAATTGAAAAGAAACAACATTAAGTTTAACGCAAATTAATTAAATAATTTTGGCAAATTGTTTATGGAAAAATGGTACTATAATGAATATTCATACTTGTATTTTAATTTTCATTGTTGTTTTGTTGCAAAATGAAAAGCAGGTCTTGTCAGTGGATTTTATCATCAGAATGCATCATTTTTGTGAGACTTAAAAGTTTACCAGTAATTTTTGCATATTATATTGTACTATATGGGCCGTGCTCTGTGAAAAAAGGGCTTAATGCATTTGCGACTACACTTTCCGCTTTTATGCTATTTTTTGTTTCAAGAAAGTCTCTACTTAGAAAAAATCCCGTTAAGTCAGAAAGTGTCGTCCCTGATTAGCATATGGACTGCGCAGGCTAATCTGGGATGACACTTTACGCACATGCAATAAACCCCTTTTTTACAGAGCACAGCTCATATTAATGTTTTAACATAATATTTTGAGCTTGCTTCATGTAATTCATTTTCATATATAATGTGTAGTGACAAGGTTTTGTATTAAATAACTTTAATGATAATATGCAACATATTTTATTGTTATGCTTGTTTGACAAGTCATTAATTACTGAGCATTTACAGGAAAATCATCTCTCCAGTAATTTCACATGGCATGAATTTGTATGACATGAAAGCATTGGAGAACCATGGTGACCTATAAAATTTCTTAAAAAGGGTAGATGTTTCTTAAACATTAAAGCCACATACTCAAAATCAACAAATATATCGTAAAATAAAAAAATAAAAAATCAGTGTTCCTTATAGCAACTGCAAGATTGGCTTTGGTTAGCGTCATCAGCACTATGTAGCTCTCATGAGTTGCCAATCTCACGGTCCCTCTTTAACTCTCACGGTCCCTCTTTAACTCTCACGGTCCGTCTTTAACTCTCACGGTCCCTCTTTAACTCTCACGGTCCCTCTTTAACTCTCACGGTCCCTCTTTAACTCTCACGGTTATTCTTTAACTCTCACGGTCCGTCTTTAACTCTCACGGTCCCTCTTTAACTCTCACGGTCCCTCTTTAACTCTCACGGTCCCTCTTTAACTCTCACGGTCCCTCTTTAACTCTCATGGTCCCTCTTTAACTCTCACGGTCCCTCTTTAACTCTCACGGTCCCTCTTTAACTCTCACGGTCCCTCTTTAACTCTCATGGTCCCTCTTTAACTCTCACGGTCCCTCTTTAACTCTCACCGTCCCTCTGTAAGTCTCATGGTCCCTCTTTAACTCTCATGGTCCCTCTAACTCTCACGGTCCCTCTTTAACTCTCACGGTCCCTCTTTAACTCTCACCGTCCCTCTTTAAGTCTCACGGTCCCTCTTTAACTCTCACGGTCCCTCTAACTCTCACGGTCCGTCTTTAACTCTCACGGTCCGTCTTTAACTCTCACGGTCCCTCTTTAACTCTCACGGTCCCTCTTTAACTCTCACGGTCCCTCTTTAACTCTCACAGTCCCTCTTTAACTCTCACGGTCCCTCTTTAACTCTCAGGGTCCCTCTTTAACTCTCACGGTCCCTCTTTAACTCTCACGGTCCCTCTTTAACTCTCACGGTCCCTCTTTAACTCTCACCGTCCCTCTTTAACTCTCACCGTCCCTCTTTAAGTCTCACGGTCCCTCTTTAACTCTCACGGTCCCTCTAACTCTCACGGTCCCTCTTTTAACTCTCACGGTCCCTCTTTAACTCTCACGGTCCCTCTTTAACTCTCACGGTCCCTCTTTAACTCTCACGGTCCCTCTTTAACGTTCTGATATTGTTGTGGGAAATAGTCATGGAATATATCGTCATACAAAAAAATAAAAACTAGCATTTCGTATCTTGTTGAATCTAACTAAATTGCCAGACCACATCTAGCATTGAAAGGTTGGCTATTGCTTGAAGGAAAATGATTTTTTTATGAGTTGAATTTATTTTTTTACGAAATATTCATTGAATTTGAGTATTTATATGACTTTAAGGTAGAAAGACAGGTTTTTCTCAGACATAAAATCACTGATGATGTTTCTCAGATATTAAATGACTCATTTTTCTCTGACATAAAATGACTGGCTTTTGTTGGTCTATGACATAAAATATCTCATATTTATCTGACACTTTATGATGACGTTTCTCTGATATTTAATGATTTATGTTTCTCAGCCATTTATTGTCAAATTGCAGGTATACTTAATGTAATTTGGCCATAGTGTACATATATATATATAACAACAATCCTCTTTTTTTAAATAGCGGGGTTTAACTTTAGAGAACTATTTATCCTACACACAAAAAATATTTATTTCTATTGTCAAATCATAAAGAATATATTTCACAATTTCATCACTTGAACATTCTCTAAATTTTACATGTTTTCCGATTCACACTTTATCTCTGTTTTTCAGAGTAGTCACCATGTTATTGAACTAAGAGTCTCAACAATATTGTGAACTGATACTAGAAAGTGCTACATTTACTATGGTTATGAAGGTTCTTAGCATCTCCTATCCTCTGGTTTTTGTGCATTGGTTGCTGGATCTGACCTAATTTGGATCACTTAAGAATTTAAAATCATTTGATCTGTTTATGAATTGTAGGAAAAATTACCACAATTTTGAATAAATGTTACAATAAAATAATCCATTCCAACGTCAGTAGTACAACTCACAATCAATACAAGCCCTTATTTTAACAGCCTATCTGCTTGCGTACAACTCTTATTATTTTTCAGTTTCATCTTTGTCGAACAGCATATTGTTGAAGTTTGGCCAAACAATTATTGCATTTTTTTACTTGATGAAAGAAATCAAACTTTATTAAGAATCAAATTAATGACAGCCATTTGTCTATTACCTAATTTGTCCACTTTTTTACAATAAATAAGTGCAGTCATGAATATTCAAGAAGTGCCGTCATGAATATTCAAGAAGTGCAGTCATGAATATTCAAGAAGTGCAGTAATGAATATTCAAAAAGTGCAGTCATGAATATTCAAGAAGTGCAGTCATGAATATTCAAGAAGTGCAGTCATGAATATTAAAGAAGTAGAGTCATGAGTATTCAAGAAGTGCAGTCATAAATGTTCAAAAAGTGCAGTCATGAATATTCAAAAAGTGCAGACATGAATATTCAATAAGTGCAGTCATGAATATCAAAAAGTGCAGTCATGAATGTTCAAAAAGTGCAGTCATGAATATTTAAGAAGTAGAGTCATGAGTATTCAATAATATTCAAAAGGTGCAGTTATGGATATCCAAGAAGTGCAGTCATGAAGTAGAGTCATGAGTATTCAAAAAGTGCAGTCATGAATATTCAAAAAATGCAGTCATGAATATTCAATAAGTATAGTCATGAATATTCATTCAAGTTATTTTGAATACTGAGTGGGTTCATCTGGTTATGAACAAGAGGGTCAAATGCCCTTGTAGGCTCACCTGATATCACAAGAAACTTCACTGATCTTATCTGCTGTGTGACATTGTGTCATAAATGTGACTTCTGACTAGCTTTTGTATCCCTTATGATCTAAGCAAGTGTCATGATGATTGGACAAAATATTTCACTTCTTGATTAAAACTAGCTTTTTCTTTAATTTGACCAAATTATGACCCCACAATGACCCAGTTTTTAACAGGGTCCAGACTTCATCGTGACAAATGTTTTGACAAAGTTTCATGAAGATTTGGCAATAAATGAGTTCTCTACGAGTATTAACAAGGTAGAAGTTGAGAACATACAACAGAAAATGCAAGACGGACAACAGATAAAAGGTGATCACGAAAAGTCAACATGAGCATGTCCAGCTCAGGTGTGCTAAAAATAGACCTTATGAGCGAAATAAGCAATATTAGACCTTATGAGCGAAATAAGCAATCATAGTGCAGCACTTAGGTTGAAGAGAAAAAAGCTGTAATAATAGGAACAATACACACAAGTATTTTCATTATTTTTTACCTCTCAGTTCCACTTGAACATTTCATAAACAAAGATAATAAGCAACAAGGTGGACAAAACAAGTAATGGCAACAAATATACGAGCCAAGTTCTGGGAAAACAGGGCCTAATTCATTTGCGTGTCGTCCCACATTTGATGGTGTTTTTTTAAAAAGAAGTCACATCTAAACAAAAATCAAGTCATGGTGGAAATTTGTGTGCCTGATTAGTTTGTGCAGACTTCACAGGCTAATATGGGGACATTTTTTTACACAAATGCATTAGACCCAGCTTTCCCAAAATGAGGCTCATCATATTACATGATTTCGTAATCTCTAGAATTGAGTGCATATCAATGACTACAAAACTTGTGGTATCAAGTTGAAAAAATACAAACTTTGTATGCAATAAAATCAATAAAGAGGTAAATGAATTCTCTTCCCATACAAAATGAACCTGCAGATATATTTAACATTCATTTCAGTGAATTTGGAGCAAAAGTGCTTGAAAAGCAGCATAACAGATCTTACTTTAAGTAATCCCAACTTAAGCAGCAAAGAGAACGCAGAAAAAATCATGGTCAACATTTTCAGCAGCCAACTACTGTGTTTGTTTAAACTTTACGAAAATTTACAAAATTGAAACATAGATTGAAATCGTAATGACACGGCAATAAATAAATAAAGAAAACAAACAACACAGCTTCATAAGAACATAACAATATGCAAATCGGTACAGTGTACACAATTTAATTTGTTTTGTTTCTACCTGTGTTAAACACAATAACAGCAACATAGCACATACCCAGTCAATGCTGGGGAAGAAAATTAATCTTGAACAATCTATCATGAATTATGTTAAAAAAAAATACATTTAGATCATGAGAAAGATCCCTAAACTGGTCAAGCTAATGTAATTAACTCTCTATTTCCTTCAAACACTATGCTTCTTAACATACTGTTAGTTCATTATTATTTGTTGGAAATTAATGTTTTGTTGATTTCATTGTATTTCCACCAATTTTACACAACACATCTAAATGATGACACATATTCCTCTTTTTTTCAAAATCAGAAATCCAAGAATTTATTTAAGTGTCAACAAAAGAGTCATATTTTGAAAAACCACAAAATTTCATGCCAACGAAAATACCAGTAAACGATTTTACAGTACCTTATTCTTCTTAATTAGTTTGTTATTCTTTGCATAAGTTTGCACCATTATCTGTATGGTAATTTCAGAACACTCATAAAAATGTACAAAAAGTAGTATCAAGAGTAAGTAATTAAGAAGCTGATTAAAACATTATTCATTTGTAACTCTTTATAATTAAACACAAAAACGAAATTAATTTATAAAGAGTATTTGCACATAGTTTAAAATATAAGAGTCTCTTTACCCTTGGGAATTTTTTTTTTCAGCTTAGAAAGCTGTCTTTAATTTAATCAAACATATAGTTAACATCTTCAGATGTGTGGTAACATATACACTCAAATAAACTAATAAATGCTCTTTAAACAGAACAATCTAACTGAAAAACAAATTAGAAACAATAAATAACACAATTGTATTTTTTGTTCGTGAAGATGTCTACCAGACAAGACTTAGTGTGAAAAACATTTGAATGAAACTTTTTATTTAGCATTTGAATGGCAATATTCATCATTATTTATAAATCATATTAAACATTGATAAAACACCAACTTAATGTGAGAAAAGCTGATTTACAGAATTATATGTGTAACTTAATGCACGAAAGCACACCATTTGTATGCAATACAGTCTACCACATCACCTCCACAATGAATACCAAAAAGTACAAACTGCTGAAGGTCATTCACGAGGTCAAGGTCAGGTATAGGAAGTGTGACCCACATTCCGACTATAACCAGGATCACTGCCGGCGTAACTTTCAGCATATTGCATCCATCCAGAGTTAAAACCTATATTAAAATTGGTCAGCACAAATAAACGTATGTCAATCCGGTTCAGACTTCTGGAATCTGGGTCAAGGTTGTGTTGGTACTCTCGGGCTCCAACGCTGCGTCAGTTGGAACAGGGGTCATGCGACGCAAAGATGGAGACAATTTAGACTGCACTGTCTGGAAATAGTTCTGAAAACACAAGACATCATTTGAGTTGTGTTCTCAGCAAACAGGGCATAATGCATGTGCGAAGTGTCGTCCCAGATTAGCCTGTGCAGTCTGCACAGGCTAATCAGGGACGACACTTTCCGCTTTTATGTTTTTTTTAGTTTCAAGGAAGTCCCTCCTTACCTTAAATCAAGTTTAGGCTGAAAGTGTTGCGGACTGCAAAGGTTTATCTGGGACCACACTTTACGCAGATGCATTATGCCCAGTTTTCTCAGAACACGACTCATTTTAATAGATATGGTGGCATGTAGTGAACATGAAAAAAAGAATTTTTGTTTTATGTAGCGCTCATTATTGATTTAAGTGTTAATATGTTATAATAGGATAACCTATAGACTAGTCATAATCTACAGACTAATTAACCCTTTATATCTTAGATACGTATTTTGATGCATTTGTAGATCCTTAGAAAGCTAAATTTAATTAAAGGCCTTTCTTACTAGATCCAAGTTTTAAAGGTTTCAGTCCCAACCTTTAGATACTGATGAGCAGCAAACAGCATAAAACCTTAACAGACTGCGTGTTACTCGCAGGCTGTTCTGGTTTTATGCTGGTTGCAAAAGCCATTTTCACTTTGCTTCTTATGGGGGAAAGGGTTAAGATTTTCATTGATTGTATGGGACAAAGGCAATTATAGCACTGGTGGGGATTACTCTATTACCTGTGAGAGGACGTCCCCGTTCACCCTGCGCACCTTGTAAAGGTGTCTGTAGCGAGACTGGTGCGGATTTTCCCGGGGCTTCTCCTTAGTCCGTGCTGCTCGCTTCAACCGGAACTCACGGCAACGCCGGTTCTGCATCACTAAAGAGAGGAAACAGATAGAATAGAGAAGTCAGTTTAACCCTTCACCACTCAGATACACACTTTGACGCATTTGTAGTCTCTTCGAAAATCAAATTAATTGAAGGCCTTTCTTACTAGATTCAAGTGTTAAAGTCGTCATTTCCATACGTAAGGTACGAATGAGCAACAAACAGCATAAAACCTGAACAGACTGCCAGTAACGCACAGGGTATTCTGGTTTCATGCTGGTTGCATAGATCATGAAGTTTGCTTTTGAGCGGGAAAAGGTAAAACTCCGGATATTGTTTAAGGATTATTACCAATTTATTCAAAATCACCAACATTACCATGCTGTTTTGTAGACAGTTTTTAAACCCCAAATTTTAACATGAATGTATTTATTACTGTTTAATATAAACATGACTGATATGTGCAAAAGCTTTTATGTTGTTTGCCAGAATGGGAAGGTAATTATTAAACCACTGTTCAAAAGTTAGGAATTGAGAGAGGGATTGTCAAGAAATTAATTCCTATAAGGAAGGCAACTCTTAAATATATATCAGGTTTTTTTTTCCTTCTTTGGGACCCGCCGAAAATCGGCCCTTTCCCCTCGGATTTTTTTTCCCCTCAGCTTGTAAATTTTTCCCTAGATTTCATTTTCCCCTAAAAAAAAAAAAAAAAAAAAAAAATTTTTTTTTTTTTTTTTTTTTTTACCTTTAAATATTTAAGTAAACCTGATCCACTATAGAAACTAGAAAAATCTTGCATAATTAAATTATCTGTTGCCTTGAATTTGTTTTAAAAACAGTAAAATATGTTAAATTGATTATTTTAGACTTTGCTTATTTTCCCCAAAATCCAGCTTTTCGCACAATTTTCTTCCCCAAAATTCGACGTTTCGCGCGATTTTTTTCCCCTCAAAAAAGGCCAGGCCCTTTCCCCAAAATCAGATAAAAACCCCTGTATATATATATAAATTATCTCTCTTTGATGGCTATATATATATATATATAGCCATCAAAGAGAGATAATTTATTTATATTTATGTTACCAGAGATAGGATGATCAATATCTGAATATCCAAAAATAAGGAATATGGAAGAAGAGGATTTCATTCATGACCATAATAAGATAACACATACACAAATATAAGTTACTTCAAATATGAAAATAAGAACTGGCAAACTGAAAAGTCATCTTGAAAGAATGAATAAACATGTACCAATTACAAAAAATGCCATACAACACAAGTTGTTCAATCAATAAATTATTTCTCACTCTATGGTTGAATATGTCAAAATATTAATATTTGAACATCATACCAACACATGGTTGTACTATCTTATTTACTTCAAATCCTTAACATTAAGAAACATAAAACATTACCTCAACATCAGTGTACTCACCATTTCTATGATTGAATCCTTTGCCAGTAATCTTCCACTGAGTGACGGCCCCAACAAAGGAGCAGAACGGCCAGCAGCCGAGTATGACCCACGTGTACCAGCACAGCGGGGGAGACAACTCCGCCTTACAACGGTCCTTCAGGTAGAACATCAGCATGAACTGCTCGATGAAGTAGTCAATACACGAGATCATGAGTATACCACCGAACACACTGCTACCCAGAATTGTTCCCGCTTTTTGGAATCGTAAAGTGACCAGAGCGAAAATGATTCCCGTACCCACTAGAACTCCAATGGGTATCCACAAAGTCTGCGGATGAATAAACTGTTCCAGTAGAATGAGAACACAGACGGCAACGGAGACCCCGAGATTGAACCCGGTGATGAACAGACCCACGTATTGCACGAGCATGGTCAGTAGGCCACAAAGAATGCCCGCACCGAGCGCAATGCCCGCGTTGATGAGAGGCGTGAACGTGCGCTCCTCCATACAGATCAGATAGACTAGAATGGCACCGAACAGGAAACCAGTCAGGAACATCACCATCTTGAAACAGCGGTACCCTGCAACAGACAAGCGGGATACTAAATTATCATAGCGGTACCCTGCAACAGACAAGCTGGATACTAAATTATGTGACAAACATAATAAAGCAGAATATGCATATGAATCTGATTTTACACAGATCCACTAACATATAAATCATATCATGTTTGTCTCTTTCCATTTTCGAACGATACTCATCTTAAATGCATTAACTTTGTGAGTAACGGTAGACTAACTCCAATTTCCCAACACTGATTTCCGTGATGCACATTCACTGTGAAGATTTGTAATGAATGTTTGTTGTTTTTATCTCAAACATTATATTTTGCGTTAATTGACACACGCATTAAATTATTCCGTAATAACCATATGATATCCGTTGTTAATTTTAATGTTATTTATCATTTTCGCCACGCATCGCATATTTCTCGTCTGCTTGCCGCCATCTTGGGCGTGTGTAAAAACAGGCGTTTACAATCGGGATACATCGACTATCGTCGGTATCCTCCGCAATATAGAGAGAGATGTGGATAGCAACGTAAAATCGTATTCGGCTAAATTCGCGAAAAATACGTAAGTCAGTTGTTGTCCGGCGACGATTCGCGACTCGATCGGCACTCATTCGAAATTATTGCTAAACTACATTGTAATCTTATTGGCTTTATTGGGAAAATTTTGTCTTTTTTTGGGAAATTTTAATCAAATTTTTGGGAAAAAACGTCATTTTTTGCAATTGGGAAGCAGCCGAATATCGGCTGTAATTTCTGGCAAAAAAAATCACTGTAGCGGTACCCTGCAACAGACAAGGGGGATACTAAATTACCATAGCAGTACCCTGCAACAGACAAGCGGGATACTATTACAATAGCGGACCCTGCAACAGACAAGCGGGATACTAAATTACCATAGCGGTACCCTGCAACAGACAAGCGGGATACAAAATTACCATAGCGGTACCCTGCAACAGACAAGCGGGATACTAAATTACCATAGCGGTACCCTGCAACAGACAAGCGGGATACTAAATTACCATAGCGGTACCCTGCAACAGACAAGCGGTATACTAAATTATCATAGCCGTACCCTGCAACAGACAAACGGGATACTAAATTACCATAGCGATACCCTGCAACAGACAAGTGGGATGCTAAATTACCATAGTGGTACCCTGCAACAGACAAGTGGGATACAAAATTACCATAGCGGTACCCTGCAACAGACAAGCGGGATACTAAATTACCATAGCGGTACCCCTGCAACAGACAAGCGGGATACTAAATTACCATAGCAGTACCCTGCAACATACAAGTAGTATACTAAATTATCATAGCGGTACCCTGCAACAGACAAGCGGGATACTAAATTACCATAGCGGTACCCTGCAACAGACAAGTGGGATGCTAAATTACCATAGCGGTACCCTGCAACAGACAAGTGGAATTCTAAATTACCATAGCGGTACCCTGCAACAGACAAGCGGGATACTATTACCATTGCGGACCCTGCAACAGACAAGCAGGATACTAAATTACCATAGCGGTACCCTGCAACACACAAGCGGGATACTAAATTACCATAGCGGTACCCTGCAACAGACAAGCGGGATACAATATTACCATAGCGGTACCCTGCAACAGACAAGCGGGATACTAAATTACCATAGCGGTACCCTGCAACAGACAAGCGGGGTACTAAATTACCATAGCGGTACCCTGCAACAGACAAGCGGTATACTAAACTATCATAGCGGTACCCTGCAACAGACAAGTGGGATACTAAATTACCATAGCGGTACCCTGCAACAGACAAGCGGGATACTAAATTACCATAGCGGTACCCTGCAACAGACAAGTGGGATACTAAATTACCATAGCGGTACCCTGCAACAGACAAGCGGGATACTAAATTACCATAGCGGTACCCTGCAACAGACAAGTGGGATACTAAATTACCATAGCGGTACCCTGCAACAGACAAGCGGGATACTAAATTACCATTTAATATGAGCCTCGCTCTGGAAACACAGGAGCTTAATGCATGTGTGTAAAATGTTGACCCAGATAAGCCTGTGTAGTCAGCACAGGCTTATGATGGACAACACTTTCTGCCCACAATGGATTTAGGAGTTGTTCAAAACGAAAAATTCCATAAAAGTCAAAGTGTTGTTCCTAATTAGCACATGCTGGGAAAACACTTTTATCACATGGATTAAGCCCCCAAACATGGAAAGCATTGCTAAACAACTTTATTCTACCATACAAACAATCAAGGAAGCTATTTTAATATACCCTCATAAAGGACAGTTTAAATATATGATTATGCTAGTTACATTCCATAAGCATTGAGTTTTTAAAATGCAAAAGGTAAATTTCCAATCATTATAACTGGCCTATGAGTCAGCAATCATTCACTGGAGTTTAATAAAACGGTCTCCAGGTGAAGTGCTTATACATGTATGCAGGGTTTATTCCACTACTTTGAGAATGGGGCCAGGTTTCTTTGGATTGTAAAAAAATCACAGCATTAAAATTGGGATATTGGGGTTGCTGTTGTTTAGCTAACAAATGTTTCAAATTGAGAGTAAAAATGTTTTGAATATTAATATATTTACTAAGGTTCAACACATAGAGATGGATGGGAGATGAACTAAATGGCCCAGGATTTAAATGAAACAAAAAACACTGGTAATATGTATATATTTTATATGTATAAGGCAGGGGAAAAAGTATTGATGTGACATTTGTTTAAGCTCATGAAGATTCTATTGGGAAGAATGTGTCATAAATGTATTTTTAAAGTCAAGATTAAGAAAAATATGTACTTGTATTCATTTGGGACACCTGGACATTGTAAGTGATCAACGTAAATGTGTGGTATGCAACCTAAATGTGTGGTATGCAACCTAAATGTGTGGTATGCAACCTAAATGTGTGGTATGCAACCTAATTGAGCCTCACTCTGTGAAAAAGGGGTTTAATGCATGTGCTAATCTGGGAAGACACTTTTAGCCTATACTGGATTTTTGTAAAGAAGGGTCTGAGCCCACTGCACAGGCTAATCTGGGACGACACTTTACGCACATGCATTAAACCCCTTTTTACAGTGAGGCTCAAATAATATCGAGAATGAATATCACTTAATTTGTTCTTTAATGCCCATTTAGAAGCAAAGTGAAAATGGGTATGTGCAAACAGCATAAAAACCAGAACAGCCGGCGAGTAACTCGTAGTCTGTGCAGGGTTTATTCTGTTTGCTGCTCATCAGTATCTAAGGGTTGGAACTGAAACCTTTAAAACTTCGATCTAGTAAAAAAGGCCTTTAATATAATTTAGCTTTCTAAGGGAATACAAATGCATGAAAATACGTATCTAAGTGTAAAGAGTTAAATGCCCTTATTATGCTGATGTTAGGATAACAGTTATTCCAAAGTAGTTTAGAAACCTTCAAAATATGTTGTCAAACTACTTAAAAGCTCTAAAAAAATTGTGTTCAGAAAAACAGGCATGTTTATTAATAAGTGTTTACAAAAAAAGTGAATATGTCAAAAATATGTAGTATAAAATAAGAAAAAAAAATTTAACAAAGAAAATAAGTACAAATAAGTGCAGTTATTAAACTATTGACTTGACAATGTGTGGTCGCTATCTATATTATTCTCATCTATGTCAGTCATTCCGACAAAACATATTTATTTGCTGTCAGAGTGTCTATTTGAATTGATCATTCTTCAAGATGATGTATCTGTTTTGTATTTACTTTAACACATGTTGTTGTAGATGTATGTTAATAACGATTATCTCTATATGCAGCGATTTTGCCCAATTGGGAAAAGTACTGGTACCAACCCAATTGTGAAAATTGTGTGTGAAAAACCCTAAAATTGGGAAAATTTGCATCGAGAAATCTTCATATTGGGAAAATTGGTGTTATTAATTTAATTTGTTGCTCCCAAATACTTTAAAATTGATAACTAAGTGTTGTCAAGTTGTCTGTACTATATTTACTTAGGTTCAAGTCATAGAGCTGCATAGGGAAACTTACTTAATGTTATTTAAATTTAAAACATTTTTTTTTTTTAAACCTTCAATTGGGATTATTGGGAAATTTATAGTTTTTTCCTAACTGGCAAAGTGCCGTTTACCGGTACTTTATAAAGAAGGAAAAAAATCGCTATGGTTAAGTCAAAATAAAGTTTTCTTTTCTGTTCTGCATTATTTCTGTATTTAGGATGAAACACTTTCTTTGACCATCCCAATTAATTGAAAACACAAAAAGGAATACCATTATGCTGTCTGTTTATTTGTTAAAAGCACCACTTCTGGTTTGATAGCCCTTGAAACACAAGGAGAGTGCATTCTTGACATGAAACATTCACTGTATTATCTAACATCACAGCCGTCCTAAATCAACTTACATTATCACTAATAGCTTTCCCATGTAATTGACAGCCAATCTGTCATTTTAGGCTTGGATTAATTAGTCAGCAATTAGATGGAAAATAGAGCTTTACAGCTAGGTATGTAAATGTAACACAATCAGTCATGTGGTATATACATAAGGTAACTTACAGACTGGTCAAGCTTTTACTGTAAATCATTTTCGACAGGGAGGTGATGAACACCTTTGTCTATTTTATGGTGATAGAAAAGTATGTATGGGCTAGGCATTGTGAAAAGGGGGTTTAATGCATAAGCATTAAGTGTTGTTAAAGATAAGCCTGTGCAGTCTGCACAGGCTAATCAGGGATGACACTTTCCGCTTTTATAATATTATTCTTTTACAGGATGACTGTTTTTGACCAAAATCCAGTTTAGGCAAAAAGTCACAGGCTAATCTAGGATAACACTTTACACACATGCATTAAACTCCCCTTTTACATAGAACGGCCCATATTTTTTATAACAGGGAAATCCTCTTTCACTTTTTTCTAGAGGATTGTGGTTGTGCCATCCCATATTTTATCATACATTACACATCAAACACTTAAACAGTAATTGTCACATGAATGACATCAAAGAGTTTTTGCTACTCATTGATTGCTATTGATTGATATTAATTGCTTGTATATGGAAGAAAATCAATGGTTTCCCTCGGCAACTTAAATATTGGTGTTGTTTCCAACTGAAAAACCCCGAAACTTGTGTAACTTCGTGGTGGATTTTTTTTATGCTGAAAGGGACCTTTATGAAAAAATTGACAAAATTATTTAAAAAATATTCAGATTTGCAAATTTTCGTTGTTGTTTTTTTGCAAGTAAACAGTAACACTGAACATTTACCATGCTCTAAAATATCCATTATAGGCATCTTTTCATGATTTAAAAACCTGAAAATTATCAATCGTTACAAACGCGAAATGATTGTATAATTTGGAAAGTTCTGTTGTTATCGCTTTTATTTTGTTACACGATGATTGCTTAATACAGTGTAAAATACCATCCGTAATTATGTCAGAACGGATGGTCCGGTTAAAGAGTTAGTCTTTTACTCCAAGGGTCAGTGGCTCGAGCCTTAGAGTGTATTACTTTTTTTTCTTTCTTTAATTTATTTTTTAATGGAACTCTATAGTTCCAATGATTACATTTATCAATTTAAAGCATTTAATGACAAACTTGAAAATATGAAAAAAATTGTGACAAGGTCCTTTTAAGGTTATAATTGCTTGTTATATAAATTTGACATTTGAAAATACAAAATCTTTCTGGAAATGGCAAGGTGCAAAGCCCCAACAGACAGGTAATATGATTATTCAGATTATTTGATCTGTCAAGAATTTGTTGATTTGCAAAGTCCAAAGAATTTCTTAATTCCTTACATCCAAAGATTTTTTAAAGTAGGAAATCTAAAGAATTTCTTAATTAACTTGATCCAAAGAATGTCTTGATAACCTAAATCCAAAGAATTTCTTAATTAACAACATCCAAAGAAATTGTTACTGTGACACTTTCAATTAAAATGTAAATAATGGTCTTTTCATTTCCATAGGATTTTTCCTAATACATGTATTAATTAAATTGCAAAGAATTTCACACCTTTTGTTTTGACAAATCCGACGGGACCTCAGGGCAGAGGTGTGTGTGTGTGATTGATAACCAGTATAATATTTATTATTATGCTTTATATTATATTTGCTGCATGTATACACTGATAAATAAACAATAATAACCAATAATAAGGTAAGTTATTAATGTTTTGAAATGGAAAAGGATGCACCTTTAAACATGTTACATGTACTGTGACTCAAACAAACTTTCCTGAGGAAGGTTGTAATGTTCTATCTCAGTGTCACACCTGGTATTGATCACATCAACAAGAAAATATATGGGCTGTGCTCTGTGAAAAGGGGGTTTAATGCATGTGCCTAAAGTGTCGTCCCAGATTAGCATGTGCACTTCGCACAGGCTAATCAGGGACAACAATTTCAGCCTAAACTTACTATTTGCTAAGAAGATACTTTTTTAAACAAAAGACTGCACAAGCTAATCTGGGACAAATGCTTCAAACCCCCTTTACACAGAGCATGTCCCATATTTTTAGGGAAATCTATGATCATGTTTTTATGATTTTTTATGGAAATGCCTTGAAAATGAAGTTTTTTTTTGTCTTTAATGATGACAGAGATTTATTTAGATAGGCTTTCATTTTTTAAAGAGAAACAAATATTTTTTTTTATCGTTAAGAAATTAGATGTTGTTGTTGTTTACATTTTAGGCCTTGTATACACCGTTGGCTAAAATGCAAACCTGAAAACTGCCCCACATCCTAGCAGTCCTGAGGTTTCAAATGAACCGGAATCATTTTCAAAATAAAAAAATAGTTCATTAATTACCACAAAGGTTCTTGTTTATTTTAAGGAAGATAATTGTACAAAGTATGAGAGTTTTGTAATGTTCACAGGGCTTTACTAAAGAAATATAAGGACATTTGACCCGCCCTCATTGAACCCAAGTTTTTAACCGAAAGGAACCATTTTCAAACGTAGCGGAGATAGCATTAACAAATGTTCTTCTCAAGTTTCATGAAGATTGAACATAAAAATGTAACTTCAAGAATGTTCACAATGTTTCAATATAGCCATGTAAAGAAAACTGCCCTGACCCCTATAAATTATTTTTTCAATGAACCAGAATAATGTTTGAAGAACTAGGCCAAGACACCATTACAACAAATGTTGTCTGTATTTTTCAAGAAGATTGGGCAAAAATATGACCTCTAGAGTTTTGACAAGCTATTCTTTAAGTTTGATCATGTGACTTATATTTTGACCTCAAGTGGTCCTGTTTCCAATTGAGATATCAATACTTGAAAAAATGTTCTGACCACGTTTCACATCGTCGGATACCCACGACTTATTCATTCCTTACTCTCCAGCATTAGCCGTGGGACAATATAAGCAATACACGCAGTTTTGACCTTAACTGTAACCTTTCAGTAGACCAACGAAATCGCAGTTTACAAAAAGAATTTCGCTTTGGAGGTTTCAATGCTTCGCCTGGATTATTGCGATTTGATACACCAAGCTTTTCCATCCACCTGTCCGAGTGATTAAAAAGACATCGCGTCCATGTAAGAGACTAGAGATACTTTTACTCTGATAGTCGTTTAGATTCTCAATTTTAAAGTATACGCATGCACGACGAAATTCCATTTCTACGGACGACGCAATTTTGACAACAAACCCGAAGTATCTATAGTACGAGTTGTATCATTGGTAAAAAATATCCTCATGAAACCGTGAGAGATCCAATGAATTTACTGGATTTGACACACCCTAAAACGGTGAAAAGAGCTCGTTATGTCCCACGGTCGATAAAAGGAGAGTAACGGAATGGGTCGAACGTGGTAATCCGACGATGCATGTTTCATAGACATTGGCAAATAAATGTGACCTCAAAGTTCCCATTAGTAACAACAGCAGACAAAATTTTTAATCACAAAAGTTCATCATGAGCATCGTTGTGCTCAAGTGAAATAAAAAAAGGCCAGTGATTCCTGAATTTTCAGTGCCAAAATGGCCTATTTCCTTGTTATAAGTTACATTAAATAAACTTTACTCACCGAAAAAAGTGTATAAAATCCCAAACAGGAAACAAATAGCACAGGTCACTGATGTGGGGATATCATAGTTAGTGTTAATGACATCACATGACGTGATATTCCACAGTTTCCCAGGTGACAGCGTAGTGGTCATATTCAACATGAGCACTGTATACGCCTCCGATGTCATGTCGGGGTGTTTTAGACGTGCATCAAACTCCAGGCTACTTAATTCCGGTTCTGCCATTTTACTTGTAGGTTCAAATGGCTTTTGTAGAATGAGCACTATTGTCTTAATGGTTCTTCTGCTAAGAAGATTTTCAGCAACCAAATAATGAGGGGTGGATGCATTTCTGTTCAAAGGCTGTCAAGTCTGAAATGAAAAACATCACATTTCTGAAAAAGTTGTTGAATAAAAATTGAGCTTTTCTCTGGGAAAACAACATTGACTGCAAAGGTTCATCAGGAAGGGCACATTCGCTTCTATCGTCTTTTTAAAGTTGTTTCTTAGTGAAAATCCAGTTTCACATATAGTGTTGTCCCAGATTAGCCTTTGCAGACTGCACACACTGATCTACGACGCAGTCCGCACAGGCTTATCATGGACAACACTTTCCACTTTCATGATATTTTTCGTTTCAAGTAGCTCCTTAGCAAAAATCTAGTTTAAGCCGAAAAGTGTCGTCCATGATTAGCCTGTGCCTACTTCACAGACTTATCTGGGATAACACTTAGCACACATGCATTAAACCCCCTTTTCACAGAGCGCAGCTCAAAATACAAGACTATGGACTCTTGGAACTAGTTCTAGCACTCTTCTGATGAAAGATACTCTGAGAAATAAAATCTGTCAAATGCCAACACTATGAATTAAACCCAACTGCTACTATTCCGAAGAAAATTCACACAAAATTACTTGCTTATATTGTTTATAGTATTGAAAGAGAATGCAACAACAGTTATTGTGTTGCTGTTTAAAGTTCACATAATTTTCTGGTCATTTTATACTTTTTATCATTTCACTTACAAATCATAACTATGTAAACAATACAATTTGAACTAATCCAATGAGCAATTCCAAGACATAAATATATCAGTTGTGATCATACAGAATCTTAAATCTGTTACAAGATGAATTGACAGGAATCTTTTGATAAACTTACATCCATAGACAACAATGCATAACACTTGATACCTGCTTTGATAAACTTACATCCATAGACAACAATACATGACAATTGGTACCTGCTTTGATAAACTTGCATCCAAAGACAACCTAACACTTGATACCTGCTTTGAAATAAGAGATGTGATTTAAAATTGACAATTTATCCCTTTATATATATGTGTCTCATATATGAAGAGACTGAGTGACAGACATAGAAAGAAGACAATCTGACATGTTTGTATTTAATGGGGATGTGCTAAAGCCTATTCTGATTTAATTATCAATCCCATTTAATCATTAACAATAACAACTCAATCAAATAGGAACCTTTCCTTTAATCCTCAGATCAATACCATGTGCAATAAACGTAACACAAACATTACACATTATCCAAGCACAGTAAAGTACATAAATACATCCATAAACATGAAGTGTATTTTCTCCACTGGATACAGAACACTCAATATCAACATTAAATAAACAGTGTTGAAATCTTGTAATCCTGTTAACTACTTAAATTGTTTTTAATCCCAGGCATTTATCAAATAATCTTGCAGGGAATAAGTAAAGGTTATTTTTACCTAATTCAAATGTGTGAAAAGTTTAGATACACAAAATAAGACGTAATAAATATTAATTAGAATCTAAATCTTTTCACGTTTTGGTAAATTGACAAAATTAACAAAAATTGTTTCAGATTTGCAAATTGTTGTTGTATTTATGATATTTGTGAGGAAACAGTAATACTGAACATTTACCAAGCTCTAAAATGTCCATCATATGCATCTTTTGACAATTTAATAACCTGAAAATAATAAAGCGTTGCAACCAGAGGGCCAGATAAGATGCGTATTTGCATACAATACGCATGAAAAAAATGAAAATACACATGACTTAAAATTTTGTTGAGTAAAAAAACTCCTGGCTAAATTCGGATTACACATCGTGTGCAATTTCAATGCGTATTCGCCATTTATATATGCAAATAAATTCATGTAAACATGACTGGTTCCCGTCATTGTGTCCACACTGGTAAACAGGTAGTGACATCGCCATCTATGTATAGAATGTGGTTTTCGACCTAATTTACTCCTCATCCAGAACGGTATCATTTCAATTTGGCCCACGATAAAGGCTGATGTTGACACAACAGGCTCCCTGCTGCATTGTTGAGAATCGATGAACGCTTATAGTGAAAACATTTAGCAACACATTCGATAAAACCCGAATCACCCAACTTCAAGCATATAAGTTTTGCTATCACTTCATCTTGTGTGTGGCACTATGAAACAAACTTTTTCCTTCAAGCACTTTTTAAATGGCAACCGAAATACACATATAATAAACAAGTTTTACGGATACCACCCGCTTACCATTCAGATTACGTGACTAAGCACATGTTTAAACTGTTAGATATATTGAATCCGGTTTGCAATCAATGAATTCACTTAAATCATAATGTACATGCAATGCGAAAACTTGCTGTTTGCTTGTTTTTCATATGACCGTCACGATCTATGCCGTCCTGACCGGCAGTCTCTGTTCCGAAAGCGCTTTTTATTTTGTGACGCATGCCGCAGCGTCTGCATGTGTTTGTGTTTTATTGTCATGTAAATAAAACAAGGGACAAAATTGTCACAAAACCAGGTTTTCATTGTGAAAAAAAAATCTGATAAAGGGAGAAAACTCAAACTGAACTTTTGAAATGACCAAAAAAAATTAACCCCCTTTGTAAGTTTTTTTTTTTTTTTAAATCTATTTTTAGTCGTGGCGACCTTGACATTGGAGATATTGACGTGATTCTTTCGTGGGACACACCGTCCCATGATGGTGAACAAATGTGCCAAATGATTTTAAAATCTCACAATGAATGACATAGTTATGGCCAGGACAAGCTCATTTATGGCCATTTTTGACCTTTGAACTCAAAGTGTGACCTTGACCTTGGAGATATCGACGTAATTATTTCGCGCGACACACCGTCCAATGATGGTGAACAAATGTGCCAAATGATTTTAAAATCTGACAATGAACGACATAGTTATGGCCCGGACAAGCTTATTCCGCCAGCCCGCCAGCCAGCCCGCCAGCCAGCCAGCCCGCCCGCATTCGCCAATCTAATAACCAGTTTTTTCCTTCGGAAAACCTGGTTAACAAAAAGTAATGGCGGGCCAATAAAAAATATGGTATATTTTTTTAAGTGGCTTGCCAAATCAAGACGGAAAAAGAGATTAATGGCTGTTTATAAGCCAAGTGCAAAAAACAACAGAAAAACTGTTAAATAAAACAAAAGTGATCGCTTTATTGTGTAAAAGACTGCTTGTTATAGTGAGTTAACACTACATGTACAATTTATTATTAATTCTGATCCTTTCAACATCAATACTTCTTAAAATTATCAGATTTTGATTTTTACTCATCAATTAAAAAATTCATGAGTGAAATACCCCTCGGCTGAAAAAATTATCTGGAGCTCTGGTTGCAACGCAAATGGATTGAATAATTTGGAGAGTTCTGTTGTTGTGGTTATATTTTGTGACACTAGAAGGATTGCTTATATAAAGTATAAAATAAATCACTCAATGTATCAGAGCACAGATGGCCGAGTGGTCTGAGCGTTAGACTTCTACTCCAAAGGTCAGTGGTTCAAGCCCAGTTGAGGGTTTCTTTTTTTTCTTTCTTTAATTTTGTTCTTGTTTTTTTACTGGAGCTTTTTAGATCCAATGTTTACATTTATCAATATAAAGTATTTAATGACAAACTTCAATACATGCCAAAATCTGTGAAAAGGCCCCTTTAATCAATATTGTTCATGGTGATAATTAATTTCTTATAATATAAACAAAGAGATAATAAAGCTGACCAAGCAGGAGATACCATTATATTATAGAAATGTAAACAATCAAGTTATAATCTCTATCACACTTTGCAAAGAATGGTATAAATTGTGCAATATTGACTAAACAATTACTCAATTTACCATTAATTATATTTTTTATTGATTGGATATATGCCTGTTATGTTATTTTACATTTGAAAGTAAAAGTGTACTAAAATTATTAGCCTATTAACTTATAGAAGTTATTGATTAAAGCTGCAGCACTTTCCTTTTAAATAGTGTCAAGAAACCTCTTGAAAATAAATTGAAAATGTTGAACATATAAAGCATTGACATACTACTGTTTTGAACACTTAAGTTGTTTGGACACCAAAGTGCTATGCCACAATGCCCTTTGTTTACACAACAGCAAACAACTGAGTGCCTTCAGCGCTTTGATTTACATATGACCAGATGATGATGCAAGTTTTGTTACAGCAAAAGGTGACTATCATTACTAGGTCAATGTCGGACAACATTGCATACCACTTCAAAAGCACCATATCAATGTTCTATGCCTATTATCTGATAAACTCTGATAGTGGTCACCATCTGATGTCCCTAGCACAGAAAATGAAAAATAAACATGTACCTCTGATCCATAAATAATAACTGTTCAATGCTCCAGCTAGGATTTGAAATGGGCAGGGGGGGGGGGGCTATTTTGTCAAAAGGGCACTTTGGACGCGAAGTATTTTGTCAAAACGGCTCTTTCGAGCGCGCGGGCGTATCTGGAATGCTCCCTGTTGCATATTAATTTATTCTATTAATAATTGTTAGAATATATTATTCCAATTATTATTAAACCATTCAAATAAAATGTTTACCATGAGGAATCCATTAATTACAATGTAATAAGAGATTTATTAATTATCATATGTCCAAAAAAATAATAGTAAACGGCAGGGTGGGGCCTCGGAAGTGCAGGACAGGGCTTCGGAAGGGCAGGACAGGGCTTTGGACGGGTAGGACAGGGCTTCGGACGGGCAGGGTGGAGCACTCTTCCATTCAGGCCTAGCTGGGGCAGTGAACTGTTGATCTATAAAACTCTATGTAAGAGACCACAAGGCATAGTTCTTAAGTATATCTTATAGGAAATCTCCTTTTCCACACACACTTATACATAATATACAAATAATTATGTGTATAATATCATTATACCCATTGCTTATTGACACAGTTAAATATTTGTTAAATAATGTTGAATACCTTGTAGAAAAGAGATTATGTGGAAAAGCTGGACAAAAAAGTCTTATTCCAAAAACAGTTTAAAAGTGAATTAACACTTCTACCCAAAATAAAATGTTTAAAATATTGGTCCATTAATGTATTATTGTCATTTGAAATCTGTAAAGTAAAATAGCATTTGTAGTTTTCAATAATTTGATATATTTTGTATTCAACTGTCTTCTAGCTGATTGTAATTATTCAACACTATTCAAACGAGTATAGATTTGTTGGTAAACATTAATACAATAAAAACAAGGGCTGTTTGTAAAACATGCATGCCCCCCATATGGGCTCTACGTTGTAGTGACAGCCATTGTGTGAATATGTTTTTTGTCACTGTGACCTTGACCTTTGACCTAGTGACCTGAAAATCAATAGGGGTCATCTGCCAGTCCTGATCAATCTACCTATTAAGTTTCATGATCCTAGGCATAAGCGTTCTTCAGTTATCATCCGGAAACCATGTTAATATTTCGGGTCACCGTGACCTTGACCTTTGACCTAGTGACCTCAAAATAAATAGGGGTCATCTGCTAGTCATGATCAATGTACCTATGAAGTTTCATGATCCTAGGCATAAGCGTTCTTGAGTTATCATCCGGAAACCATTTTACTATTTAGGGTCACCGTGACCTTGACCTTTGACCTAGTGACCTGAAAATCAATAGGAATCATCTGCCAGTCATTACCAATCTACCTATGAAGTTTCATGATTCTAAGCATAAACATTCTTGAGTTATCATCCGGAAACCATTTTACTATTTCAGGTCACCGTGACCTTGACCTTTGACCTAGTGACCTGAAAATCAATAGGGGTCATCTGCCAGTCATTATCAATCTACCTATGAAGTTTCATGATTCTAGGCATAAGCGTTCTTGAGTTATCATCCGGAAACCATTTTACTATTTCGGGTCACCGTGACCTTGACCTTTGACCTAGTGACCTGAAAATCAACAGGGGTCATCTGCGAGTCCTGATCAATCTACCTATCAAGTTTCATGATTCTAGGCATAAGCGTTCTTGAGATATCATCCGGAAACCATTTTACTATTTCGGGTCACCGTGACCTTTGACCTAGTGACCTCAAAATCAATAGGGGTCATCTGCGAGTCATGATCAATGTTCCTATGAAGTTTCATGATCCTAGGCCCAAGCATTCTTAAATTATCATCCGGAAACCACCTGGTGGACCGACCAACCGACAGACCGACATGAGCAAAGCAATATACCCCCCTCTTCTTCGAAGCGGGGCATAATAAAAAATATGAAAACAAGTCCCTTAAATATTGCGAAATAATGGTTGCAAGGCACAAATCAACAAATACCCAGATGTCAAGCAACATTTCTCTCACCTTGGTGTTGACAAGGAAAAATAAATCCAACAATTATCTTAAAACAACAAGATTTCTATCAGCTGGTGTGTATAAACATGTCCGACCTAGAAGATAAAAAATGATGGATTGAATTGCTAACCTGCCAACAGGCATTAACTGTGCACAGTGTAGACAGCGATCATTAATTAGTCATTACTGATAACTATTGTGTGTACAGATCATGCAGTAGAAATAAATCAGCCTCACTTTAGGAAAATGGGGCTTAATGCATGTGCTTAGTTAAGTGTTGTCCAAGATAAGCAGACTGCACAGGCTAATCAGGGACACAATTTTCCACAGGCTAATCAGGGACACAATTTTCCACAGGCTAATCAGGAACACAATTTTCCACAGGCTAATCTGGGACACAATTTTCCACAGGCTAATCAGGGACACAATTTTCCACAGGCTAATCTGGGACACAATTTTCCACAGGCTAATCAGGGACACAATTTTCCACAGGCTAATCAGGGACACAATTTTCCACAGGCTAATCAGGAACACAATTTTCCACAGGCTAATCAGGGACACAATTTTCCACAGGCTAATCAGGGACACAATTTTCCACAGGCTAATTAGGGACACAATTTTCCACAGGCTAATCAGGAACACAATTTTCCACAGGCTAATCTGGGACACAATTTTCCACAGGCTAATCAGGGACACAATTTTCCACAGGCTAATCAGGGACACAATTTTCCACAGGCTAATCAGGGACACAATTTTCCACAGGCTAATCAGGGACAACACTTTCCACCTAACCAGGATTTTTGCTATAAAGAGACTTTTCTAAAACAAAAAAATACTACAAAAAGTAGAAAATGTTGTCCCTGATAAGTCTGTGCGGACTGCACAGGCTAATCAGGGGCAACACTTTAAACAAAGCATTAAGCCCAGTTTTTCCAGAGAATGGCTCAAATAGGTCTAACCTATGAAATAAAGAGTGATAGATTGAATTGCCAACTTGCCACAGGGAATTAACTGTGCACGGCCTAGGCAGGGATCATTAATTAGTCATCAAAGAAAACTATCCTGTTACAAAAGGCAAATTAATTACATGCCCATGTATACAGTTCATGCAGTAGAAATAATTATTTCTTCATTGGGAGACCAGGTTAAATTTGAAACTCTTAAATTAAGGACTGTTTCAGATTTAATTTATTCAAATATTAACTTTGTTAATACAAATTATCTTTGGTCCAAATAATTTGATTGTCAGGTTCTCATACGATTTGTGCTTTATCCATAAACATTTAGGACAGAAAACATTTAATTGTATCTTAAAGGTTGGAGTGGTGGAGTTCTTTCGTTATAAACCAATTCTTATCTACAAAAATGCACCTTTAAACAATTTAAAGAACTTTACCGAATGTTCTCAGCAAATCATTAAATCTTTAAACTATGAACTTTTAAAACCTGAGTGAAACATTTATCTCATTTTCCATTTGGTGGCATGCAAACAAAGATGAGTGCCATTGGATTGACAGACTGCCTTATCTGCAGGGACAAGGGCTGATGTTTCCATCTGCAAACACTGAAATGGCTCATGAAATGACTCATGAAGTTTAAGATTTGCAGTTCAAATGATCTGTGCTCTTCGCAGGCTCAATGAATGTTGGTAAAGTGTGGTCCAAATTTCACCTGTGCAGTACACAGGCTCATCAGAAACGACACTTTCCACCTTGACTTGAAGAGACTTCTTTCAAAAGAAAAATTCCACAATCGTGCAAAAGTGGCGTCCCTGATTAGCCTGTGCTCACTGGATCACAATTTCTGTACATTCATTAAGCCCAGTTTTCCAGATAGGGGCTGATATTTGCAACAGCCTTTACTGACAATGACTCATCAATTTTACGATTGGAAGTTTGTAACCTTAAACCACTTAGATACGCATTTGTAGTCCCTTAGAAAGTTATATTTAATTTAAGACCTTTCTTACTAGATTCAAGTTTTATAGGCTTCATCTCCAAACCTTAGATACTGATGAACAGCAAACAGCATAAAACCTCAACAGACTGCGAGTTACTTGCAGGCTGTTCTGGTTTTATGCTGTTTGCACATATCCGTTTTCACTTTGCTTCTTATGAGGGAAAGGGTTGAGCCCAGTTTTCCAGACAAGTGCATCTGCCAATATTGAAAATGACTCATGAATTTCAATATTTGTAGTTTAAAAAGAGCATATTTTTACTTTACCCAGCATAGCTTTCTTATGACTGGTGATAATATAGATTCAAGCTTTAAAATCCAATAATTAAACAATAGTTCCTACCATACACTACGCGACCTGTGATTTTTGCCGCGATTCTCGATTCCGAGCGACAAGAAAATAAGGGTGATGTCTCGGCAACCGTCGCGCGATGTATCTCGCTGTTACGCAATCAGCGCGTATCACTGCAAATCACCGCGAACCGCCGTGGTTCACCTTTTTAAGAGATTTACATTAAGGGTTACACTACATTACATGTACATGTAACATATATGTATACACTTAATTATAAATTGCAATAATAAAGCTTTTGTTGTTGTTGTATGCAATGGGCGTATTAGCTAAAATACTCCCGTTCCGACATGAACGTGATGAAGTAATGTCGGAAGCTTTAACGGCTCCAAATTAACATAACAGCGCAGAAGAATGATCATGCAATAATTATTTTACATTACATGTAAGCATTATTTAACTAATCGCATTAGCAGAATGTTTATTAAAACTTACAATCAATTATATTCCAGGCCCGAATACACTACCACTGTTCAAATTCCATATTGTTGCAATATACATGTAGCGAAGCACTGTGTAAATTGAAAGTTGCATAGTGTTTCGTCATTGGTCGGTTATAAATACCTTGTTTCTCTACATGGTATTTGATTTCGACGAAACTAATAATTTGGTAATTTACAAGAAATATGATATAAGTTTTCCATTTAAACTTTGATCTTACCGTGTGTGTTTATTGACGTTATTAATTATGTTAATACTTATTTTTGCATTTCATTAAGAATTATTACGTGTAGCCCTTTTGTTAACAGTGTTTAGCAAAATATTCGCGCCTTAAGACACGGAAAATTGTTAAAGTAACACTTTCATTTAAAGGTTAAATGTAATCGGTAGATTACATCTAATTATTTGGACTAAAATATGCTATACTTATTTATTTTCTGCTTCAGGCTCCAATGCGGATAACTCGTGTTACTCGCGTTACTTTCCGAGCCTTGTACATACATTCACAATGCTTGAAAAGCCGGAAATCGGAAATACATTACTGTGCTATTTTTAAGTACATGTTATTATTACATCGTGGTATATAATTTGTTGTTATTACATCATTGCCTATATATTAAAGCCGTTAAACATTGTGTTTGTTTTGCTGAAAAAAAACACGAGTATATCAACGTAGCACTTAGCGTTCGCAGAGTTCAATAAATTTATGATGATGTATAATGTACATGCATTTCTCTGGGTTTTCACGCCAAAAACAAAAAACCCTCAACATTTGATTATTTAGTGTGTACTGTCCAGCGGGTGATAGTGTTTGTTCAAGTGTCTAATTGGCACTCTTTGTACGTGTTCAAACTGTGAAAAGATGTGACAATCACAGAAACAACAAGATGGCGCTGCCAATTAAGTGCGATAATGGAACAGTTTGGATATATTTTTCGGCGTTTACTCAGATGGTCTCTCACAACAAAAAAACTATACAAGTCAAGGTATTATGTTTTACTTCTATCAGTAATGATACTGATACGGCGTGTTTGATTTGAATTGACTGTAAAAGAAATATCAAATTGTTGGCGAAATAACTGTTTTAAAAATACCAAAGAAACATTTAACCGAAATAAACAGAATTCAATGTTCTCTGCGCTACGCAGTTTGTATAAAAAATCAATACTTGCACACTCCTATACCTTGACCCTGTACATTGCCGCATAATTTTCGCGCTCTTTTGTCGGGAAATATACATGATGACTATATTGAAAGCATTTGTAAACGTCATGTTAACATTAAAACATCGGAAGTGTGTTTCAGATTATAAATTTTTATTCTCATTTGGGAATTTAACGGAACATTTATACTTATGGTATATTTGTTTTGAATAGCATAATAATTTGTTACAATGCTTTACGTGTGAAAAAAATGTTTTGATAATATTATGCATTAATAGCACAATTTCCAGGAGGAAAACGTTTTTTACATGAAGGCGTATGACGCAATAAAACGTTTTTTGTAAGATCGTATTGTATCAATCTAAATTTAAATACGCTCGTCCAATGAAAGCTGTGTCCCACATTATGCGCTGTACTTTTTACACTTCTGAAAAATGGCGTAGGCATATGGTTGTTTTAATGAAATTCTCACACATATTTACCGACATAAATGTTCAAGATTATTTTTTTTATGTTGGGTTATCGGATATTTGTGAACATTAGAAGTGTTATGTACATGTATAAAGTTATCGATACGATTCGGTTTCTATGCATGAATTGGCGAGTCATCGTTGTCACTGCGATCACGGCGAATTGCGGCGAATCGCAGCGAATCACCACAACATTGAGGGGATTTAGCGCGAAGATTATCTTGCTCTCGCGCGACGTCGGAGTGACGAGTCACGTGAAATCGCGGTGATTTTCCACCCAAAAAGCAAAATGCCCGCCTTGACTTCGCAAATTAGGCAAAAATCACGGGTCGCGTAGTGTACACAAGTTTTGTTTACCGAATCTTTAAACCTATGATGAGTCATGGATTTTGAACACCTAAAGATCTTTGAATTCCTTGTGCTTGGCACACCAAATGGTTACAAATATTTTCTTTGCGATGTCACCTCAATGCAATTGTTTCAAAACAAAACTTTTTATTGATCATACTTAAGAGCTGCTTGAAAACTGGGATAACTGAGTTGAGCAAAACAAATTAAAGTGCCATAAAAACAACACAAGTTAATATAGGCTTCAAGAGTATAAGGCTAACTACATGTACATGATAATTGCTTCTTTAAAGCTTTACAATTCATTTCTAGGAAATAAGAACACTTAAGTACATACCTAATTAAAGCGTTAGAAAGCCCAAACAATCAAGTTACAAAATATCACAGATAAGATAGTCCATGTGAACATATTGTTAATTTGTATAAATCCTTCAATTTCACTCAAGATCCTTCACAGCAAACTTCAAACCTCTCAAAACTAAACAACATAAATTATCTTTACTCCTGTCTTAAAAAAACACAAGCTTTAAAACAATAGCTGAAACGCATTCCATTCTCCATTCATTGGTTGACAAAGTAATTGGTGACTACACAATAAAGTATTCCATGAACACCTAGGTTCTCCAGCCAGCTCACCCAGTGTATTGCATCTCACATTATCTCAACATTTACTGGCCTAACATGCAGTATCAGCACAATATATCTTCACACATAATCAGCCAAGGTTTCCCATAATCATGAGCACACTCTCTTTGCACACTGCAAACATTAACTGACTTATTGTATAGACAGATCCTTTCATGAAACAATTGTTTGTTTACAAACAATATCTGTAAAACGTCTTAAAAAAGGCTGCCATGCTCAGATATATAGACTGCTTGTGATCTCAAACCACCACAATCGGCCAGATACACAGAAGCACTAAACTGGTAGAATAGTCCCAGGTCATTGACCCCTAATAATTCTGAAAGATGGTTTTATAGCAATTTTATGACTGCTTCATCATAAACCCCTTTGATAAAAATCAGCTTAGCTTCGCTATATGAATGTATGTTTATTCATATCTGTAACATCAAGATTTTGACATGTTAAATGAAACAGTTCATAGAATATTCTACAAGTAATTTTGGAAGTTAGAGCTGTTGTGAACAATCTCTCAAATATTCTTAAGTTCAAGCATACAATGATTAAATTTATCACATGCCATTATACCCTGTTTCCCATATAATATAACCATTACATATTTTTTTTTATTACACATGTGTAATACAAAATTTTTAAGCGTTTTCATTGGCTTAGTTTACGTGTATTGATCAATCGCATTTTGTTGTTTTGCTGAAATGACGCTGCAACGTCAAATGACGTCGGGAAATGTAAACAACATTCCGGATTTATCATTATTTTGCGTAAATATTTATTTAATTTGCTCATTTAAAAGCATGTGATAAAAAAGGTCTGACACTCGTTGTCATATCATACCATATTTTATTAAACTCGCCAAAGGCTCGCTTACTAACAAAATTCCTGAACTTGTTTAATAAAATATGGTATGATATGATAACTCGTGCCAGATCCTATATAAGTAACAGCACATTCAAGTGCCAGTAAAGTTGTTAAAGACACCAAGTATGTCATGGGTTCTACCCAGGATAGCAGGAAATGGACTGGAGGGTTTCAATAAGCCTTAGGCTTTCGATGCACTAGAGCTGAAATAAGACTAATGAAGATTTGATTTTAAAAAAGACTTCTTGAGCGAACCCCCCCCCCCCCCCCCCCTCGGTGGTAATGTTTTTAAAACCAACTGGAACCGTTTTCTAACACAGCTTAAAAAGATAAAGATATCATTAGAATTATCATTAACAATCTTTTTTCTTAATTTGGCCTTGTGACATAGTTATTTACCTCATGTGACCCAAATTCACACTCAGCCAAGATTTCATTGGGGGCAAATGTTCTGACCAAGTCTTAAAGAAGGTTGGACAATAAATGTGGCCTCTAAAGTGTTAGCAAGGTAAATGGTGACAACACAAAACAGAATAAAGGCAGTCACAAAAGCTTCTCATAAGGAAGCTGTGCTCAGTTCAGCTAAAAACAACAAATATTACCTACCAATCAGAAATAAAGTGCAATCTTAGTGTAACAATGATCTATCTGTTACTTTAACAAATGTTAGCTAGTTCATAATACATTGCAACTTTTTTTTTAAAAACAAACCAACTATGTAAGCAATTATTTTGTAATTATTCTAGTAATCCAAAACAGACACCCTTGGTGACCATAGATCATGATTTCTGCAGAAGCAGACGCAGTGCTCTCTCAGTTGATAATGTCTTTCCCACAAATCAAATCAAGCCATGTTTTATATGGATCATCATTTTCATCAAATGTATATTAAAGCACACAGAATAGTCGACATCTGGAAATCAATGGTAATAGATGGTTATGTGTTTACAATCTAACCCTTGTTGTGCTTCAATTGAATTTGAAACAACAATGACCTATAAGCAAAAAAGATGTTCCTTTAAAAGATCAAACTGCCAGTCCTGTACATGTATTAGATAGGAGCCACATCAAACTGCCAGTCCTGTACATGTATTAGATTGGAGCCACATCAAACTACCAGTCATGTACATGTATAAGATTGGAGCCAAATCAAACTGCCAGTCATGTACATGTATTAGATTGGAGCCACATCAAACTGCCAGTCCTGTACATGTATTAGATAGGAGCCACATCAAACTGCCAGTTCTGTACATGTATTAGATAGGTGCCACATCAAACTGCCAGTCCTGTACATGTATTTGATAGGAGCCACATCAAACTGCCAGTCCTGTACATGTATTAGATAGGAGCCACATCAAACTGCCAGTTTTGTACATGTATTAGATAGGAGCAACATCAAACTGCCAGTCCTGTACATGTATTAGATAGGAGCCACATCAAACTGCCAGTCCTGTACATGTATTAGATAGGAGCCACATCAAACTGCCAGTCCTGTACATGTATTAGATAGGAGCCACATCAAACTGCCAGTCCTGTACATGTATTAGATAGGAGCAACATCAAATTGCCAGTACTGTACATGTATTAGATAGGTGCCACATCAAACTGCCAGTCCTGTACATGTATTAGATAGGAGCCACATCAAACTGCCAGTCCTGTACATGTATTAGATTGGAGCCACATCAAACTGCCAGTCCTGTACATGTATTAGATAGGAGCAACATCAAACTGCCAGTCCTGTACATGTATTAGATAGGAGCCACATCAAACTGCCAGTCCTGTACATGTATTAGATAGGTGCTACATCAAACTGCCAGTCCTGTACATGTATTAGATAGGAGCCACAGCAAACTGCCAGTCTTGTACATGTATTAGATAGGAGCAACATCAAACTGCCAGTCCTGTACATGTATTAGATAGGAGCCACATCAAACTGCCAGTCCTGTACATGTATTAGATAGGAGCCACATCAAACTGCCAGTCGTGTACATGTATTAGATAGGTGCCACATCAAACTGCCAGTCCTGTACATGCATTAGATAGGAGCCACAGCAAACTGCCAGTCATGTACATGTATTAGATAGGAGCAACATCAAACTGCCAGTCCTGTACATGTATTAGATAGGAGCCACATCAAACTGCCAGTCTTGTACATGTATTAGATTGGAGCCACATCAAACTGCCAGTCGTGTACATGTATTAGATAGGAGCCACATCAAACTGCCAGTTTTGTACATGTATTAGATAGGAGCAACATCAAACTGCCAGTCCTGTACATGTATTAGATAGGAGCAACATCAAACTGCCAGTCCTGTACATGTATTAGATAGGAGCAACATCAAACTGCCAGTCCTGTACATGTATTAGATAGGAGCAACATCAAACTGCCAGTCCTGTACATGTTTTAGATAGGAGCCACATCAAACTGCCAGTCCTGTACATGTATTTGATAGGAGCCACATCAAACTGCCAGTCCTGTACATGTAATAGATAGGGGCCACATCAATCTGCCAGTCCTGTACATGTATTAGATAGGAGCCACATCAAACTGCCAGTCCTGTACATGTATTAGATAGGAGCCACATCAAACTGCCAGTCTTGTACATGTATTAGATTGGAGCCACATCAAACTGCCAGTCCTGTACATGTATTAAATAGGAGCCACATCAAACTGCCAGTCCTGTACATGTATTTGATAGGAGCCACATCAAACTGCCTGTCCTGTACATGTATTAGATTGGAGCCACATCAAACTGCCAGTCCTGTACATGTATTTGATAGGAGCCACATCAAACTGCCAGTCCTGTACATGTATAAGATAGGAGCCACATCAAACTGCCAGTCCTGTACATGTATTAGATTGGAGCCACATCAAACTGCCAGTCCTGTACATGTATTAGATTGGAGCCACATCAAACTGCCAGTCATGTACATGTATTAGATTGGAGCCACATCAAACTGCCAGTCCTGTACATGTATTAGATTGGAGCCACATCAAACTGCCAGTCCTGTACATGTATTAGATAGGAGCCACATCAAACTGCCAGTCCTGTACATGTATTTGATAGGAGCCACATCAAACTGCCAGTCCTGTACATGTATTAGATTGGAGCCACATCAAACTGCCAGTCCTGTACATGTATTAGATTGGAGCCACATCAAACTGCCAGTCCTGTACATGTATTAGATTGGAGCCACATCAAACTGCCAGTCCTGTACATGTATTAGATAGGAGCAACATCAAATTGCCAGTACTGTACATGTATTAGATAGGTGCCACATCAAACTGCCAGTCCTGTACATGTATTAGATAGGAGCCACATCAAACTGCCAGTCCTGTACATGTATTAGATTGGAGCCACATCAAACTGCCAGTCCTGTACATGTATTAGATAGGAGCAACATCAAACTGCCAGTCCTGTACATGTATTAGATAGGAGCCACATCAAACTGCCAGTCCTGTACATGTATTAGATAGGTGCTACATCAAACTGCCAGTCCTGTACATGTATTAGATAGGAGCCACAGCAAACTGCCAGTCTTGTACATGTATTAGATAGGAGCAACATCAAACTGCCAGTCCTGTACATGTATTAGATAGGAGCCACATCAAACTGCCAGTCCTGTACATGTATTAGATAGGAGCCACATCAAACTGCCAGTCGTGTACATGTATTAGATAGGTGCCACATCAAACTGCCAGTCCTGTACATGCATTAGATAGGAGCCACAGCAAACTGCCAGTCATGTACATGTATTAGATAGGAGCAACATCAAACTGCCAGTCCTGTACATGTATTAGATAGGAGCCACATCAAACTGCCAGTCTTGTACATGTATTAGATTGGAGCCACATCAAACTGCCAGTCGTGTACATGTATTAGATAGGAGCCACATCAAACTGCCAGTTTTGTACATGTATTAGATAGGAGCAACATCAAACTGCCAGTCCTGTACATGTATTAGATAGGAGCAACATCAAACTGCCAGTCCTGTACATGTATTAGATAGGAGCAACATCAAACTGCCAGTCCTGTACATGTATTAGATAGGAGCAACATCAAACTGCCAGTCCTGTACATGTTTTAGATAGGAGCCACATCAAACTGCCAGTCCTGTACATGTATTTGATAGGAGCCACATCAAACTGCCAGTCCTGTACATGTAATAGATAGGGGCCACATCAATCTGCCAGTCCTGTACATGTATTAGATAGGAGCCACATCAAACTGCCAGTCCTGTACATGTATTAGATAGGAGCCACATCAAACTGCCAGTCTTGTACATGTATTAGATTGGAGCCACATCAAACTGCCAGTCCTGTACATGTATTAAATAGGAGCCACATCAAACTGCCAGTCCTGTACATGTATTTGATAGGAGCCACATCAAACTGCCTGTCCTGTACATGTATTAGATTGGAGCCACATCAAACTGCCAGTCCTGTACATGTATTTGATAGGAGCCACATCAAACTGCCAGTCCTGTACATGTATAAGATAGGAGCCACATCAAACTGCCAGTCCTGTACATGTATTAGATTGGAGCCACATCAAACTGCCAGTCCTGTACATGTATTAGATTGGAGCCACATCAAACTGCCAGTCATGTACATGTATTAGATTGGAGCCACATCAAACTGCCAGTCCTGTACATGTATTAGATTGGAGCCACATCAAACTGCCAGTCCTGTACATGTATTAGATAGGAGCCACATCAAACTGCCAGTCCTGTACATGTATTTGATAGGAGCCACATCAAACTGCCAGTCCTGTACATGTATTAGATTGGAGCCACATCAAACTGCCAGTCCTGTACATGTATTAGATTGGAGCCACATCAAACTGCCAGTCCTGTACATGTATTAGATAGAAGCCACATCAAACTGCCAGTCCTGTACATGTATTCGATAGGAGCCACATCAAACTGCCAGTCCTGTACATGTATTAGATAGGAGCGATGCTCTGCAAAAACAGGGCTTAATGCATGTGCAGAGAGTTTTGTGACCTTGAGTCAGTCATGTTTCCATGATCTTCATACCCTGTATTGAGACAAAGAAAGACCTGGATTTCTTCCACTGGGTTTCTTCCTCTATATTTTTTCCTCTGAATTTTTCCTCTATTTTTTTTTCTCTGAATTTCTGCCTCTGGATTTCTTCCTCTGAATTTCTTCCTCTGGATTTCTTACTCTTAATTTCTTCCTCTGGATTTCTTCCTCATGATTTCTTCCTCTGAATTTTTCCTCTGCATTTCTTCCTTTTTTTTTTCCTCTGAATTTTTTCCTTTTGATTTCTTCCTCTGAATGTCTTCCTCTGAATTCCTTCTTCTAAATTTCTTCCTCTGGATTTCTTTCTCTGGATTTCTTCCTCTACATTTCTTGTAGTGGATTTTTTTCCTTTTGATTAATATTAATATTACTAGATTTCTTTGTCATGATTTTTGACGATGCTGAAACAGCATCGTCCAAGGTATCATAACCATCAAAAAATTTTTCACAATGGCGACCTATGTAAAAGACCGAGCCAGTCCGATAGAGATAACTGGATTTTTCAGTTACTTCCCTTTTGCATTCGCCACTGCGTAGGAGATTGCGCGTCATTGATAACATTCTCCAAGCAGAGTTGTCGTTCGTGTTTCAACATTCAACAATGGCCGCCCCCATGAGTGTCTCGTTTCAAAACTTTCTTACTGCATAAATTGGCTTGTTTGGCTATTTAGAAGCTGTCATTTAGGATATATGAATTATTTATACACTAAATCTCCGCTTATGACAACAATAGTTGGAATTCGAAGGATATATACTCGATGTAAAGAAGGACTTTCTGGATAGTAACAGCTTGACACGGCAAAACTGGCATACTGGTATTTTTAGTTATCAATATAAGTCACATTGTGCTTTATAAATTGTATTCGAGCATTTTGCGACTTATTGAATGACTATGATACCCGATATCAACATTTCATCGGAGATTTGCAGATCACCAAGCTGTCCTGAAATTCAACATTGATTTCAACTCTTTACTGGTTCGTACTCTTTCTTAGTGTTAGTACTTTTATTATTTTAAAGTTAAATGAACTGTGTCACAGTAAAAGAGACATCAAGGCGATTGTGGCCAGTTTGGATCTAGATCAGCCTGCAGTCGCTTGAAAGCTGTTTGCTTAAAAGCGTTTTTCTGACAATAACAAATAATGTAATTGGATACTGATTTGACTGCACTTTTCCTGTGACCTGGCTCAAATAATAGAATTGTCATTAATCAAATTTTTTATTTCGAAAATTAATCAATTGTTTTTCTTGTCCCTCGGGATCAATGACTCCAGCACTTTCCTGTTGAGAATTGAATACTGCTAAAGGCGATGCTAGGGGGCGTGAGAGATGTTGCACCTTCCATTATCGCTTGATTGTTCATTGTCGGCTCGGGTACTACATACATGTACCCCGGGTACTCTTAAGTATACTTACATGTATCCCGGGTACGATAAATATACTAAAATGTACCCTAAATCAGTCGTTGTCGACTATTTTTTTGTAATTACACATTTATGTAAATTTTCTGTAGAATGGCCTCTATATTATCGGAACACATACTCAAAAAGCATGTTGATGCAGTGTTTTTTTAAGAGAAGTGTGTTTAAGATCATCGGTTGCGCGTTTTACGACATCGGATTTTGGGCGCGAATACAACTCCGGTACAGTCTAATATGGACCGAGTACAATTACGTTTATTTACCGTACCTGGGGTACATGTAAGTATACTTAGAGTACCCAGGGTACATGTAAGTATACTTAAGAGTACCCGGGGTACATGTAAGTAGTACCAGAGCCGACAATGACCAATCAAGCTCCATTATCCCTCATGAACCGACTCAAAAAACCGAGTCTGCAATATTTGACTTAATTTTTGGTTTGGTTGCTCTCGAGGGATCGAAAATTTCAGAATCTTCCTAAAAGCCCTACGGGTTTGTTCCCTAGAAGCGACATTGAAAACTAGCATACTTTGTTATCTAAAAGGCTGCTAAACCTGATATACAATAATAATGTGAATTTTCTCTCACATGATGTTCATCAGTCATATTATATAAAAACTTACAGCAGTACACTGTAACTCCAATATAGTGCGGTCCGTTATAACACTGTGTCCAGTGTCCAATATAACGCGGGGGGTGCTTGGATCCTGTTTTTTCTCCAACCTTCCATTTCTGATTCAAATCCATGTTGTGCAACTACTTGTATTTTCACAAAATTCAAAGAAGCCGGCGATCACAGCTTGATTGCTTTATCCGTTCGTTTAACTGATTTTTATCGATTAGAGGTTAAACAACACTCGACAGCTAATTGGTGTTAACCTGTTGTGTAATGTCAATAAAGGTGTGCAAACTCGCGAATCCGTGTTTATTACATATATTCCCTATCAGAGCGGTTCGGTGCGCTAATTTCAATAAGGTAAAAGCAAGCTTAATAATTATCAAATTAAAGTTATTTAAAACGATGACCTGTTTATGTTTTATTTTTATCGTGTATTGTATTTCATTGTATAAACTATGGCTGTGTAAGTGTGTTATCATTTATAATATGCTATACAAGCTTGATACATAAAAAGATCTTTCTGTATGTTTAATGTTTCAGTACGTATACAAAAAGTAAATTAAAAAATCCTGACGATTTATTTACATGCTAACGCAGTGTAATTGTTAACAGAGATTCACTTAAATTTTTGCCCGTTATCAGAAAGTCCACGGAAAGCACGTTTTTTTACATGCTTCGTATGACGCAATAAAACATTACTTTGAACATGTATCGTATTGCATTCAATCTAAATTTAAATTCATTCGTCCAATGAAAGCTGTGTCCCATACTGCACTGTACTATTTTTCTGAAAAAATGGCGTAGGCATATGAATTTGTTTACGAAATTCGTAAACATATTTCTTGTAATAAATGTTTAACATTATTTTTTCGTAAGTGATGTTGTAATTATATTGGATTATCGGACAAATATGCACATTAGAAAAGCGGTATATATACTGTTATCGTTCGTATGTGCACATTAGAAAAGCGGTATATATACTGTAATCGTTCGATTCGATTTATATGCATGTATTTGCGGATGACAACACAGCATGACAATATAAATAAATAAGCTCAAAACGTTTATAAGGCTGTTGCGTGGCTTGGACCCCGTCATCTGCGTTATATTGGAGTTACAGTGTAGTAAACAACTGGACAATAATTAATGAACGCATCTTTCATTTGTCTTTGACACTTTGATTTTGACATGGCCTAGATTTAAATATGTGACTGGACTTTACCAGCACTCTTGTAACAGAGCTAAAGTTTTAATGTACCATTGAAGATCACCTAAATCCAGATTTGCTATGATAGACGTGTGAAAAGTTTTAAGGGTGTGACAAGTAAGCAAAAATTGGTCATTACCCAGAGGCCGCAACTGATCTATTACTGTATTAAAACAAGAAAAATCAGTGCCTGGTTTAGATTTCCTTAGATAGTTCAATAAAAACTAATTTCATAAGCCTGGTAACAGTTTAACGGTAATGCTACCAATGTGTCACACCAGGGCCTTGAATTTGAAATCTAGGACATGCATGGTCATTTTTTCATGAAATCAGGACACAAAATTGTATTTTAAGTCTTTAATTGACCTGGCTATAGTTCTCAGATTTTTATAAGCTCAATCAGTATATTTATATCATTATTTATGCTTTGTGTATTGTAAACATATAAACAATCATGCAGTTACATGATAGCAATAAATAATATCAAAGCTACCCATACTATAAAGGTCATTGACAAAGCCTATGGTCAAAATGTGAACACATTGAGTGTAATCGCCCTCTCGTGCCAGCAAAAACAACACGTTGACAGGTTGTCATTTTTGACAGTTCTACTTTCACTTTCATTTTGTGATATCAAACTATTAACAATTATGTGGCTGCGAAAAATATCGCCATTGCTTTTTATGCCCCTGGTAGGGTGGCCTATATCAGTTGAACTGTCAGTCAGTCAGTCAGTGTGTCGGTCTGTCCGTCCGTCCGAAAACTTTAGTGGCCATAACTGTTTTAATATTGAACATAGCAACTTGATATTTGGCATACATGTGCATCTCATGGAGCTGCACATTTTCAGTTGTGAAAGGTGAAGGTCATCCTTCAAGGTCAAATGTCAAATATAAAGCGTCTGTCTGTCTGTCCGAAAACTTTAACATTGGCCATAACTTTTTCAATATTGGCGTGCATGCATATCTCATAGAGCTGCACATATTGATTGGTGAAAGGTCAAGGTCATCCTTCAAGGTCAAGGTCAAAGGTCAAATTTTGCAATATTGAAGATAGCAACTCCATATTCGGCATGCATGTGGATGTCATGGAGCTGCACATTTTGAGTGGTGAAAGGTCAAGGTCATCCTTCAAGGTCAAAGGTAAAATATATGGCTTCAAAGCTGCGCAGCAGGGGGCATTGTGTTTCACAAACACAGCTCTTGTTTAATATATTTTCTGCACATTCCTTCAAAAAACTTACATCAATACATGATTTTCTTCGTTAATTCAATCATTCCTGACAGACTTGTGTACATATTTCGCTTACATTTTGACGCGCGTAGGTAGGACCACATTACCGCTTCCGAAATGTGTATTCATACTATTGCCTTCGAGGAACTTATCTGATGTTTGACGGAAAGGGCCGAAAATGTGCGAATGTGGGTCAAGTTTCCCACAGGTACTACTTTCCCGTTCCCCCAATTTTTTTTCTGTACCTAAAATTTTTCGTACCCATTTTTTTTTCGTACCCAATGTTTTTTCGTACCCAATTTTTTTTCATCCACAATTTTTTGTTCGTACCCACATTTTTTTCGGTCCCAATTTTTTTGTTCCCAAATAATTTTTCGTACCCAAATTTGTTTTTATACCCAAATTTTTTTCGCAAATTTTTTCAGTACTTTGATTTCTACTGTATTTCTTCCTCCCAGTACTACTGATCCATCTTCAAAGCATGCAGTTTGCCCAACACATGCCCAAAACCCAATACAAACAGCTGGCATCCAAGATGCACATAATTCAACAATAAGGCAACATTACCCCAGCATAATCCCTGATAAGTATCTTAGAGCTACATGGGCCATATGCTTCAAATTAACCTACAATATTTTTGCTTTCTTCCCAAATATTTGAATAACCCGGTATCTGCTCCATTTAAATTCCTTGCAAAAAACTTTTTATGCGCTTTAAATCCAATCAATTTCAAATAACATTAATAAATCATAATAAAATCTTATCAGAATGTACAATAAACTTACATTTGCTTTTTTCAAAAGATGTTCCACTACTTTTCAAAGACATTAACATGTTCAATGTTCTCTCACAAAATTATGCGCACAATGTCAGTCAAACAAAAAGCACATTGAAACATTAAACAAAACACAAGTCAAAACATTCAATTGTTCATGAATGATCCATTTAATAAAAGTTACCTTGCACTTTTAGTCTTACCTTCCTAAAAAGGTTCTAAGATCCAACTTTTTCACATCATTACATGTTTCTTAAAGTCTAAACTCCATAAATTAAATATATCCTAAAAAACACCAACCAAAAAAACACAAACCAAACCACCAACACAATACTGAAACCACACCACAATGTGGACAGTGCAGTGTGCCCTGTTTCCTCTGGCCATCATCTGACAGTTGACAAGCAAAAAATGATAACATCTCCCTCCATTCATTGGGAACACCATTGACAACAATTTGAGACAGTTTTCCACCAGTCCTTAAGTTCACATAACACTGTCAGCAGGTGCACAGTTAGGCCCATGTATAAGTGAAGCGTGTCCGTGTTTTAGTAGAGTTTGTCCATGTTTTAGTGGAGTGCGTCCATGTTTTAGAGTGTGTCCATGTTTTAGTGGAGTGCATCCATGTTTTAGTGGAGTGCATCATTGTTTAAGCTGATAATCTGACCATGTTTTAGCGGAGTGTATCCATGTTTAAGCGTAAAAATGAGAAGAAAGTTTGAAGGGGAAATCTTTTTTTGAAAATCGCATACCATCTGTATGCATTGACCACAAACATTGCAATAGTTCAGTAACAAAAAACATAAAAGCATCGCTCTGGGAAAACGGGGTTTAATGCATGTGCATCAAGTGCCGTCCCAGATTAGCCTGTGCATTCTGCCATAACCTTATTTCCACTATCAAGAGACTTCCTTTAAACAAAAAATACCATAAAAAGTGGAAAGTATCATTCCTCCTTAGCCTGTGCAAACTTCATAGGCTTATCTGGAACAACACGTTACACACATGCTATAAGCCCCTGTTTCTCCAGAACATGGCTCAAATATGTGGATTGTGCAGCATTGATTCAAAATTTATCTAAGGTGTCCATAATTTTGAAAGACTATTATGGCAAGGATGCTGCAATATAATAATTCAGTTTTGTTGCTTTTATAACTTATAAGATCTCAAAAACATAGCCACAAATACAACACAAGAGTTCCGCGGTCGGAGATGACCGCATTGAAGCCGGATTTTTGATTTAAATGACAGGAAAGTACCTTTCGTGTTTTTGTCAATGCAATACTTAAATTACTGAAATATTGTTCAAAGGTCAAAATGAAATGTAAGTACTTTTCAAGGCATGAGCAAACCTTGTGTTATGTTTTGAATGCATGCATATACATGAACAACAATAACATTTAAGGTCACAAATATGAACTTGAATTGACATTTAACATTTTTACCTACCAAAGTTATAAGAACTTTAACATTTTTACATTCAAGGTCACAGTGACCTTGACCTTAGAATGAATGACCTTGAAATGACCAGTGGTCATCTAAGTGTGCTTGCAAACCTTCATGTCAAGTTTGAAGACTCTATGTCCAAGCATACCAAAGTTATAACAATTTTAACATTTTAACATTTAAGGTCACAGTGACCTTGACCTTCAAATGAATGACATTGAAATGACCAGTGGTCATCTTCTAGTACTGGCCAATCTTTATTTCAAGTTTGAAGACTCTAGGTACAAGCATACCAAAGTTATAACATGAAATAAGAACTTTAACATTTTTACATTCAAGGTCACAGTGACCTTGACCTTCAAATGAATGACCTTGAAATGTCCAGTGGTTACTTACTAGTTCTGGCCAACCTTCATGTCAAGTTTCAAGACTCTAGGTCCAAGCATACCAAAGTTATAACAACTTTAACATTTTTACATTCAAGGTCACAGTGACCTTGACCTTCAAATGAATGACCTTGAAATGTCCAGTGGTTACTTACTAGTTCTGGCCAACCTTCATGTCAAGTTTCAAGACTCTAGGTCCAAGCATACCAAAGTTATAACAACTTTAACATTTTTATATTGAAGGTCACAGTGACCTTCACCTTCAAATGAATGACCTTGAAATGACCAGTGGTCATCTGTTAATCCTGGCCAACCTTCATGTCAAGTTTGAAGACTCTAGGTCCAAGCATACCAAAGTTATACCATGAAATAAGAACTTTAACATTTTTACATTCAAGGTCACAGTGACCTTGACCTTCAAATGAATGACCTTGAAATGACCAGTGGTTACTAACTAGTTATGGCCAACCTTCATGTCAAGTTTCAAGACTCTAGGTCCAAGCATACCAAAGTTATAACAACTTTAACATTTTTTATATTGAAGGTCACAGTGACCTTGACCTTCAAATGGATGACCTTGAAATGACCAGTGGTCATCTGTTAATCCTGGCCAACCTTCATGTCAAGTTTGAAGACTCTAGGTCCAAGCATACCAAAGTTATACCATGAAATAAGAACTTTAACATTTTCGAGCACGCCGCCACCCCGCCCGCCCGCCCGCCCGCCCGCCCGACAACATCAATCTATAAGCCGAGATTTTTTTGAAAAAAATCCGGCTAAAAACTGCTATGAAGTGTTACTGCTTAAATTTTGTCCCAAACAGGAAATGGTCATGCAAAACAAAACCTAAATGACTTGGATGGAGCAGAAATTTCTCACACCCTACTAAAAATGATATGTAAGAACATTTATTGATGTTTCATCATGCATACATAATTGATCATATTGCTTCACAGCACAACTGAAGTTGTCAAATCTTCCTGCAATACTTATACATTGTGTTATTATTTCACACTCTCAGTTAATCCAAGATCAATTTTGTCCAAATTAACCGCAGTTCTCATTAATTCCCTGAAAAAGACACACAGGCCTCTCACTGTATTAAGCATACATGCCATAATTTTTTAGGTCCAAAGCGGGACATTACATAAAAAATTGTCGGGACATTTGACCAAAAAGCGGGACACCTAAAACGATCTATCATTTCACCTTTACTGTAGTCAGTATAGTACTAACAAATACTCTTGATACTTTTATTCAAGACATAAAACATCTGATGTGAAGCATGGAATCTAAAACATAACAATAACAGTTTTATAAAATAATACAATAGCAAACAACGAGGATAATATTCATCTTTTTAGAGTACAAAATCTAGAACATTACGAAAACAATACTCATTATATTAATTTCAATGGCAAACATTAACACAGGGGAGGCTATCCAGTACACTGAAAGTACGGGTTACAGTAAACTATCTACCGAACAGTTACACACGGAATGCGCGGCCGTACACATTTCCGAGGTAGGTTTTTGGTGGAAGCAAACCGTCTTTGTGTTCATTTTAAATCTCAACAACGCCTCAACAGTTTTTACACCAACAAAAACAAAAGGACAAAAGAAGTCTATGGATTTTTTTCTTTTTCATACAAAAAGAAGTCTATGGATGCTTTACTCGAATTATCTTTCTCTAATGTTAATAATCATATTTTGTTTTCTTCTTATATACACAGATTAAACTGAATTGTGAATTGTCAGGCGCTGTATTGAGGTAGTGTCAAACTGTGATGAATACCAAAACGTTGTTTTTATTACAATAACAAAAGACAAGATGGGTACCACTTTTACTGTTTGTTGCGATGTTTTTTTAAGCATGTATCCATGCGCAGTTTGTTACTTGTCAATTGTCGTGGCTTAATTGGAGTAGGGTCAAACTGTCATGCATAGCAGCTCGTTGTTTTTAGCTTAATTGGAGTAGGGTCAAGCTGTCATGCATAGCACCTCGTTGTTTTATAACAATTACACCCAATTACACTAGACAGGATGGGTATCACTTATTGGACTGTTTGTTGCGATTTTGGTATATTGCACATTCGGATTATCCCGCTATTTATGAACTAAACATTGAATGTAAAAGACTCATTAATGACGTAGAGTTAATTTTACAAAAAAATTGTTTTGTAAACCGTTTCAAACAAATACAAAAATAAACACATTTTCAACATTTATTTCATTATAATACAACTATCGATAGCAATAAGCGACCACTATCTTGAAGACCACCATGGTGTGAATGCCTGATGAAATCAATAATTAGCCGATAAATCGCTGATAAGGTGTCATAAACAACACTGGTACACACGATAAGTAGAAGCGGATTGTTATTTGGGGGCAATAAAGGGATTAGCGGGGGTAAGTGTTAGCGAAACAGAGCTTGAATAGCGAATTTTATTGGGAACCTATAGACCTTACATCGTTTTTTACGAATGTCGGGACAAATCGTCTCATATCGGGACGGCGGGACAAAGGGCCCAAAAGCGGGACTGTCCCGCCGAGATCGGGACGTATGGCATGTATGGTATTAAGTCTCATTAAAGATATATTTGATAGGCAGAAAACCAATGTTTGTCCATTAAAGTTGGTCTTGAGAGCCTTGTATGGCACCTCATTAGAGATATACAGTCAAACCTGACTCAGCAGTCACCTTGAATGGCACCTCATTAGAGATATACAGTCAAACCTGACTCAGCAGTCACCTTGCATGGCACCTCATTAGAGATATACAGTCAAACCTGACTCAGCAGTCATCTTGCATTGCACCTCATTAGAGATATACAGTCAAACCTGACTCAGAAGTCACCTGACACGTCATTAGAGATATACAGTCAAACCTGACTCAGCAGTCACCTGAGAACAACAGACAACCTTGCATGGCACCTCATTAGAGATATACAGTCAAACCTGACTCAGCAGTCACCTGAGAACAACAGACAATTGAGAACAGCAGTCACATAAGAACAGCTATCACATGAGAACAGTAGTCACCTGAGAACAGTAGTCACCTGAGAACAGAAGTCACATGAGAACAGTAGTCAACTGAGAACAGTAGTCACCTGAGAACAGAAGTCATCTTAGAACAGCAGTCACATGAGAATAGTAGTCACCTGAGAGCAGCGGTCATATAAGAACAGCAGTCACATGATAACAGTAGTCACATGAGAACAGTAGTCACCTGAGAACAGAAGTCACATGAGAACAGTAGTCACCTGAGAGCAGCGGTCATCTAAGAACAACAGTCACATGAGAACAGTAGTCATCTTAGAACAGCAGTCATCTAAGAACAGCAGTCACCTGAGAATATTTTTACAACAAAATTTTGGCCTTTATGCAAGAGGGTTGTTTAATCTTAAAGCGAGACTATAGGATTTTGTATATGTGTTAAATTGTAATATATTGATAAAATATGTTACAATAACACAAAATAGGCAAGAAAAATGATACATTAAAGACGAATTTCATAAAATGCAGTAAAGACAAATTAGCGCCCCGAGCCTTTTGTGAAGAAGATATTTTGTACATATTTTCCTACAATAACAGAAGCATTTGTCTTTTAAGTAAGTGTTTGTGTGTCGAATGAATATACATTGTTGCAGGAATTTAAAATGAACCGTTAAACTAAATTTAGATTCACATCGTACAGTCATGATTTACATGCTGGCAAATTCGACTGTACAGCCTGTTTCGATTTCATAATTAAATATCTTGCTTATTTCGCATTTTTCGACACATGTTCTTCTTAACTGTTATTTTAATTTATATTAAAATATATGTTTAATGAGTTTTTACACAATTTTTATGTAAATTAATAAATATTTGACAAAATCGTATAATCTCTCTTTTTGAATTTTTTTTTATATCATTTTTCAAGAGAAATAATTTATATAACTTTATTTCTTATCCGCAATGAGCCTTTGTTTACTTTACACAGTGTGCAAATGACTGGGTGACATATCCACCTAGCAATACTACAACTGGCCAACCATCTAAAAATTGGTAACCTGAGAACAGCGGTCACTTGTCTACAATGGCCACTTTGGTGATTTCCCTTGAATGATCACTGTTCTCAGGTTGGACTATAAATTCCTCACTCCTGTAAAGTGACGCTTCAAATGACATCAACACTGCACAATTTTTGAAAGTATACAGTACTTGTTTGTGAACATGCTTTGGAGAAGATTTAAAGCACCCACTAATATTGTGTAGTTTATTCCCAATGACCGGCTTTAAGATTTGATTACAATTTTAACCCATTTATGCCCAGCGTCTCGAAAAAAGGCCTTTGAAAACAGCGTAGACCCAGATGAGATGCCGCATGATGCGGCGTCTCATCATATTCTAAATATAGAAATAAATGTACTAGACATCCCTAATTTTGGAAATAAATTGATCCAATTTAGAAGGCTGGGAGAGTCCACTAGGCATAAATGGGTTAAAGATCCTGTCCCACTTCTGCGAATTCTAGCAAGCTTGTGCAATACTCAGCATAATCTTGTTTTGTTGTAGATTTGGCACAGGTGTCATTGTATATAACACTGTTGTGTCATTGTATATAACACTGTTGTCATAATGCCAAATAAGTGCAAGGATTTTTAATAATTTGATCAGGGCTCTGAGAAAATGGGGCTTAATGCATGTACCTTAAGTGCCATCCCAGATTAGCCTGTGCAGTCCAAACAGGCTCATCTTTCCACCCTTCCACCTTGATTTTCTTATGGGAGAGTCTTGCTTTAGGGTTAAGGGTTAAAGAAAACATTCCATAAAAGCTGAGAATGCACAGCCCAATCTTCCCAGAGAGCGGCTTGTATATACCTGGTATTTCTAATTTTGGGAATTTTAGTTTCTCATGCACATCTCCAAGGAATCTGGCGCACTCTCAATAAAGAAGCCCTAGATATATTGCAGGATTTAATCGATATAATCATTCCAAAACATATAAAATCATGATTACTGCGAGTTTAGAGACGAGAACATCACGTTTCAATTGGTGAAAGTATGTCATATCCATGTTAAAATAATATGAAAAGAAATGTATGGAAATCAAGTAATCCAAGAGCAAGACATTGCCTGGCAGAAATCAGACACAAAAAACACAGGTCTTTTTCTCCCAAGCATGATGGTTCATTCACATGATGTAAGCAAACACAACAATATTTCAAAACATTTCATTTATAACTGCAATTATCGATAAATTAGTAATCAGCTTTCATTATTTTCTGAGAATTAATGTTAGTGTAGGAATTGTGTTCCTTACAGAGTTTGAAAACATACATATGATTAACCTTGAGCTAGACACATAGGCTATGACATTCTTAGAAACATCAACATAAAAACACATTTTTTAAAGTCTGTAACCTTTGTTTCCTGGTGGCTACCTTTTTCATATCATTTGACTGCTTCATGAAACAAGCAACTTAATAATTATTAAAACCAAATTCTCAACTTACCACTCAAGACTCACAGCTTTAATATTCCAAGCCAAATCACTCAATATTTGCAAGAAGCCCAACATTTAGTTTACTATCTAATCCACAGGGACACCACATCAGCTGTTTCCATAGGAATTCATGATTCCATGGTGCTGGTATCAGAGCCAATATTTTCCCACCACAGTTACCATCCCATGACAACCAGCCAATCCCATAAAGCCTGCTTCACATGATGGGCTTCATCCAATATAGGAACAGCATTCAGGCAAACCAGGCTTAATTCATGTGTGTAACGTATACTTTACCGATTAGCCTGTGCATTCTGCACAGGCTAATCAGACATGACAATTACCTCCTAAACTGGATTTTTACTAAAGAGACTTCCTTCAATCAGACAATACCATAAAAGCACAAAGTGTTGCCCTTAATTAAAATGTGCAGACTGCAAAAGCTAATATGTGACCACACTTTTTGCACACGCATTAAGCCCTGTTTTCCCTCAACAAGACTCCTATATTAAAGGGATACAATGCCTCTTCTATCTAGCCACATAAGAATTCAACAGTGTAAGACTAAGATGAAGGGGTGTGCACATGAGAGTATTAGACAATTATGAATCTGTCCAATAAGACAAGACCAGTAAACCCAGAACATTTATCCACTTACTCTCATTGCAAACTTGAGTCTTTGGTCAACCGTAATACATCTTACGAATTACATCCTTCATATGCTTCCAGCTTATACACTAAATTTTGTTAGGCCTTCCTCAATACATCTTGCTTTACAGTTAAGAGATGTGAATTAGCCTAATTAAAGCCTGTAATGAATGGAATCGGACAGATAAACTTGATGCAAAATCGCTAGTTATTAACATCAATACTTCTTAAAAAAGCTTAATCAAAAATAGAAGATCAATTACTTCTTTGATATGCCTGATAACAAATTAGTCATTATAAAATTAAATTAAATCTTTTTACGGAAACAAATCACCACCAATTACTATGCAATGATCAATGTGTGCATCAACAATAATTTATTGCATGTTTCTGTTACATTTCTTCCATTCATGTTTTCACTGGAGGTTACAACCCAGTCTCTTAAGTTCTGTCTTAAAAGGGCAGATTTTCTTGCCGCACTGCTAATGAAGCTCATCACTGACACTTGCCCAAAGTAGCATTATTAGCCACAAGAGAGTAATTATGATAAGGAAAGAGGGAACATGGGTCCCAAATATAATACAATCTGGACATTGTTAGCTCAATGAACAAGAAATGCTTTTATATAAGAGATATCCCCAAGGACTGCCTTAGGAAAGTTGGTTAACCCTTTGCATGCTGGGAAATTTGTTGTCTGCTAAAATTTTGTTTGCTGAATTTCTAAAATTAGCATTTTCTTCGATTTTTTTCAAAGAATACTATCAGAATAGCGTTCTGTGGCGTCTCATCTGGATCCAAATTGTTTGCAAAGGCCTTCAGAATTCGATTACAGCACTGAAAGAGTAAATTAGGAGACTTGAAGCCTATGATCTGCACTCTTTGAAAATGGGGCTTTATGTTCGTGCATAAAGTGTCGTCCAAAATAAGCCCGTGCAGTAAACACAGGCTAATCAGGGACAACAGTTTCCGCTTGTATTGAATAATTTTTTTTTACAAAGGACGTCTCTTCTAAGCAAAAATCCAATTAAGGCGGAGTGTTGTCCTGTGTTAGCTGCTGTGAACATATCATATGCTCACCCCATTGTCCTTCGCACATCAGCATCAGTCAAGCTTAACCAATTTATGCCTAGCGTCTAGAAAAAAGGCCTTGGCAAACAGTGTAGACCCAGATGAGACGCCGCATGATGCGGCGTCTCATCTGGGTCTGCGCTGTTTGCTTAAAGGAATTTCTGTAAGAAATATTCTAAATATAGAAATAAATATACTAGACATCTCTAATTTTGGAAATAAATTGATCCAATTAAGAAGGATGGGAGAGTCCACCAGGCATAAATGAGTTAAATTGCCAAACTATAAAATAATGTATTTATCCATACAGCATTTTATAAAGAACTGCCTGTGCCATTAAAACATTGGAATTGTCTCATTCTGTCTACAGACTTACAAGCTACAGTTTCATCCATTCCGTATTAATGTCTTACCTATTATAATTTAGTGCGTTTTTCTAAATGCAGAGGTTTCTAACGGCACACAACAGAACCTGAAAATAAAACAATCTCACATTAAAATACTTACAAAAAACATCAAATAATCATGAAATTCTGAATTCATTTAATCAAAGCACTGTACTACAGGCATATTATTGAGAAAGGACTGATAATAAACAAAACCTTACAAGCATTTATTTTCATGACACCCGATTGAACAGAAGATATAACCACATTATTACCTCCATTAACATGTTATCACCATGGAAACACAAGTTCATCTAATGACATACTGATCACTTCATAAATGAACATTGACATGTTTCTACATTATAGCCACCTACATCATTAGGAAAAAAGAGAAGATTTATTATCTTTTCAAATCCAGCCCATGATATTAAACAGACAGTATTGGTATATTATAAGGTATGTGACAATATTACACATTAAGCCTGTCCCAATGTTATGTGTTAAGAGTTGGGTGATTTATGTGTCATGAATATGTCACATGCTTTTTTTGACATCAACTGACTTAAACCAACTTTTTTCACCATTCTGGCGCCGTTTGTATAAGGGAAAATCCAGTTGCTTTGACTTAAATTACAAAATTGGTGCTAAGCTTTTATTTTTATACAAAATACATCAATATTGTTTTCTAAACCCTTTTCCACTTAGATACGTATTTGTAGTCCCTCAGAAAGGCTGGTCTGGTTTTATGCTGGTTGGAAAAGTCATTTTAACTTTTCTTCTTATGGGGGAAAGGGTTAATTTAAAATACTGTAAATATTACATTTACTCTGAGGTTCAACTTGAAAAGCTGGATCCCTTAATTGAACAGTAAGGTGTTTCTTTTTTTATGAATTTCTTTGTACAATGTCAATGTTTTTGGTAATGATTGCTATGAATGAATAAACAATGTGTAAAGTAATTTTACATGCCAATTTTTTCAAGGGACTTAGCTTACCTAGTCGAAGCATACCGGTAGCTTTCAAATATGTTCTTTTGTGAAAATGTAGGTTGTGTGGTAATGAGGCTAATTTAGAAAATTGCTAGCTTAAATCTGTGTGTGGTCACAAGTGAACTGCATTAATATCAATTGAGACTTTATGTTAATTCCTTTAATGTACAATTTTTGCTATGAAGATAATAAATGTGTGAATTGAAATACACCTGTGGCCCTGGTCAAATGACCAATTAAACTACATGTGACAAATCGTGTTTGTGCTTGCGGCAAAGGAAAGAAATTGCAATGACAGCAATCACAAGGTGCCCAGCCAACCAAATAATTGATTCAAATTGGCCGATAAATAATTGTTAATAAAAGGACATAATTTTAAACCACTTTGTTCAGTAAGTTGAAAATCAAGCTAATAAAACTGTTGTCAGCCTCATTAAAACATGGTGTCCTCATTAGAGCAGGAGAATATCATCAACATCCATGAATAATAGGAGGCTCAGAATGGGAATATGGGGCTTAATGCATGCACGCAAAGTGTCGGCCGACAGTAGCCTGTGCAGTCCTCAAATAACAATCTGAAATATCAGCTTAAAAATTACGGTCAAAGCATTGAAAAAACCCATTCACAAATCAACCAAACAAGTCGCATACACAACAATAACTTTAATTATCTCAGGATTTGAACAGGCACATTTATAAACTTGAAATGTCTCTAAGCATGCGTAAATAATTTGCACACAATATTTCAATAACAGAACACACAAAACTACCTGCTGATTAAATCAAGGGTCTAGACAGTACAAATACAATATTTTGAGTTTTTTTCCACACAAGTACCATGCTAATGTTGATAAATACTTCAAACTTGTCTAATATTACCAATACTGTGTTATATTGTGTCTGGGTTTGTTAAATGCATATACTGGAGCTATTATCTTATTTCAACAAGAAAGCATTGACACCTGTACTTATTTATAAACATATATTTTTTATCAAACTGTATTAAATGACTGCTACTATTGCTATAGTGAAGAAAATGTAAAACAAGTCATTTAAAGTCTGTTGTGTCGGTATATACCCTGCACAAGATACTATTCAAGGGCTTTGGCAAATTGGTCCTTCAGCTTAAGTCTGAACTTTTGTGTAAGAGACAACAATCAAAAAGTCCAGTCAGCAATTTCCAATATGTTTAAACAGTGCACCATTAAAACTTGCACTTAATGCCCCTGGTAATATGTTTAATCAGTGGCCATACAAATTATCACATTGTTAACTTGGTAAACATTGCAGTCAACCATATTCTCTGTTGTCGCATTGTACACCCTTTGATGACCACAGCAGTAAATTTGAATAAAAGGTCTGGTCAGCAGTTAACGCAAAAACTGACTAACTGACAACATGAGAAAGTATGAGTTAATACGTTATGGTGCTCACATTGCAAATAAAAGGTGTTAAGAACTTTGGCAAACAGTCATAATCAAACAGAATTTCTATGGCTTTAAGTCCATCACAGGTATGGGAAAAAGCAATACTAATGTCTGACTAAATGTGACTTGAGAAAACCATTGTAATGGGCTGGATGTGATAAATTGAGTCTCTGACTAAATGTGACTTGAGAAAACCATTGTAATGGGCTGGATGTGATAAATTGAGTCTCTGACTAAATGTGACTTGAGAAAACCATTGTAATGGGCTGGATGTGATAAATTGAGTCTCTGACTAAATGTGACTTGAGAAAACCATTGTAATGGGCTGGATGTGATAAATTGAGTCTCTGACTAAATGTGACTTGAGAAAACCATTGTAATGGGCTGGATGTGATAAATTGAGTCTCTGACTAAATGTGACTTGAGAAAACCATTGTAATGGGCTGGATGTGATAAATTGAGTCTCTGACTAAATGTGACTTGAGAAAACCATTGTAATGGGCTGGATGTGATAAATTGAGTCTCTGACTAAATGTGACTTGAGAAAACCATTGTAATGGGCTGGATGTGATAAATTGAGTCTCTGACTAAATGTGACTTGAGAAAACCATTGTAATGGGCTGGATGTGATAAATTGAGTCTCTGACTAAATGTGACTTGAGAAAACCATTGTAATGGGCTGGATGTGATAAATTGAGTCTCTGACTAAATGTGACTTGAGAAAACCATTGTAATGGGCTGGATGTGATAAATTGAGTCTCTTTCAGGGCAAAGGGGGCTTAATGCATGTGAGTGTTGTCAGAGATAAGCCTGTGCAGTCCAATTTTATTTTTCCTTTGAAGGAAATCTCTTCTTAGCAAAACTCCAGTTTCCACGGAAAAAGGCATGCTTGATAAGCCTGTGTGGACTTTTACTTAAGTTCAATTGTCCCCCTCCGTGGCTCAATAAATACTGAACAAAATCTCATACACCCTTGGGTATGATAACATCACATAAGATTGATGAAAATGTTAATCATTTTTGTTAAATACATATAAATCAATAAAATATGTTGCTATGTTTACAAATATTACAACAGTATTGTTCTACAATAATTAAAACATTTAAAATCATTTCAAATATCATAATATGCACTCAAAAATATCAACAACTGAAAAGCAACAACAAACACCATAGAAATATGATACAGCTCAAGCGCCTTATAAGCATTCAAGTTCAGTTATATCTAATGATTGCAAACAATCCAAGTCTATTTTCAAGCAATAACACTTATTTTATTTCAACGTCATAAATCAAATGCTTTTAAAACACCCAAGTAAATAATTTTATCAATACTACATTACCTATTCCCTTTTTTCTCTTTAATTTTTTATCACCACAAAAGCATGTATTCACTAATGTTTTACTTAGAAACACTGCATATCCCATTAACATCCACCAAGTACTTTAAACACCCCATTTATGAATGAAATTGTTGATAAGTTATCCTTCATCTTATAGACATCCAATATTTACAAATGGAGTAGTATCGTCATGCATATATTAACCGACAACCACACCGATATTTAAGTGTCACTTACTGTGTGTGCATCACGCAATATGCAAATACCATTCAAACCCAATCCAAACACGCCCACTCTGCTGCAACAACTTTCGCAATATCAAAATGTCTTGTTTTTTTGTTCGCACAACAGTATTCATAACAGGGATTGGTTATAGTATTGAATATTAAATGGAAAATAGTACAGAATGAGGAATCAACTGATTTTAGATTTTTTGTTTCATTATTAATTTTGCATGACAATTCAGTCTTTCATTATAATTGAAAAAAAAGTTATATTTTATGTTGAATGCAGTCAATAAAACAACTCATTTAAACTGATTTACTTAAAGCTGCCAAAAGCAAACATAATAAGTACAAGAGGGCCATGATGGCCCTGAATCGCTCACCTGACTCATTAAGATCAGATGAAAACTATGACCTCTATTGTCTACACAATGTTTTTCTATGATTTGACCTAGTGACCTAGTTCCTGACTCTAGATGACCCAAATACAATCCCAATCCAGATTTCATCAAGATAAACATTCTGACCACAGTTCATAAATATTGGATAAAAACTGTGACCTCTATTGTCAACACACGTTTTTTTTATTTATTTGACCTAGATTTTTACCCCAGATGACCCAAATACAATCCCACCCAGATTTCATCAAGAATTCTGACCAAATTTCATAAAGGTTGGATGAAAACTGTGATCTCTAATGTCTACACAAGATTTTTCTATTATTTGACCTAGTGACCTAGTTTTTGACCCCAGATGACCCAAATAAAATCCCAACCCAGATTTCATCAAGATAAACATTCTGACCAAATTTCATAAAGATTGGATGAAAACTGTGACCTCTATTGTCTACAGAAGGTTGTTCTATTATTTGACCTAGTGACCTTGTTTTTGACCCAGATGACCCAAATACAATCCCAAACCGGATTTCATCAAGATAAACATTTTGACCAAATTTCATCAAGATTGGATGCAAACTGTGACCTCTACTGTCTACACAAACAAATTGTTGACGGACGGACACACGCAGGCACGCACAACGGACGCCGGACATCACACGATCACATAAGCTCACCGTGTCACTTCATGACAGGTGACCTAAAAATATGTGTCCGAGATAAACATGAACAGTTGTGGTTAAAATCCCATAGAAACAAGGGCTGTTTGTAAAACATGCATGCCCCCCTATATGGGCTATAAGTTGCAGTAGCAGCCATTGTGTGAATACGTTTTTTGTCACTGTGAATGGTGGTGGTGGTGGTGGTGGTGGTGGTGGTGGTGGTGGTGGTGGTGGTGGTGGTGGTGTAGTAGTAGTAGTAGTAGTAGTAGTAGTAGTAGTAATAGTAGTAGTAGTAGTAGTAGTAGTAGTAATAGTAGTGGGAAAAGGTAACATAGCACTGGCAGTAAATATGGGGCTCATTTACAGGTCAGATTTGGAATCTCTGCTGTAAAATGAGATTTTGAATGAATTAAAGGGAGGCAAATCTGTAATAAAAAGAACATGCATAAACCGTAGTTGTTTCCCTTGTTTGAACCATGCTAAATCCTTACAAGTTTGGAAAGAATTGGATGAAAAATTTGGACTTTATTGCATAAACACCATTTTCTCAATTCAAGGGGAGGTAATTCTGTACTTCATGGACCATTAATGCTCATTTTTTTGTAGGGTTCGTGTCCTCATTGATATAAAGACACTGTGCAAATTTGGAAAGGATCGGACAAAAAATGTGGAAGATTTTTGAAAGTTTTCACAAAATAGGCAAAAACGAATAAACATGCAAAGTTCAACGAGCTCCTGCGGCCATGTTTGTTGACGAATCAAATTTCTTTGAACAACTTTTTCAGGGGAGCCCTCAAAGGTCATCCCTGTGAAATTTTTTGAAAATCTGATGAGCGGTTTCTGACAAGAAGATTTTTTAAGGTTTTTACCATATATGGTCATAGCGGCCATCTTGGTTATGTGATCAAATTTTTTTTAACAATTCTTTTGTCCCATGACCTAGGGATGCTCCACATGAAATTTAGTTGAAATTGGCTCAATGGTTTAGTAGAAGAAGATGTTTACAAATTGTTTACAGACGGACGGACGGACGGACGGACGCCGGACGCTGAGTGATCACAATAGCTCACCTCGAGCTATCGCTCAGGTGAGCTAAAAATGTATGAAAAACAAGGCTATTGTCAAGCAATATGGTCCCCTACCGGCTCCACCATTGTCAGAAATTCCACCATTTTCAGAAAAAAAAATTGGGGGGGTTGCCATAGCAACCACAATTTCTGACGTAGGAACAAAATTAAATGACGTGCATAATGTCCATACACGTATTGCCATATATCCATGTTGCAAGTTTCATGAAAAAATATTAAGAACTTTTAAAGTTATCGCAGGATCCAGAAAAGTGTGTCTGACAGACAGCGCAAACCATAAGTCCCCTCCGGTTAAACCGGTAGGGGACAATAAACCTTATTCTATAAGCATAAAGAAATTTACATGCACTAACAATTATTTGATCACTCCTATGTAGATTTGTTAAAACTCATTTGTAGATTTAAAATATTTTTTTATTAAATCAGATATTGATGTAAAAATATCAGTGACTACACCTTATTAAACCGCACAATACATACATGTACAAAATGTAGGATTGATATTAACAGTGTAAGACTATATGCTAATGAGGTTTGCTTCAATTTAAATGTATACATGACTTCTTGACAGATTTTGAACATTTTTTATTACATTTTAATGCTTAAAAGCGCAATCAATTATAGAAAGAAATTCTAAGAAAAAAACAACATCATACATGTTTACGGGAATTTACAATTACCGGTATATTTATGTGAACAACTATGTGATGTTTGCTTTTGATTAAATTTCAAACAGGACCTACATGCCCCAAGACAGGGAGCTTGATTTTGTGTGCCCCCAAAGGGTGGCATATAGTTTTTTAACTGTCCGTCAGTCCGTCTGTCTGTCTAAAAGAAAACTTTTAACATTGGTCATAACTTTTGCATATTGAAGATAGCAACTTGATATTTGGCATGCATGTGTATTTCATGGAGCTGCACATTTTGAGTGGTGAAAGGTCAAGGTCATTCTTCAAGGTCAAAGGTCAAAATATGGCTTCAAAGCGGCGCAGAAGGGGGTAATGTGTTTCTAACATACACATCTCTTGTTGGTTCTCCACTGTTTGATGGTGAATTTCTGTAAGTGATACATAGGTTGTTACATGTACATTCAAATATTATCCTCGAAATTTACATTGCAACAAGAAATTTGGCCTAATGCCACAAAAAAGATTTTTGATTTAAATAACTGTACAATCTCAAGCAAGGCCTGTATATAAGCTACCTAAACAAACATTTCAAAGCAAAACTTCTTTTAACCCTTTCCCACTCAGAAGCAAAGTGAATGGTTATGTGCAAACAGCATTAAACCAGAACAGCCTGTGAGTAACTCGCAGTCTGTTCAGGTTTTATGCTGTTTGCTGCTTATCAGTTACTTAAGGTTGAAATTGAAACCTTTAAAACTTGAATTTAGTAAGAAATGTATTTAATTATATGTAACTTTCTAAAGGACTACAGATGCTTTAAACTACGTATCTAAGTGGTAAAGAGTTAAAACTCAGTTACTGAGCAGAAACTGATATCTTATTTTTAGTAACAGTGACCTTCACCTTGTCCTCCATTACCCTCAGCTACGGTAAGTCTGCAAATATTCCTGCTTCATACCAAATGTGAGCATAATACCTCAACCCTTTACCACTTAGATACATTTTTTTACGCATTAATTATGGTCCCTCATAAGTTTAATTTTATTAAAGGGGCCTTTTCACAGATTTTGGCATTTTTTAACTTATTCATTAAATGCTTAATATCGATAAATGTAAACATTGGATCGTAACAGCTCCAGTAAAAAATCAAGAATAAAATTTAAAAAAGGAAAAGAACATTGCCCGGTCCAGGTTTCGAACCAGTGACCCCTGGAGTCCTGCCAGAGTCCTGAAGTAAAAACGCCTTAGCTTACTGAGCTATTTCGCCGAGTACACAGACTTGACGTATTTTATACCTTATATAAGCAATCTTCGTAGTTTCACAAAATTTAACGACAAAAACAGAACTCTCCAAATTATTCAATCGTTTCGCGTTGCAACGCTTTATAATTTTTAGGTTTTAAAATCGTCAAAAGATGCATATAATGGCTATATTAGACCATGGTAAATGTTCAGTATTACTGTTTCCTCACAAATATCATAACTAAAACGAAAATTTGCGAATCTGAAACAACTTTTTTCAATTTTGTCAATTTACCAAAGCGTGAAAAGATCCCTTTAAAGGCCATTCTGACTAAATCCAAGTTTTAAAGGTTTCAGTTCCATCCCTTAGATACTGATGAGCAGCAAACAGTATAAAACCTGAACAGACGGTGAGTACCCCTGCGAAATGTTGTTCTGCAGTTCACAAATAATTCGTGAACAGTTCATGAACTGTTCGTGAACTGAGTTCATGAATTGTTCACGAATAGTTCGTGAACAGAAAATGAGCCACGTCTGTGAAAAGTTCTTGAAATTTTAGTTCATGAACTGTTCATGATCACTAATGGCATGAAGTGTTCATGAAATATTCTTGAAACCTAATGGCATGAAGTGTTCATGAACTATTCTTGAACCCGTGTGGCATGAAGTGTTCATGAACTATTCTTGAACCATTATGGCATGAAATGTTCATGTACTATTCATGAACATCATTGGCATGAAGTGTTCTTGAACAGTTCATGAACAACACAATTCTTGAAAAATTCTTCAGGGTTTTGCTGTTCACGAACAGTTCATGAACATTTTCCTTCTATTTTTCAATGGCTCATTTTCTGTTCACGAACTGTAAGTGAATAGTTCATGAACCATAGTTCTTCAAGAGTTCATGAACTGAGGTGGCATGAAGTGTTCATGAACTATTCATGAACAAGAATTTGTCAATTTATGCAAAGGTTATCATAAGTGTTACTAAAGCTCAACAAACAGGTCAGGGTAAGAAGAAACAAGTCTTGTATTAGCACTTATCATATTGATAGCAACATATAACAATAATTTAAATATAACACTAATAACTGAGATACAAGTGGTTTGATAATACTCTTTAAATTTCATAATACAACTTTGCACTATATGTTCATGAATAATTCATGTATTGAAAAGATTATGAATAGTCTCATTTTCAGTTCAAGAATCATTTACTAATCAATGGTTTCCCTGAAATGGTTACACTTACAGTGCCAAAGAACTTGAAATGGAACCAATGGCTGATCAGTTCAGCCGGTAATTTATTAAAGACTTACATTTTCAAATATAACATAACCATGTGCCTTCCGTTTCAACTTCCTGTGCACACAATATTCTTTCTTTGTAAAAACAGCAATGCAAAGTACATTGAGTTCTTGATATCATCTTAAACTGTTCTTGAAATAAGATGTCCTTAAAACATTCTTAAACTTGTCTTTTAAGTCTTCCAAGAACAATGACAGATCCTTTTAAGAACATATTGGATTCTTAAAAAGTCCATCATACATTCAAAAACATTGTGTAGACCTGTTTAAGAACATCAGAAGGAAACATGTTGTTCAAAAAAGTTCTTAAAGTGTTCAAGAATAGTTTAAGAATAATTCAAGAACAGGAAAGGTCCTTAAAAAGTTATTGAAGTGTTCCTGAAGGCAGTTCTTGAACAGTTCTTTTACAAATGTTCTTAAAATTCTCTAGAACAGGTCAAGAACTCTAACTTACAGTGGTGAAAGTACTATGCATATTCATACTAACTTCACAGGTTTCACAAATCTACAAGATTTGTATGCTAGACATTTCAATATTACTTTCAAAAATATGTATGAAACATCTAGCACAAAGGAATTCATGAATTATTCATGATGGATCCTTAAAGTCTGTCTCAGAAAAGTCATTAGAAATACTTGTGCATGAAATGTTCATCACTAAGTATTTATGGTTAGATGAAGAACTGTTCATGAATTTTGAAATGTTCAACAATAATTCATAAACAGTTCATGAACATGTCTTAAGAACAGTTCATGTCCAAAAGTTCATGAACCAAGCTAAGGAACTTTTTCAGAACCGTTCATGAACAGTTCTTGATTGGCTTGAAGTGTTCATGAAATCATGAACAACATTTCGCCGGGGTAACTCGCAGGCTGTTCTGGTTTTATGCTGTTTGCGCATAGTCATTTCAACTTTGCTTTTGAGTGGGAAAGTGTTAACACAAAGTCCATGTGAGCATTTTTTTTTTATGAATAAATTAAAAACCACAAAACAAAATGATTTTACGGGGCCATGCAGGTTTGCATTTATTATAAAATGATGTGAAAAGGGATGGCAAACGATTTTTATGACATTGATAGCTTACATGAAACCAACTGTCATTATTTATAACCAATCCTTAATGTGCAGCATGTGCAGACAAACAAATACATTAGACTGATCACATGCCATGGCAGACTGTTGGATAATGATCAATGATATATGTTAAACAGTCTGGTATTTGAAATATGCAATAGCATTAGCTTATCTTTCTATGTGAAGGTTTTATGATAAGATATAGGGACTATAAGATTTCAACTCAATAGTAGGCAAAAACACAATCCATTCCAAGACATTGTCTAGTGTTAGTGGAGTGTGTCCTACCATAGTGTTAGTGATGTGTGTCCTACCAATAATCAAATTGTGATTATCAAACCATTTTCATGCAAATGTTCAAAATCAACAATTAGGCAGTACATGCATTCAACTTCACTGTACATACTTCAAGCTGTTCTAAGAACTAATTAAATATTTTTAAAAAAAGTTACATAAATTATTAGCAACTTTTCACGCTAATAAAGACAGCAAATATATTTTACCTTGTCAGAACATAATCAAATTAGACAATTTACACTATGAATCAATCCTTTTTATTGCAAGCGTTTTTATAAACAGCTGTTGTTAACTTTCAGTCAATATCAATCTACTTCAAAGAATATCCAATTTTCACACATGAATTTTGGCACATTTACAACTAAGAAAATCAATTGCCTGACACAATTTTCTTTGCTGTAATTAAATTCATTGAGCACCCATGAATTATTCAAATCTTGTAATAAGAATTTATTGTCTTAGTGGGGAAGACTGGGCTATCTGAATAATGAATGTATATTATAAACAGCTGGCAGGTTATTGTATGAAGAGCTAATGTTTACATTAACCACGGTCTGGGAAAACTGGTCTTAATGCATGTGAATAAAGTGTCGTCCCAAATCAGCCTGTGCAGTCCGGCTAATTGGGGACAATACTTTCAGCCTGTAAGGAATTTTCATTCAAGGTTGTCTCTTTTTAACAAAAATCCATAGTAGGCAGAAAGTCTTGTCCCTGATTAGCCGGTGTTGCCTGCTCAGGCTTATCAGTGAAGACACTGTTCACATGGTGTACCAGGAATTTATTGTCTAAGCGGGGCAAGTTTTCCCAGGCAAAGGCTCAGATAAAACCCAGTCAATTTAAACTATAAAAAAAAAAAACTTTTTAAATCAATGTAGGTAAAATTACTCAGTTTCTTTTAGTAAAATGACAATATAGTACAGGCAAAGTATGGATATCCTTGGCCCTATGATAAAATTATTGAAGAAAACGCCTCAGTTAACACTTTACCACTTAGATACGTATTTTGACGCATTTGTCTTCCCGTGGAAAATTACATTTAATTAAATACCTTTCTTACTAGATTCCAGTTTTTAAGGCTTCATTTCCATCCCTTAGTTACTGATGAGCAGCAAACAGCATACAACCTGAACAGACTGCTAGTTACTCGCAGGCTGTTCTGGTTTTATGCTTTTTGCTCATAGCCATTTTTACTTTGCCTCTGAGTGGGAAAGGGTTAAAGAAAAAGTACAATAAAATCTTAAGCCGAGTTTAAAAATATACAGAAATATTTCAAAATGTCAGCCTCGCTGGATTATCTTGAATATGCACCAGGTAAGTCGGTTGACAGTGTTGTTTCTGCACTGAATTAAACCTTAGCAAGTTACTAGCAGGCTTCAGGTCTGGTTTTATGCTATTTGCACATAGCTATTTTCACTTTGCTTCTGAGTGGGAAAGGGTTAAAGGGACCTTTTCAGGCTTTGCATAATTGACAAAAATTGTGTCAGATTATCATTGTAGTTTTGATATTTGCGAGTTAACAGTAATACTCAACATTTACCATGCTCTGAAATATCTATTATATGCATCTTTTGGATGATTTAACAAGATGTGTTTGTGAAACACAATGTCCCCCTATATGACGTTTGACCTTGAAGGATGACCTTGACCTTGACCCTTCACCACTCAAAATGTGCAGCTCCATGAGATACACATGCATTTCAAATATAAAATTGCTAGCTTCAATATTGCAGAACTGACATTACATGAGCAATTTTTACCAATATATTTGACCTTGAAGGATGACCTGACCTTTCACCACTCAAAATGTGCAGCTCCATGAGATACACATGCATTCCAAATATCAAGTTGCTATCTTCAATATTGCAAAAGTATTCATAAAATAAGCGATTTGGGCCACATATATTTGACCTCTGACCTTGAAGGATGACCTTGACCTTTCACCACTCAAAATGTGCAGCTCCATGAGATTCACATGCATGCCAAATATCAAGTTGCTATCTTCAATATTGCAAAAGTATTCATAAAATAAGCTATTTGGGCCACATATATTTGACCTCTGACCTTGAAGGATGACCTTGACCTTCACCTTTCACCACTCAAAAGGTGCAGCTCCATGAGATACACATGCATGCCAAATATCAAGCTGCTATCTTTAATAATGCAAAAGTATTCATAAAATAAGCTATTTGGGCCACATATATTTGACCTCTGACCTTGAAGGATGACCTTGACCTTCACCTTTCACCACTCAAAATGTGCAGCTCCATGAGATACACATGCATGCCAAATATCAAGTTGCTATTTTCAATATAGAAAAAGTTATTGCAAAATGTTAAAGTTGGCGCAAACAGACAAACCAACCAACCAACCAACCGACCAACCAACCAACCAACAGACAGGGCAAAAACAATATGTCCCCCACTACTATAGTGGGGGACATAAAAAACCTTAAAATTATACAGTGTTACGAATGCAAAACGATTGAATGATTTGGAGAGTTCTGTTCTTATTGTTATATTTCGTGACATCACAATGATTGCTTATATAATGTATAAAATACACCACTAACTGCACTAGCTGTGGTTTGAACCCAGTTGAGGATCACATTTTTTTTCTTTCTTTAATTTCATTCTTGTTTCTTTACTGGAGCCATTTGGTTCCAATGTTTACATTTATAACAAGATGTGTTTGTGAAACACCCCCATATGTATGACCTTTGACCTTGAAGGATGACCTTGAACTTTCACCACTCAAAATGTGCAGCTCCGTGAGATACACATGCATGCCAAATATCAAGTTGCTATCTTCAATATTGCAAAAGTTATGGCCAATGTTAAAGTTTGACGCAAACCAACAAACCAACAAATAAACCAACAGACAGGGCAAAAACAATATGTCCCCCAGTATAGACTGTGGGACATAAAAATTAAAGCACTTAATGATAAACTTCAATACATGCCAGAATCTGTGATCCAAATTATTCAATTGTTTTGAGTTTTTAAAGCTTTATAATTAATTTTTTTCAGGTTTCTAAATCAGCAAAATATGCATAAAATGGATATTTTAGAGCATGGTAAATGTTTAGTAGTACTGTTAGCTTGCAAATATCATAAAGACAATGAATCATTGAAAATCTGAAACAATTTTTTTCAACTGTCAATAAACCGAAACCGGAAAAGTTCCCTTTCAGCTGTCTGTCCTTTACATCTAAAGACTGACTGGGAATAATACCTTTAATGAAAAACAAATATTATTAAGAGATATAATAACATGTATTAATATTTTTTTTTAATTTAACCAAAGCTTTAAACTTACTTCAAATATTATTTAAATCCCAGTTAAATTGAAATAGCAATCCGCTCATTCATTTGAACGAAAAACAACCGTGCGTGACAAATACATTAGGTACATTTAATGAAGGTTTACTGAACGTCTACAGAAGATTCATGTCACCCCTACACCAATACGTAATGAAAGGTTAGGCCAAGGCGTTATTATACCAAGTCAATGACAGATTGTCAATAAAAGTAATACCGTATAATCTCGAACAAACTTTATTTATAGAAGAAATACCACTGACTATTTGTTTATTTGTTAAGAAAATCCATTTCAGTAATTTTACAATTGAAGCTTATTTAGGTAACAGTTTAAACATTGTAATTATGTAGTCTTTTAAAGAAACCATGGGCGATGTATTGGCCATTTCCAAAATATTTATCATAGATTCAAACTAAAAAGAATTAAGAATATTGGAAGCCACATAGAACTACTGACATAGAAATATAAAAGAAATAATGTTCAAGTAAGGATCAATTTTTTACTTGAATACTGTTTGAAACACTGAATTTAAAATTACATCAGGAAGAATGTTCACTTATTAAAACTATTACGGTAAACTATATAGCATACAAAAGAATTTGAATAACTAATATATAGTCATTTAAGTCGAAATATACTCTCAATGATTTTTTTTATCACCACCATCTTTTGTTACTCAATAGGTAAGGTAGTTAACTAAGGGCAAATTGTACTAAATGTCCTGTAATCAAACATCAAATCTAATTTTATAGTGTGATGAATAGCAGATAAGTAAACCAGCCATGGAAATTTATTGCATAAAAAAACACTCAACCTTGATCATTAGCAGCTGATTGAAATCAAGTTGTTCTCCTATACAGGAGAAACAAATATGATTGAACAACTAGGTCACAGAAAAAAATTAAAATTGCATTTTTGATAGTCATCAATTGAAAATATAAATGGAAGAAAATGACTTTTATTTCATTAAAACTATTTCATTGGTAAGATGTGCAATATTTATCCCCATTATGCTTATGTATTATATACTAAATACATTTGGTACAAACGGAGTGTACTTATTCAATCTACTCAGAAACTTTACGCTCATAATTACCAAATTGTCATTTTTGTGTGATTTCATTGCATTTTTGTTATTTTGGGTAAATGCGATGATTGTGAATTATTTCTGCAAAGGTTATTGTTTTGAAATATTTTGGGAGAGACAGGGGAATGAACAAAAACTAACTTCTTAAGATGAGCTTGAAAAACAATAATAGAAGCCTCCCTCTGGGAAAATGGGGCATAATGCATCTGAGTGAATTGTCATCCCATAATGCATCTGAGTGAATTGTCATCCCATAATGCGTCTGAGTAAATTGTCATCCCATAATGCATCTGAGTGAATTGTCATCCCATAATGCATCTGAGTGAATTGTCATCCCAGATTAGCCTGTGCAGTCTGCCTTCCGCCTATATTGGATTTTCATTTAGAAAAAACTTCCTTTAAATACAATTTTTATAATAAAATGAAAATGTTGTCCTAGCTCAGCAGATTAAGTCTTTATATTAAGAAATTGTTCAGTTTGTGATGCAAGCACCAAATTTGGCACATATACTCTTCAGTCACTATAGATTTGATAAAGCACGTTAGCCAATACAAAATTTCAAAATGGCGTCCGTTTTCAAGATGGCCGCCGTCAGGATTGAAAAATGAAAAAAAGGAACAAATTCTCTGAAAGGTTTTTCTGCTGTGAATATTACTTGATTTTGATTTCGTACACAACAATTTGACTAGTTTGAATTTAAATTCAGTCATTGTTTAAGTTTATAGTACACACAAATCCAACATGGCTTCAAAAATGGCCGCCAAGATGGCCGCAAAAACCTATTTATGATCATAGCTATATTACTATCCACTCAAATTTGATGAATTTGGTGTCTATACCCAGGTTTCAGGGAGCAAAGAGCTCATTTATTTCGTCAGACAAAGTGTAAGTTAATAATAACACACAGAAATCCAACATGGTGTCCAAAATGGCTGCCAAGATGGCCGCCAAAACATATTAATGACCATAACTATGTTACTTTCCAATCAATTTTAGATCTAGATTTTGGTGTCTATAGATAGGTTTCAGGGGGCAAAGAACACATTAACGTCATCAGACACTTTTTAAGTTTATTATATATCACACAAATCCAAAATGGCCGCCAAGATGGCCGTCAAAACCTATTTATGATAATAAAATATGACTTTGTAACTGTCAACTCAAATTTGATTAATTTGGTGTCTATACCCAGGTTTCAGGGAGAACAGAACACATAAATATCACATTTATATCTTCAGACAAAATGTAACCTAATTATGTTGCACACACATCCAACACGGCGACCAAAATGGCCATTAACACAATACATAGGACCACAGGTCCATAACTTGTTACTCAAAACTTATGGTTGTTATGTAAAACGCCATAGTTTAGGAGACAAAGAACACTTTAATGGAGTTGAGGTTATATTTAAGCAGTTGAATAATCATAAACTCCAATTTATGGCATTTGGAAGAGAGAATGAACTAGCACATGACTTCAAAAAAGGATCAGGTTTTACTCACTTCTGTAGACATAATTTTTTACCGTTGCTGAAAATCATTGAATATTAATTACAGCCTGAATAAGCATGAGTTCTTCCAAAAGGTTAATATTATACACTTTGTGATCCTTTGACTATTTATTCACATAAAAGCAGAAGTAGATGGTCTTATTGTCCCTTTCGGAGTAATGCAGGATCTAGATGAGCAAATCTGTATCCTCGACCACCAACTGTGTGGTGCTACGACGGGATCGTTATACTGTTTCTTTAACAATTTCAACGTCTGCATCCACGTAAGACAGAACAACATAGCATTCCATTTAAGGCAGGGTTGTGCTGATCAGAGCAATCATGCCGGCCTTGTTTCTGTCACGATACAAAAAGTCATCCTTTTTTACATGAGCATTCTGTTTCTTTGCTTAAACTCACAATATGATTCACGTTTGTTTCATCGTCTCCGGTGCGTGTTGTCTTTGTTATAATGACTGTCTTCGTAGCCATCGAAACCCCACTGTCGCTTGTACGTAATGCATTTTCTATGAATCTACATAAGACACGGCTATGGCGTTATATAAGTCACCCTTCTCCATGGTCAAGGATTCAGCAAAGTGCCATCATCATGCATCTGTTTCATGAATACAGTTCATCTCAGCCTCACATGATGTGTCTATAGCATATTCTCAACTTGCCTGAGCGATCTGAGGCTTATCTGCTGTACACAGTATGTTTTTGGTTTCAAAGAAGGCAGCAGGAAGGGAGCTTAGTTCAAAAGACAATACGACTGCAATGGAAGGATCTACAGATTTTTACACCAACAGAAAACGCTGGAACAGAGGAGCAGGATAAAAAGCACGTTCAGAAGCGATCTTAACAGCCAAGCTATTCCCAAGAGCTTTGGCTCTGTATTTTCTCGTGATTTATAAGCAAAGACCGACTTTCCTATGATATCTCTTATGATCGTTTTCCCAACCGCCTCAACTGCATGAACATTCACATCTGACCCACTGCCGCGAGTTAGACAACATGTGCTCTATAAACACATCATCAATGTGTGCTCAATGACAAGATCACGTCCTAGCCCAGCATAGCATTGATAACTCCTACGAACAACGTGAAAACAAATACCGAACTTTCGATAAACGTCTGGGTGCGTTTCCTCTAGATCGCTTATTTGCAGCAAAGATGGATAGCAAATCGGGCACTGCCTGCTAATGCATCATCCAACACCCAGTACGATATGCTTTAATCAACACCCTTGAATTGTTAATCGTAAGCTGATAATTAAGCCATACTATGCTTGTCTTTGAGGTCTGGGCAAGTTCATGTTTCTTCTTCTCTGTAGCCCTCTCGGGTTTGATATAAATCGCATAACATATCATCTGCTAGCGTCATTTTGCCCCTAAGAAGGGAAGAGTACAAATCCTTTGCATGATCCAGCAGTATCTGAATGTCTGGATCTTCCTGGGTCATTTCGGCTGTAGGCTGGCTGTGTATGCCTTTTTCAACAAGAAGATGGTCCCGTGAAGCCCTCTGGACAATTTTGTGTGTCACAATGTGCACAATTTGCGCATGTTCTCTATAGACTGCCTCAAGTATGTTTTTGAGAGCTGTTCATACGTTTATGAAACATCACAAATTTTTATCAACACTTTAAACTACTTTGTGGCGCATCAGTGATGATTTCGGCAGCCTTTCAATACAAGGGTTGGTCAAACGTTACAATGGTGTGAAGGTTGTGGCAAGGTTGAAAACTAAGGCTTATGTAGACAGAATGCACGCTTTGTCCCCATTGTACATATTAATCATAGGCAAGAATTTGAATGACAATTGCAGCCCTGGGTACTGTATTATCTGGTGCAAGATACGCATCATTCCCTGCAAATTCATTGTTGTCTGAAGCTGAAAAATATCGATCCTCTTGTCAAAATCCAGAAATTGCGGCAGGTCCAAACTATGGCGTTTCACATAACAAGCATATAGTCAAAAGTAATGGACTTGTGGTCCTTTGTATTGTGTCATTGGACGCCATGTGCGATTTCTGTGTAACATAATAAACTTAAACTATGTCTGACAATCCTAATGTGTTCTTTGCCCCTCGAAACCTCGGTATAGACACCAAAATCATCAATTGTGAGTGGAAAGTTACAAAGTTATGATCATTAATAGATTCTGGTGGACATATTTTAGACGCCATGTTGGATTTGTGTGTACATATTGTAAACTTAAACAATGTTTGATGATCTTTATGTGTTCTTTGTCCCTAGTTACATAGTTATGATCATTAATATGTTTTGGTGGCCATCTTGGCGGCCATTTTGGACGCCATGTTGGATTTGTGTGTAATAAAATAAACTTAAGTAGTGTATGATGATCTTAATATGTTTTTGCCCCTTTAAACCTTTGTATAGCAACCAAAATAATCAAATTTGAATGGATATTTACATAGTCATGATCATTTATATGTTTTGGTGGTCATCTTAGCGGCCATTTTGGCGGCCATGTTGGATTTGTGTGAACTATTGTTAACTTAAACAATATCTGATGATCTTTATGTGTTCTTTGCCCCTTGAAACTTAGTTATAGACAACACATTCATCAAATTTGATTGTATAGTTAAATATTTATGATCATTAATAGGTAATTGTCGGCCATCTTGGCGGCCAGCTTGAAAAAAACAACTTTCCGGAGGTCCGATTGTGGTAAACTTTTGATATGTGTTAAAGGACCTTGTACCCTACCAGGATCAGTTAAAATACCCTTTGTAGCAATTTTTTGGTGGTTGAATGTATTTTTTCATATATTGACCGTACTAGTACTTCTTGCTAAATACAGAGTATTGGCGGCCATCTTTAAAAAAATGCCGCCATTTTGAATTTTCAAGTGGCTAACGTGCTTTTTGAAGAAAGGGGTACCTAAAGGTAATGTATGCCAAGTTTCATGCTTGCATCACTAAGTGAACGATTTTTTCAATAATCAGCGCAGCTATCCCTGATAAGTCTAAGCAGACTGCAAAGGCTAATCTGGGAAGATGCTTTACACACGTGCATTAAGCCCCATTTTCCCATAGCAAGGCTCAACTGTGTTTGGGTCGATGGCGGTTGCCAGGGTTTTTTCTCAGCATTTTGGGAAGATAGCCCATGGCTTTGAAATTGGGAATTTTATCGGCATTTTCAAGATATTGGGAAAATAAATTGGGATTTAAAACTACATGAAAGAGTTCAACATCATAATTCACAAACTCCACAAACACCATCATGATCAACAGTTTTCCACATAATAAACTCACACAAAGTCTTCAGTCACAAACTTATTTCCCTAGTTTCAACATGTTGAATTTATGAATATCAGTCAGCACTTTGCTTTCGGAAATCAACGATGACGATGCAAAAGAGTCACTTGTTATTAAATTACTATCATTGACAATGGAAGGAGTTTCAATGGGAGGACTTGTACTTGTTGACGATGTTTGTTTATTTAATGATGCTTGCTTAAAAATAATTAACAGTTTTTGTTTGGCCACATTTTTGCTAAGGAATCTTTTTCAAGTAATATTTCGAATTGTGTGACATATTTGTTTTCCATTCAGCCGAATCACAAAACACTTAAATTTCATCACAAATATAATAAGCGCCTGAACAACACAGAGAATATCGGGCACACGAATAATGCCAACGTTATCCAAATCGCGGTATAGTCTAAACAGTATCGGACTACGCTTTGTTAAAAATCGAAAAAGCGGATGTCATTAGCTTTTTTCCCAATTGGGAATTTTTTAGCAAATTTTGGGAAAAAAGTATTCTTTTTGCGATTTGGAATATAGCCGAATTTCGGCTATAAAATCGGGCCAAAAAAAAACCTGGTTGCTGTCAATATAGTGCAAGCTGAAGGAAGGACTAATTGTAAAATGATCAAAGGCAGCTTGTACGATGACATATCATATAATTCAACACATGTATTTATAGTCATAGCTATATATTTTTTCTTAAACCAAAGTTTGAAGTATCAAAGATTTGCTTATTGTTTGCATTACATCCTAAACAGCATTATGGCGCCTTCAAATTCACACAATTATTCACAGCTCGCCAGGGTGGAAACATCACTTCTCAAGTGTCTTTAAAAGAAGACATTAAACCCTTACCCCATAAAAGTTCATAACAATGGAAATACAATTGATGTACTTAATAGACATAAGTAACAAATATCAAAGATCAAAACCCTTGCACTGCAATCTGCCCCAGTGTATAATGTGATAGGATCTCTAGTCTAGTCCCATACAAAACACAGGCTGATGATAACAACTGATATACAGGGTGATATCCGAACTATACAATCAAGATCATACAAGCGATAACTGTAATAATGGCTTTAAAGTAATCCTTCCTGATTCAATTATTCATTATGAAACACAATTATCACCAAAGGCAAATGTATCAGCATGATTTCATCATCAACATCTTCTTCTTCATCTTTATCATTAAAAATAAACACCATTATCACCATACGGTACCTATCAAAATGGTTTCATCATCATAATCACCACCACCACCACCACAGATCATCATCATCATCATCACCATTACCATCATCTTCATAAACAATTCACGCATCTGCAACAAAGTAAACATCCCCATGCTGATCTATCCAATCCCAAATAGTCAGTAGTGATTATCTTCATCTTTATTGCATAAATGATTGTTACAAAAAGTTTCTGTCAAAAATAAGTATTGTGTCAGAGAAAAAATATAACATGTTAAATTTGCATTGTATAAAAAAAACACTCTACATGATGCAGAATTTTATTTTTTACCAATAAGGTAGAATTTGTTCCACTGTACGTGCATATTAAATCCAAACACCAATTCCACAGTAATGCAACATTACCTTGCATAATTCCCGGTCCACTGACCTGCTTATTGTAGAACAATTCCCAATACACCAACCCTCACTGATCACAGTGATCCAACATTGACAGCTGTACCAGCTCTCCTGGGCCAGCTGTTAACACCACAATCAATCAATCAGGATTAACCTTGCTATTATCACTTCCAAGTGCCCTTTTCTTGATCAATATCAATCCCAATCCAAAACTAACCATGTAGTACTAATCTGTTTGTAAAGCCAACAAGATGATTTCCTACCAAGATTATTTTCCAATCTCAAAGATCATATTAACCCAGTTATTTCTGCAGCCAAGCTAACACACTCTGTGACCTGCCAACATTGGTCATACCTCATAGCACAGACTTAAAGCACACAACAGACATTGCACCCTGTGGCGTATATTGTACCCTATCAAACATCATAACATCAGTGCTATTGATTTAAATTAAAAAATCTCCATTCATATCTGGCTATTTGCCCCATTACATCCCCCAACTCTTTCATAAGTTGGTTAAGCATTTCATTTCACAGGCCAATAATGTTATTACGAAACAGAAATCATTTTGAAATCATTTTGAAAACTGATTGCTTCTTGTGTGATTATCACAAAAAGCATCCTAGAATTCTAGAAAATACCACTGGCACTATTTCAACTGAAACTTATTTACATCATTAACATAGGAAGAATTGCACATTTATTTCAGGTCCATTGATACATGCCAAACAAATTACCCACCAATATTACAATATTCCAATTGGTGCTAAAAGGTACCATGTGCCTTCACATTTCAATGTCAACATGGTACCTTTTTGCACCAAGGGGGCAAACAATTTGAAATTCTGACTGTATTCACCAATGTTTCAGACTTGTTTCTATGTTTCTATTCCTTTATTGAGTCTATGGGATCAATTGATTGAATTATTAACCTGAAATTAAAAGCTTAAGTTGGCCCTTGCTCTGTGAAAAGGGGGTTAAATGCATGTGCGTAAAGTGTTGTCCCAGATGGCTGGTTTACTTATCAGGGACTCATTTCATAACTCTCAGACTCACTTCATAACCCTCAACTCACTTCATAACCCTCAGATTCATTTCATAACCCTCAGACTCATTTCATAACTCTCAGACTCACTTCATAACCCTCAACTCACTTCATAACCCTCAGACTCATTTCATAACCCTCAGACTCACTTCATAACCCTCAGACTCACTTCATAACCCTCAGACTCACTTCATTACCCTCAGACTCACTTTACAACCCTAAGACTAACTTAATAACCATAAGACTCACTTCATAACCCTTAGACTCACTTCATTACCCTTAGACCAGTGCCCCAAATAAGCTGCGTAATCTGCGTCTTTCACCCTTTTAAAATGTTTAAAAATGCAAAGAAATACAATATCATGCGTATTGAAAACGCAACCAATTTGACTTTTACGCAAATTCGTCAAATTTGATGCGTACGATACAAAAGCTTCGATAAAAAATGCTTTGCTCATTTTAGGTATTTTCTCTTTGGAATTATTATCGTAATGCGGTGACGCTTACATTCAGCAAGCTAAGCAAACGGTCATAGTTATTCAAACGCTATGCGGACTGGATTTCATAGTTAAATTAAGCGTCTGACCAAATTATTTACGACGACAAACATGCGTTTTTAATCTGACTTAATTCGTCGCTCATTGGGCGCTAAGAGAGGTCGAAAGACGTCCGAGATTGTTGCGCCAAAATATTAGCTGATCACAAACTTTTTCGAATCAAGAAAGCAAGAGCCAATAAGTGCCCAATCATTTGTGTTATCGGTTTTGTTAGAAACTGTGTATACAGCAGTTGAGTTGACATCCAAAAAACATGATGGAAAGTCTGTGACTGAACAAACCTGTCAAAAGTATAAAAAGGCATGTCCTTGGTTAGAAATTGTCGACATTTTTTTAAGTTTATATCATGGAGAGTTTCAAGGATTAAAGATATTACGAAACATAAGTTTATTAAAATTCATGATGATAGTTTACAGTTCTATTAAATCAATACAAGTGTGCAGCGTCAACAGAAGTAAATCAGCAATTATTTTAAGGTATGCATTTTTATTACTCATTGCACTCTATTTGAAGAATGGAATCATCCTATTTTTCAAAATCAGTGGGTGAAAACCCTATTTCCCAAATAATTATCTGGGGCACTGCCTTAGACTCACTTCATAACCCTCAGACTCACTTCATAACCCTCATTACCCTCAGACTTACTTCATAACCCTCAGACTCACTATACAACCCTAAGACTCACTTAAAAACCATTAGACTCACTTCATAACCCTAAGACTCATTTCATAACTCTCACACTCACTTCATAACCCTCAGACTCACTTCATAACCCTCAGACTCACTTAACAACCCTAAGAATTATTTCATAACCCTCAGACTTACTTCATAACCCTCAGACTCACTTCATTACCATCAGACTCACTTAACAACCCTAAGACTCACTTCATAACCCTTAGACTCATTTCATAACTCTCAGACACACTTCATAACCGTCAGACTCACTTCATAACCCTCAGACTCACTTAACAACCCTAAGACTCACTTAATAACCATTAGACTCACTTCATAACCCTTAGACTCACTTCATTACCCTAAGACTCACTTCATAACCCTCAGACTCACTTCATAACCCTCAGACTCACTTAACAACCCTTAGACTCACTTCATAACCATCAGACTCACTTCATAACCCTTAGACTCACTTCATAGCCCTTAGACTCACTTCATAACTCTAAGACTCACTTCAGTACACTGAGACACACTTCATAACCCTCAGACTCACTTCATAACCCTCAGACTCTCTTCATAACCCTCATTACCCTCAGACTTACTTCAAAACCCCCAGACTCACTATACAACCCTAAGACTCACTTAATAACCATAAGACACACTTCATAACCCTAAACACACTTCATTACCCTTAGACACACTTCATAACCGTCAGACTCACTTCATAATCCTCAGACTCACTTAACAACCCTAAGACTCACTTAATAACCATTAGACTCACTTCATAACCCTTAGACTCATTTCATAACCCTCAGACTCACTTCATAACCCTCAGACTCACTTCATAACCCTCAGACTCACTTCATGAGCCTTAGACTCATTTCATAACCCATAGACTCATTTCATAACTCTCACACTCACTTCATAACCCTCAACTCACTTCATAACCCTCAGACTCATTTCATAACCCTCAGACTCACTTCATAACCCTCAGACTCACTTCATAACCCTCAGACTCACTTCACAACCCTAAGACTCACTAAATAACCATTAGACTCACTTCATAACCCTAAGACTCACTTCATTACCCTAAGACTCACTTCATAACCCTCAGACTACTATATAACCCTCAGACTCACTTCATAACCCTCATTACCCTCAGACTTACTTCATAACCCTCAGACTACTATACAACCCTAAGACTCACTTCATAACCGTCAGACTCACTTCATAACCCTTAGACTCACTTCATAGCCCTTAGACTCACTTCATAACCCTTAGACTCACTTCATAACTCTAAGACTCACTTCAGTACACTGAGACACACTTCATTACCCTCAGACTCACTTCATATCCCTCAGACTCACTTCATAACCCCTAGGTTGGCGCTAAGGAAAAAAAATTAGTAGCCAAATTTCAGCACTACGATAACGACCCACATTATAACCTTTTTTGCTCAATGAACTACATAATCATTATCATGAATCTATAGGTATCAATAATGACTGTATTAAATTATCAATGAAGTCACATTTAAATAAATTATTTGTTACCTGAAATCAAATAATTTCATATTGTATTTTATTTTTCATTTATATTTATTTTCATGCACTGGCACAAACGGTATACAATGTTAGAACTTTCAGATATGCCCCGGTCTTTGATTGGGTGGGTCTTGCTTTGCATGCGTAGAACTTGTCATTGCAGACGACAGCAATAATTTTGCCCTCTTTCTTATAACACGGGTTTTACATGGCATACCGGTATTAATGCATAGTGAATAGTTATTATCACGTGGCTGTAGAAAAACGGTGTAAATCAGTTCTACAAATAGACATGATAAAATGTGCATGCACTGGATTGAATTTGTTACCGCATCACATTATTAACGGGTTTTGTTTCTTACAACTTACTCGCCGTAAGTAATTTTACACTGCTCAACAATTGCAATTAACTTCTCATAATTAATGATTGTTTACAGTACGGTAAATAGGTGTGATGATGATGCCCGAAACCGCCTTTAATGTACTGCTTTATTTACCGGTTTTATTTCACGTATTAATGCTACAACTGTGATTCATTGTTAATAAACCTGCGATAAACGCTTACTCTGTGACCGACGTCAATCAAAAATAATAATCGCTATATAACTCCGCCTCCATAAACATTCTCGTAACCGATTGGACGTTAAATATCACAGTTTGGCGACTGAAAAGTTACCCGAAAATTTCCCGTGATGAATCTGTCAGCATACACGACTGTGTTATGTGGCTTGAATATAAGATACGGGCATCCGGTTATCTCTTATCAATGGACTAACTATTACCACCTGGAGCTTTTATGGCGATTTCATGTGGATATCGGTGCCGAGTTCTCTTTAAAAGTAGGGAATATTATATACTTAAAGAGAAATATCAGGGGTTTTTTTGCAATCGCCATTTTCATTAACATTTTAAACTTTAATCGCCAGCTGAAAGATTCAATCGCCTTTGGCGATTTTGGCGATCGGAAACGCTAACATAGATAACCCTCATTACCCTCAGACTTACTTCAAAACCCCCAGACTCACTATACAACCCTAAGACTCACTTAATAACCATAAGACATACTTCATAACCCTTAAACACACTTCATTACCCTTAGACACACTTCATAACCATCAGACTCACTTCATAACCCTCAGACTCACTTAACAACCCTAAGACTCACTTAATAACCATTAGACTCACTTCATAACCCTTAGACTCATTTCATAACCCTCAGACTCACTTCATAACCCTCAGACTCACTTCATAACCCTCAGACTCACTTCATGACCATTAGACTCATTTCATAACCCATAGACTCATTTCATAACTCTCACACTCACTTCATAACCCTCAGACTCACTTCATAACCCTCAGACTCACTTTACAACCCTAAGACTCACTTAATAACCATTAGACTCACTTCATAACCCTTAGACTCACTTCATTACCCTAAGACTCACTTAATAACCCTCAACTCACTTCATAACCCTAAGACTCATTTCATAACCCTCAGACTCACTTCATAACCCTCAGACTCACTTCATAACCCTCAGACTCACTTTACAACCCTAAGACTCACTTAATAACCATTAGACTCACTTCATAACCCTTAGACTCACTTCATTACCCTAAGACTCACTTCATAACTCTCAGACTCACTTCATAACCCTCATTACCCTCAGACTTACTTCATAACCCTCAGACTACTATACAACCCTAAGACTCACTTAATAACCATTAGACTCACTTCATAACCCTTAGACGCACTTCATTACCCTTAGACACACTTCATAACCCTCAGACTCACTTCATAACCCTCAGACTCACTTAACAACCCTAAGACTCACTTAATAACCATTAGACTCACTTCATAACCCTTAGACTTACTTCATTACCCTTAGACACACTTCATAACCCTCAGATTCACTTCATAACCCTCAAACTCACCTCATAACCATCAGACTCACTTCATAACCTTTAGACTCACTTCATAACCCTCAGACTCACTTCATAACCCTCAAACTCACTACATTACCCTTAAACTCATTTCATAACTCTCAGACTCACTTCATAACCCTCAACTCACTTCATAACCCTCAGACTCATTTCATAACCCTCACACTCACTTCATTACCAACAGACTCACTGCATTACCTTCAGACTCACTTAACAACCATTAGACTCACTTCATAACCCTCAGACTCCCTTCACAATCCTCTGACTCACTTTATTACCCTTAGACACACTTCATAACCCTTAGACTCACTTCATAACCCTTATACTCACTTTACAACGCTCAGACTCACTTCATTACCCTTAGACTCACTTCATTACCCTATGACTCACTTCATAACCCTGAGACTCACTTTACAACCCTAGGACTCACTTCATAACCCTTAGACTCACTTCATAACCCTCAGACTCACTTTATAACCCTTAAACTCACTTCATAGCCCTTAGACTCACTTCATAACCCTTAGACTCACTTCATAACTCTAAGACTCACTTCATTACACTGAGACACACTTCATAACTCTCACACACACTTCATAGCCGTTAGACTCACTTCATAACCTTTAGACTCACTTCATAACCCTACATGCACTTCATTACACTTCATAACCCTAAAATCGGAGAAATATTGAAATGTAAATCGCTAGGAACAAGGTATAAGCAAAGTTATTTTTTGTAAAATATGTCATATGGATTCAAGTTCTGAAGAATGTACAACTATTTTGGTCAACTTATACATGAGCAATGTGTCACAGACACTGATGCCCCAACAACACCTGTTGCAACACTTTCAAATCCACAAAATAGTCTACAGTTAACAAAAAGACAAAGGGTAATAGTTCTGCCAAAAGTTGTCACAGCAATATTTCCTTTCTCGGTGTTCTAGATAAGCTGCGTATCAGCGTAATATACGCATTAGAAATATCAAGATTCACTCAATTTATCATTTCCATGCGTACATTTAAGCAAGCCAATCTAGACTTACGCAAATGATATAAATTCTCTGCGTATAGCGTAAACAAAAATATAAACAGCTGATTGTCTCTCGCCATTATATGAGACTGGTTATCGTAATAATTATAGATAATTTGTGCGCTGGATTGAAGAAATAGTAAGCCAGTCGGTATGTATACTCTGCTTCATCTAGACGCATGGTAAATTTAGTATTGATTTTTTTAACAAACAGTCAAGCGTTTATGTGTTTATTAAATTATATTAAGAGGTCAACATGGCTTCTTCGAAGCCAATACAAATTACTTCCCAAAGTGATATTGATTCTTTTTATACGGCAAAAGTTGTATCAAGTAAAAACAGTGTACTGCCAATACTGAATGATTTAATTTTCTCTGTTTTCAAATCAAAAAGGACACACTTAAACGCTTATAAAACAACTGTTGAAAGTTGGCAAAAAAGTTTTCCGTGGCTCACGATGGTGGAAGCCTATAGACCAAGGCAGTTAAAAACAAAAAACACTTTAAGAAACCTACTTCTTTGAAGGAATACATAGTTAATGGTTTATTGTGTTAAACATGATTAAAGTAGTGTGTCTGACTGTCTGTACTGCGGCTATATTCTTGTTTTACTTTTAGCAGATTACCCTTAAAGCAAGGCAAATTTTGACCATTTACCCCCATGCTTTGAAAAGTGGGGGTATTCAACCCTATGGGTAAAAAATTATCTATAACACTGCTTTCTTTGCCATCATCTACACATTAAGGTCATTCGACTGCACACGTTTGAGCCAGATCTACTCAGTGCTATTGAGAAGTTAAAAACACACTGACAGAAGTACAAACAAGTGCAAAACTTAATGCCTCCCACTTTGTGGGAGCATAAAAATACGACCACCAGTGTCAACAACACACATGGTTCCATGTGCTGCACATCTCTGCTCATGATGCCTATCTACACAGTTATCTACCCTGTCCTCATTAACCAGTTATAGCTCGTTAACATTCACTGCCTCCTGCACAAACACAGCAGTTTTCTAATCAAGCAATTGGAAATGAACAAGAAACTGAACTGAATAGTACCTAAATATCAGGTTTATAAAGAGTATCTGGTTTTCAATGTTTCATGGTGAAATAAATATATGAAGCCCGCTCTGGAAAAATGGGCTTTCATGCATTTGCGTAAATAGAGAATACTAAATCAGTGCCCAATAAAGCAAAGTTTATTTTGCGAGGCTTAGAAAATCTGAACCACGAGCCTTGGCGAGTGGTTCAGATTTTCGTGCCGAGCAAAATAAACTTTGCTTTATTCGGCACCGACCTAGTATTTGATTTAACCCATCAATTTTCAATTTTTAGTCGTAAATTATTTCTTTAAAAATAGAATAGGAAAATCGAACTACACGGAAAATCCCAAAGTTATTTTAAGCAAACATTGTTGGCAGATTTTCGTGCCGAGCAAAATAAACTTTGCTTTATTCGGCACCGACCTAGTATTTGATTTAACCCATCAATTTTCAATTTTTAGTCGTAAATTATTTCTTTAATAAAAGCTGCGCCATGAGCGCATGATACGCCCGTCGTTCGCCAATGAAGTAGTAAGGTAATAAATAACCCTTTGAATCATTTTTTTACTTCAGTTTATTTGTATTTGAATACATGGTTTATTTTATAAGTACATGAGCATGGAAATCACGAAATTTTGACGAACAAAGTCCCATAACTCTGGAACGACAATTCAGAATTCCGTCAAAAACGAAAGGGGATCAGGGTTTATCAATATTAAGATTGTGTTGAAATTTGAAAAAAATCCATCGAAGGATATTTGAGCTACAGTAGGACATTCAATGAAATCACGAAATTTTGACGAACAAAGTCCCATAACTCTGGAACGACAATTCAGAATTCCGTCAAAAACGAAAGGGGATCAGGGTTTATCAATATTAAGATTGTGTTAAAATTTGAAGAAAATCTGTCAAAGGATATTTGACGTAGCGTACGACATTAACAGACGGACGGACGGACGGACGGACGGACAGACGGACGCGGGGTATACCATAATACGTCCCGTCATAGACGGGCGTATAAAAAATCCATCGGGGGATATTTGAGCTACGGTAGGATACATGAACAACAATAACATTTAAGGTCACAGTGACCTTGACCTTAGAATGAATGACCTTGAAATGACCAGTGGTCATCTAAGTGTGCTTGCAAACCTTCATGTCAAGTTTGAAGACTCTATGTCCAAGCATACCAAAGTTATAACAATTTTAACATTTTAACATTTAAGGTCACAGTGACCTTGACCTTCAAATGAATGACATTGAAATGACCAGTGGTCATCTTCTAGTACTGGCCAATCTTTATTTCAAGTTTGAAGACTCTAGGTACAAGCATACCAAAGTTATAACATGAAATAAGAACTTTAACATTTTTACATTCAAGGTCACAGTGACCTTGACCTTCAAATGAATGACCTTGAAATGTCCAGGGGTTACTTACTAGTTCTGGCCAACCTTCATGTCAAGTTTCAAGACTCTAGGTCCAAGCATACCAAAGTTATAACAACTTTAACATTTTTACATTCAAGGTCACAGTGACCTTGACCTTCAAATGAATGACCTTGAAATGTCCAGTGGTTACTTACTAGTTCTGGCCAACCTTCATGTCAAGTTTCAAGACTCTAGGTCCAAGCATACCAAAGTTATAACAACTTTAACATTTTTATATAGCTACAGTAGGACATTCAATGAAATCACGAAATTTTGACGAACAAAGTCCCATAACTCTGGAACGACAATTCAGAATTCCGTCAAAAACGAAAGGGGATCAGGGTTTATCAATATTAAGATTGTGTTGAAATTTGAAAAAAATCCATCGAAGGATATTTGAGCTACAGTAGGACATTCAATGAAATCACGAAATTTTGACGAACAAAGTCCCATAACTCTGGAACGACAATTCAGAATTCCGTCAAAAACGAAAGGGGATCAGGGTTTATCAATATTAAGATTGTGTTAAAATTTGAAGAAAATCTGTCAAAGGATATTTGACGTAGCGTACGACATTAACAGACGGACGGACGGACGGACGGACGGACGGACGGACGGACGGACGGACAGACGGACGGACAGACGGACGGACAGACGGACGCGGGGTATACCATAATACGTCCCGTCATAGACGGGCGTATAAAAATAGAATAGGAAAATCGAACTACACGGAAAATCCCAAAGTAATTTTAAGCAAACATTGTTTCATTATTTTAATCGTGCCGAGCCTAATACATTACAAAAAGATCAGTAACTAACCTGTTTTTCTGTTTATCATACCTCGACGTCCCCTATTTTTAAGAAACAATGAAAACAAAACTTTAAACAACTGCAGCTTTAGCGTGAAAGAATATGCATTGTGTCGTATGACGTGTTAATAATGACGTCACAAGTACGCGCACTTAATATTTGTAAATAATGTTTTTTTGCTTTTTGAGTTGCATTATGTGTTAAAAATATATTACATCTTGGTACCAAATTGTTTGTTTTGTTGAATCTGATTAGATTTTACTAAAAATGATTACTTTATAGTTGATTCCGATTAATATGACCATTCTCCACCGCGCGTGACAGCTATATTTCAGCACTGCCGAAATAGAGGAAAATTTATTCCACAGTGGTTTATTTCGACAATGCACGTCTGATGATGGGATAAATGGTAATCCCATATAAGCCTTAGCAATATAGGCTAATCAGGGATGGCATTTTCCGCAAAGACTCGATTGTCATCTAGAAGAGACTTACTTGTAATGCAAACATTTCATAAAAACGGACAGTGTCGTCCCTGTCCGGACAGGCTTTTCTGTGACAACACTTAAAGCAAATGCATTAAGCCCAGTTTTTCCAGAAAGCGGCTCAAATGAACAGGAAACTGTCCTGTACAGTACTCATTAATTTATCCAGAGTATCTGGTTTTCAATGTTTTACTTGTGACACTGTTACATGTAAACTGTTCATGAGTTAAACCTGTACAACAAAGGATAATCAAAGGGTTTGAGCCTGTAATTCTCATATGGCATTTCATTTAAGAGCCTTGTTCTGTGAAACAGGGGCTAAACGCATGTGCATAAAGTGTAGTACCCGATGAGCCCATGGAGTGGACATAAAGTGTAGTACCCGATGAGCCCATGGAGTGGACATAAAGTGTAGTACCCCATGAGCCCATGGAGTGGACATAAAGTGTAGTACCCGATGAGCCCATGGAGTCGACATAAAGTGTAGTACCCGATGAGCCCATGGAGTGGACATAAAGTGTAGTACCCGATGAGCCCATGGAGTCGACATAAAGTGTAGTACCTGATGAGCTCATGGAGTCGACATAAAGTGTAGTACCCGCTGAGCCCATGGAGTGGACATAAAGTGTAGTACCCGATGAGCTCATGGAGTCGACATAAAGTGTAGTACCCGATGAGCCCATGGAGTCGACATAAAGTGTAGTACCCGATGAGCCCATGGAGTCGACATAAAGTGTAGTACCCGATGAGCCCATGGAGTCGACATAAAGTGTAGTACCCAATGAGCCCATGGAGTCGACATAAAGTGTAGTACCCGATGAGCCCATGGAGTCGACATAAAGTGTAGTACCCGATGAGCCCATGGAGTCGACATAAAGTGTAGTACCCGATGAGCTCATGGAGTCGAAATAAAGTGTAGTACCCAATGAGCCCATGGAGTCGACATAAAGTGTAGTACCGGATGAGCTCATGGAGTCGACATAAAGTGTAGTACCCGATGAACCCATGGAGTGGACATAAAGTGTAGTACCCGATGAGCCCATGGAGTGGACATAAAGTGTAGTACCCGTTTAGCCCATGGAGTCGACATAAAGTGTAGTACCCGATGAGCCCATGGAGTCGACATAAAGTGTAGTACCCGATGAGCCCATGGAGTCGACATAAAGTGTAGTACCAGATGAGCCCATGGAGTGGACATAAAGTGTAGTACCCAATGAGCCCATGGAGTCGACATAAAGTGTAGTACCCAATGAGCCCATGGAGTCGACATAAAGTGTAGTACCCGATGAGCCCATGGAGAGGACATAAAGTGTAGTACCCGATGAGCTCATGGAGTCGACATAAAGTGTAGTACCCGATGAGCCCATGGAGTCAACATGAAGTGTAGTACCCGATGAGCCCATGGAGTCGACATAAAGTGTAGTACCCGATGAGCCCATGGAGTCGACATAAAGTGTAGTACCCGATGAGCCCATGGAGTGGACATAAAGTGTAGTACCCGATGAGCCCATGGAGTGGACATAAAGTGTAGTACCCGATGAGCCCATGGAGTGGACATAAAGTGTAGTACCCGATGAGCCCATGGAGTCGACATTAAGTGTAGTACCCGATGAGCCCATGGAGTCGACATAAAGTGTAGTACCCGATGAGCGCATGGAGTCTACATAAAGTGTAGTACCCGATGAGCCCATGGAGTGGACATAAAGTGTAGTACCCAATGAGCCCATGGAGTTGACATAAAGTGTAGTACCCGATGGGCCCACGGAGTCGACATAAAGTGTAGTACCCGATGAGCCCATGGAGTCGACATGAAGTGTAGTACCCGATGAGCGCATGGAGTCGACATAAAGTGTAGTACCCGATGAGCCCATGGAGTGGACATAAAGTGTAGTACCCGATGAGCCCATGGAGTCGACATTAAGTGTAGTACCCGATGAGCCCATGGAGAGGACATAAAGTGTAGTACCCGATGAGCCCATGGAGTCAACATAAAGTGTAGTACCCGATGAGCCCATGGAGTCGACATTAAGTGTAGTACCCGATGAGCCCATGGAGAGGACATAAAGTGTAGTACCCGATGAGCCCATGGAGTCGACATTAAGTGTAGTACCCGATGAGCCCATGGAGAGGACATAAAGTGTAGTACCCAATGAGCCCATGGAGTCGACATAAAGTGTAGTACCCGATGAGCCCATGGAGTCGACATAAAGTGTAGTACCCGATGAGCCCATGGAGTCGACATTAAGTGTAGTACCCGATGAGCCCATGGAGAGGACATAAAGTGTAGTACCCAATGAGCCCATGGAGTCGACATAAAGTGTAGTACCCGATGAGCCCATGGAGTCGACATTAAGTGTAGTACCCGATGAGCCCATGGAGTGGACATAAAGTGTAGTGCCCAATGAGCCCATGGAGTTGACATAAAGTGTAGTACCCGATGAGCCCATGGAGTCGACAAAGGCTTATCAGAGACAACACTTACACTGTTTTAGTAGAAGTCTCTTCTCAGCAAAAATAGTCTAGTCACAAAGTGTCGTCCCTGATTAGCCTGCGCGGACTTCACAGGCGATTCTGGGACAACAATTTACACATATACATTAAGCCCTGTTTTCTCATGGCAAGGCTGATTTATATGCATTGCAGCTAGATACATTTGGGTAACTGTTTTTGTTTGTACTTTTGTAAAATTGAATTTGTGCAGCACTTCACCATAAGATTTACAATATCTGTCAACGCTTTCTCCCCCAGCTGTGTTTCCTATGTCTTGTCATGCCTGTCTCAACCATCATTACAGAATGACAAGATGCCTGTCAACCGAGAGGATTTGAGGATTCCATCAGAATGGTTAGACAGTCTACCAATTCAAGGAATTCTGTAAAGCACACAAACGTTTGCTGTCAGCAATAAGAATCCTCCATGGCGAAGATTTGAATTCCTTGCTCTTTTGAGCTCTTCATGATGTATGAGCATCTTAACCCATTTATGCCTAGCGTCTAGAAAAAAGGCCTTGGTAAACAGTGTAGACCCTGATGAGACGCCGCATAATGCTGCGTCTCATCAGGGTCTGTGCTGTTTGCTTAAAGGAATTTCTGTAAGAATTATTCTAAATATAGAAATAAAAATATACTACACATCCCTAATTTTGGAAATAAATTGATCCAATTTAGAAGGATGGGAGAGTCCACTAGGCATAAATGGGTTAACCTTATAGTCCCTCTCGGCTCATTTGTGTATATGTGTTGTAAAAAAACAAATGATATACCATATTTCATGATCATAAGGCGTAAAAATGTACAAACCCTTAAATTTCCCTGCTAACCTTCATCTTATCAATTCCCTGCTAACCCTCATCTTATCAATTCCCTGCTAATCCTCATCTTATCAATTCCCTGCTAACCCTCATCTTATCAATTCCCTGCTAACCCTCATCTTATCAATTCGAGGTAATTGTGCTGTGTTCAATCCTATTCTCTATATTAACTTTCACATTATAACAAAGGATGTTGAACAGATATTGATTACATTTTACATCCTTATTCAAGACGGAAATATATTGTGTATCTTTAAAAAGATATATAAACAATTACCAGTGGAAATGAACAATATATTTTGCCTATTGGAAACTTGTTTTGATTCCAAAATGTGTAAAGTTCTCAAACCAAACAAAAAGATACAATAATTAATGCTTGTTGGCCTTAGCCAAAAACATCCATTGCAACAACAAAACCATAGAATTTAACAGCACATGTAAGGCGCTATTTGAGGAAAGTTTAATATACCAGTACATTCACATGTTATAGCCAGGCATCTACTGTTTTTGTTAAATTCAATTTTACAGGAAAACTGCGCAGTCCCTGTAATTTATGAATGCATTTTGCTTGTTACATTTCCCAAATGTCACACTAACATCACACTTACATTACACAGAGATGCCATTAAGACTGCGAGCCTTCAATCAAGTGACATTAAATGACAATTTTCAAGATTACTTCTTCAAGCAGCTGCTGTTACTGGTTGCCAACTATTGTGCATGATTGCGCAATTGTCAAATTGAAATAAGTGGGAGTGAAGGGTTAAACATGGGTTTTATACAAGAGCACAGAAGTGGAACAATGAAGAGAAAATAGTGCGCTTTTCAAATAGGTAATATCTTTGTAGTTTAATTTACTGAAAGGTCATGCCATAAAAGCAGCAAATACATCTTAGCATGTTTGCTGTATATCTTTCATAAGTGTTTTATTCAAATGCCTTCTCTCTTGGTTTATTATCAAATGCCTTCTCTCTAGGTTTATTATCAAATGCCTTCTAAACTTCTCTCTTGGTTTATTATGAAATGCCATCTCTCTTGGTTTATTATCAAATGCCTTCAAATCTTGGTTAATTATCAAATGCCTTCTAATCTCGGTTTATTATCAAATGCCTCCTAAACTTCTCTCTTGGTTTTATCAAATGCCTTCTCTCTTGGTTTATTATCAAATGCCTTCTAATTTTGGTTTACTATCAAATGGCATCTAATCTTGGTTTATTATCAAATGCCTTCTAAACTTCTCTCTTGGTTTATTATCAAATGCCTTTTCTCTTGGTTTATTATCAATTGCCTTCTAATCTTCTTTCTGGGTTTATTATCAAATGCCTGCTCTCTTGGTTTATTATCAAATGCCTTCTAATCTTGGTTTATTATCAAATGCCTTCTAAACTTCTCTCTTGGTTTATTATCAAATGCCTTCTCTCTTGGTTTATTATCAAATGCCTTCTAATCTTCTTTCTGGGTTTATTATCAAATGCCTGCTCTCTTGGTTTATTATCAAATGTCTTCTAAACTTCTCTCTTGGTTTATTATCAAATGCCTTGTAATCTTGGTTTATTATCAAATGCCTTCTAAACTTCTCTCTTGGTTTATTATCAAATGCCTTCTCTCTTGGTTTATTATCAAATGCCTTCTAATCTTCTTTCTGGGTTTATTATCAAATGCCTGCTCTCTTGGTTTATTATCAAATGCCTTCTAAACTTCTCTCTTAGTTTATTATCAAATGCCTCAAACTTTCATCTTTTCATTCTGTATTGCAGTAACAAACAACTTATCCTGTCAAGTGTCAAGTTAAAAGTAACAAAAGGTGAGAAAACAGGGTTAACTGCAGTTGCCCAAAATGTTTCCCAGATTAGCTTGTTCAGTTTGCAAAGGCTGATCAAAGACTACACTGCTTTCCACTTTTATGTTTATTTTTTGTTTTAAAAGAAGTCGCCTCTATACAAAAATCCAGTTTAAACAGAAAGTGTGGTCCCTGATGAGCCTGTGCCAACTGCACAGGTTAATCTAGGACGACACTATGCATGCTTACATTAAGCCCCATTTTCTCAGAGCTATGCCTTATTAACGTTGGGTTGCTAAACCAATAAGAACTACCTACCACTGTAAAGGTGCATTATAAGCCCCAGAATGCTGTTTTTTCCCCCCAATGACATTAAGTAGCATACAGAATACTTTTATTCCATTCTACTAAAACCACGATACTCTTATTAAATACAGGATCACCAAAGGAACATACATACTAATTAAAAAAAAGAGAATTGTCTGCATGACATTTCGTTGTTTTTAAAAAAAACGCCTCTTTTGTGGAAATGTTAATTCGTGTATTTCCTTTTTTGTACAAAAACAGAGGAATTTCCATCCGACATTTTCAAGTGTGCTTAAAATGTTTAATGTGTGGATCAGTCTACCGTAAAACATTGTGTAGAAGGCGCACTTTTCTACCCCAAAATTATTTTAACAAGAGGGCCAAGATGGCCCTAGTTCACTCACCTGAGAGGAGTCGGTTCATTCAATCTTTACCAAATGTCAAACTTGACCTAGATATTGTCCAGACAAACATCCTGGTCAAGTCTCATCATAATTTCATCTGCAAGTCATGATCGATGTACCTATGAAGTTTCATGATCCTAGGTGTAAGCATTCTTGAGTTATCATCCGGAAACATTTTTTCTAAGTCGAGTCACCGTGACCTTGACAGCCATTGTGTGAATACATTTTTTGGCACTGTGACCATGACCTTTGACCTAGTGACCTGATAATCAATAGGGGTCATCTGCCAGTCATGATCAATATACCTATTATTATTCATGAACCTAGGCATAAGCATTCTTGAGTTATCAACCAGAAACCATTTTACTATTTCAGGTCACAGTGACATTGACCTTTGACCTAGTGACCTGAAAATCAATAGGGGTCATCTGCGAGTCATGATCATTGTATCTATGAAGTTTCATGATCCTAGGCATAAGCGTTCTTGAGTTATCATCCAGAAACCATTTTACTATTTCAGGTCACCGTGACCTTGAACTTTGACCTAGTGACCTGAAAATCAATAGGGGTCATCTTCGAGTCATGATCAATATATCTATGAAGTTTCATGATCCTAGGCATAAGCGTTCTTGAGTTATCATCTGGAAACCATTTAACTATTTCGGGTCACTGTGACCTTGACCTTTGACATAGTGACCTGAAAATCAATAGGGGTCATCTACAAGTCATGATCAATGTACCTATGAAGTTTCATGATCCTAGGAATAAGTGTTCTTGAGTTATCATCTGGAAACCATTTTTCTATTTCGGGTCATTGTGACCTTGACCTTTGACCTAGTGACCTGAAAATCAAAAGGGGTCATCTACAAGTCATGATCAATGTACCTATGAAGTTTCATGATCCTAGACCTAAGCGTTCTTGAGTTATCATACCAAAACCATTTTACTATTTTGGGTCATTGTGACCTTGACCTTTGACCTAGTGACCTGAAAATCAATAGGGGTTATTTGCAAGTCATGACCAATGTATCTATGAAGTTTCATGATCCTAGGCATAAGCATTCTTGAGTTATCATCCTGAAACCATTTTATTGCTTTTGGTCACCATGACCTTGGCCTTTGACCTAGTGACCTGAAAATCAATAGGGGTCATCTGTGAGTCTTGATCAATGTATCTATGAAGGTTCATGATCCTAGACATAGGCGTTCTTGAGTTATCAACCAGAAACCATTTTACTATTTGAGGTCACCGTGAACTTGATCTTTGACCTAGTGACCTGAAAATCTATAGGGGTCATCTTCGAGTCATGATCAATGCTCCTATGAAGTTTCATGATTCTAGGCATAAGCGTTCTTGAGTTATCATCTGGAAACCATTTAACTATTTCGGGTCACTGTGACCTTGACCTTTGACATAGTGACCTGAAAATCAATAGGGGTCATCTACAAGTCATGATCAATGTACCTATGAAGTTTCATGATCCTAGGAATAAGTGTTCTTGAGTTATCATCTGGAAACCATTTTTCTATTTCGGGTCATTGTGACCTTGACCTTTGACCTAGTGACCTGAAAATCAAAAGGGGTCATCTACAAGTCATGATCAATGTACCTATGAAGTTTCATGATCCTAGACCTAAGCGTTCTTGAGTTATCATACCAAAACCATTTTACTATTTTGGGTCATTGTGACCTTGACCTTTGACCTAGTGACCTGAAAATCAATAGGGGTTATTTGCAAGTCATGACCAATGTATCTATGAAGTTTCATGATCCTAGGCATAAGCATTCTTGAGTTATCATCCTGAAACCATTTTATTGCTTTTGGTCACCATGACCTTGGCCTTTGACCTAGTGACCTGAAAATCAATAGGGGTCATCTGTGAGTCTTGATCAATGTATCTATGAAGGTTCATGATCCTAGACATAGGCGTTCTTGAGTTATCAACCAGAAACCATTTTACTATTTGAGGTCACCGTGAACTTGATCTTTGACCTAGTGACCTGAAAATCTATAGGGGTCATCTTCGAGTCATGATCAATGCTCCTATGAAGTTTCATGATTCTAGGCATAAGCGTTCTTGAGTTATCACCTGGAAACCATTTAACTATTTCGGGTCACCATGACCTTGACCTTTGACCTAGTGACCTGAAAATCAATAGGGGTCATCTACAAGTCATGATCAATATATCTATGAAGTTTCATGATCCTAGGCCTATGCGTTCTTGAGTTATCATCCGGAAACCATTTTACTATTTCGGGTCATCGTGACCTTTACCTTTGACCTAGTGACCTGAAAATCAATAGGTATCATCTACAAGTTATGATCAATGTACCTATAAAGTTTAATGATCCTAGGCCCAAGCGTTTTTGAGTTATCATCCGGAAACCATCTTACTATTTCGGGTTATCGTGACCTTGACTTTTGACCTAGTGACCTGAAAATCAATAGGGGTTATCTGCGAGTCATGATCAATGTATCTATGAAGTTTCATGATCCTAGGCATAAATGTTCTTGAGCTATCATCCGGAAACCATTTTACTATTTCGGGTCATCGTGACCTTGACCTTTGACCTAGTGACCTGAAAATCAATAGGGGTCATCTGCGAGTCATGAGCAATGTACCTATGAAGTTTCATGATCCTTGGCATAAGCGCTCTTGAGTTATCATCTGGAAACCATCTGGTTGACGGACCAACATGAGCAAAACAATTTACCCCCTCTTCTTTGAAAGGGGTGGTGCATAATGAGAAAACTGCCACCCTCCCAGCAGCCATGTAATTCAACTGACCGGAACCATTTTTGAACTCAACTCTCGTATCAAGGAAACAAATGTTCTGAGCAAATTTCATGAAAATTGGGCCAAAAATGTGACTTCTACTGTGTTCACATGTTTATACATACATATAGAGAAAAATGCCCCGCCCACTGGCGGCCATGTTTTTTCACCGATCCCGACCATTTTCAAACTTGTCCGAGATAACAATAAAACCAATTTTTTGACCAACTTTCATGATGATTGAGCAAAAATTGTGACTTCTAGAGTGTTTACAAGGTTTCTCTATAGCCAAATAGGGAAAACTGCCACTATATACATTTAGAGAAAAAAGGCTCTGCACACTGGCGGCCATGTTTTTTCACCGATCTCAACCAATTTCGAACTTGTCCGAGACATCAATTGAACCAATGTTTTAACCAACTTTCATGATGATTGGGCAAAAATTGTGACTTCTAGAGTGTTTACAAGGTTTCTCTTAAGCCAAATAAGGAAAACTGCCCCGCCCACTGGCGGCCATGTTTTTCAACGGATTGGAACCACTTTTAAACTCAACCAAGATATCATTAAGACAAACATTTTGACAAAGTAACATGAAGATTGGGCATGAAATGTGACTTCTACAGTGTTGACAAGGTTTTTCTTTTTTTTGACCTAGTGACCTAGTTTTTGACCCGGCACAACCCAGTTTCGAACTCGGCCGAGATTTCATTGGGACAAATCTTCTGACCAAGTTTCATGAAGATGGGACAAGAAATGTGGCCTCTAAAGTGTTTACGAGCAAATGTTAATGGACGGACGGACGGACATGCGACGGACAAAGACCGGTCACAAAAGCTCACCTGAGCAATCAGGTGAGCTAAAAACCCACTTAGTGACCCCGTGATCTAGTTTTTGACAAGGCAAGGCCCATGTTCGAACTTGGCCTTAAGATCATCTAGATACAACTTCTGACCAAGTTTGGTGAAGACGGATGAAAACTTCTTGAATTAGAGAGCGGACAACATGCTGAATGTTTAAAACGCACTAAGTGACCCCGTGACCTAGTTTTTGACCAGGCAAGGCCCATGTTTGAATTTGGCCTAGACATCATGTAGATACAACTTCTGACCAAGTTTGGGGAAGATCGGATGAAAACTACTTGAATTAGAGAGCGGACACTTAATACGGACCGACCGACCGACTGACTGACCGACAAGTTCACTCCTATATACCCACCTAAACTTCGTTTGTGGGGGTATAATAAATCATCTAACCAGAACCCACAAATAACATGAGCATCTCCTCAAGGTAGTTAAGCTTCCCATTAAGCTTCATTGAATTCCAGTCAGTAGTTGGGGGAACAAGAATTACACTGTATGTACAGTTTATAGAAAATTTCAAAGGGCCATAACTCTGTGAAAAATCATCCGACCAGAACCAGCTGATAATATGCACATCTCCTTTTGGTTGTGAAACTTCCCATAAAGTTTAATTGAATTCCGGTCATTAATTGCTGAGAAATAGCCCGGACAAAAATTGTGCACGGACACACGCACGGACAGACGAAGCGGCGACTATATGCTCCCCCCAAAATTTTTGGGGGAGCATAAAAACACAAGCAAGTTGTAATTCTTTATCTTTACCGTCTTTAAGATAATTAATTATTGAAACAATAAAAGAATGCGTGAGATAGGCAATGTAAAAAAAAACGATTTTTAGTTAGTCTACAGTACAGAATTTTCCCCCCGATTTTTTTTGCTTCAAAAACTTTTTTCCAGGTTTTTTTTGCTTCAAAAAGTAGATGCGCGTTATACATAAATGCGCGTTATACACAGTGTTTTATGGTAGTTGCAAAATCATTGAAATTCAATGTCCTATGAATACTAATTATTTTACATCTTTGACTATCAGTGTTTTTTTCGTTCACATTTGGGCCCCCTTGTTGAAAAAAAAAGTATATTTTTTTCAAATAGGACCTTCAAATTCCCGATTGAAGGTTTAAAAAAAAAAATTACATCTCAATATTTTATTCATCTCCAATTCAGATTTATAAGTTGAACGTTTGTTAATATAAAATTGAAAATCAATTTTGAAGCAGTTTTAAGCAAAAAAACACAAACACACTTATTTCCCAATTTAACCTTGCAATTTTTCCCAATCTAAAGGGACCCAGCCCCATTCCCGAAATGATGGAAAAAAAACAAGAGTTAAAACTGGTATTATATGTCAAGCACATCAGATCTTATAGGTGTTACAAAAGGTACAAATAGACCACATATAAATATTGACATCTGATTATTCAAGTGTAAAAAACTAATTATCAATATTAAAGCAGCAATGTAAATATTGCAATTTCTTGCATAAGCCATTATGTCAGTGACAAATTCTGTTTAAACTCTTATCTGATTTATCTGATGTATTCTGATTATTTGACTTTTCCACATTTTGAAATTAGTTGTATTGATTTAGGGAAAATACCTTGATTGCCAAAAAAGCCCAAGGGCTTGGGAATAATATTTATTGCAACCACAATTTAATGCGAACAAGTATTACAAACAATCGGAAAATTATGGACGCATTTTTTTTTCAAAACCACAAATAGCAAATGTAAGTGCTGGCGAAAGGGCTTTCTTTTAATGACGAAATTTCATTCTAACAAACTAAATGGTTTCATAGTATTTGACAATAAACTGACTACATTGGGAGACCTATTTGACAATCAAGCAAGAAACCTATTTGACAACCAACTTACTACATTTGAAGAACATTTTGAGATCAATGAAGTCCTATAGAGAGGCCTAATATTGCAAGCCATAGAAATGAGAAATCTCTGATGGTGTTCTTGTTAGTTCCCTCAGGGGGAAATCCTTCCTAAACTGTGGCTGTAATTAAATATCCTTCTTCCAACACCTAGTAATTGCTGCCTTTTCAGCTGATTTTGGAAGTAGAGAGACTTTAAATTACCCAATATTGACAATATCCCTGTTATTTGTTGACAAGTCTGTAGTAAGCAGTTTCTAGCATTTGCTTTTGTAGACAAATCGTTCACGTATGTACAGGAAAAACCATACAAAAGCTGCAGAGATTTTACTGGAACATCCTTTTAATCATTGATTGGCGCTCTGGAAAAATGGGGCTTACTGGATGTGCGTAAAATCTTGTCTGACATAAGCCTATACGTAATTAAATTCAAAATAAAGCGTACAAAAACGCAAATACAAATTTAATAACGTAATTCCCGTAAAAAAACTTGCGTCACAAAACGCAATTCTTACGAACACGGGTCGTATTTTTTACACTAGTTATTTTCCGTACAAAAATGTATCGCATAGTTTATATGCCGTCCAATAAAAAAAGGCAGTCTTTCCAGCGGTTAGTATTGTAATTATACATAGACACTTGCGATTTCTACTTTCATTTTCAAAGTATTCAACTCAAAATGACCCAAAAACGGGGTGCACTGCCTTGAACAGCCATAACTTCAACAATTGTGCAGCGATGTTCACGAACTCGGTCTTATTCAACGCAAAAATGAATGAACTTTGATCGGAAATTCAGTAATTGTTTGTTGTTATGTACAGGTATCTTTTTAAATTTAATTTGTATAAATAATATAGTAACCTTAGTAGATTTTTATTATTGTATATATGTAATTCCCTAAATTACCCAATTGAGTTAAAAAACCAGGGGTGAAAAACACAATTAAGCTCAAAAGTAGGGGGTGAAAATTTTTGTTAAAACTCTATTGTTGTCAAAAACAGGGGGTGAATTATTACCCAATATACCCCAAAAGTTATCTATAGCCCTGGTCTGCACAGACTAATCAGGGACAACACTTTCCACTTTCATGAAAGGAAGTCTCTTCAAAACGAAAAATTGGGATTGAAAACCTACAATTGGGAATTTTAAGCAGCCATTCGGAACATAGAGTCAAAGGACTCACTTAAAGGAGTGCAACATAATATACACAAACAAATGTGACTTAACCCTTTCAGCGCTGAAATCGAATTAAAAGGCCTTTGCAAACAGTTTGGATCCAGATGAGACGCCACAAAACATGGCGCTTCATCAGGATCCAACCTGTTTGTTATTCTGATAGTATTCTTTGAAAAAAATAGAAGAAAATGCTAATTTTAGAAATTAAGCAGACAACATTTTAGAAGACGACAAATTTCCCAGAATGCAAAGGGTTAATAACAGCACTTTAAGCACTGGCCTTTAAAAGAACATTGATTTCAAATCAATCACTTTCATAACGTACCTTTAGACAGCTCTAATGAGGTGTGAATGTAAATAGAAATCAAAACCTGCAATAAGCATTATAAAGTCATAATGCAACCAAATTACAGTCCTTTTAAAGAATTTTATTTTTTGATAACATCATGCTATAATTCATCGCTTTCTTGATCAATTTCTCCACAGATGGCTTTAGGCAATCTATGACAAAATAATTGTATATTTTCTTTATCTCTAAATCTCATTGTCAGCCAATGTTCTATTTTATTTTACCAACTCAATAATTACAGTTCATTTAAATTTCTCAATAAAAATTGTCTGTTTATTGTTCAGGGATTTTCTGTATGAGATAAAAGATTAACTGAAAGATGTGTTATTGGTAAGTTTAAAAGGACAACAATTATTTTTAATTAAATTACCAAATACATTCAAAGAGCCGTCATTTTATTGTCAGATAAGAAAAAGTTGAACAAATTAAAACAGATAAAGGTTTCAACTAAACATTTAAATATCTGAAGTCTCAGAATATGTTTTTTTTATGAATACATTGCAGTATAAAATGAAGATATTTAAATACTCAAATTGTGTATGCTTGCTTTATTATTGAAAGCAACCAAAAGAACTGAGCCTCACTCTGGGGATACTGGCTAATCAGGGACGACACTTTCCACCTGCCTCACTCTGGGGATACTGGCTAATCAGGGACAACACTTTCCGCCTGCCTCACTCTGGGGATACTGGCTAATCAGGGAAAACACTTTCCGCCTGCCTCACTCTGGGGATACTGGCTAATCAGGGACAACACTTTCCCCCTGCCTCACTCTGGGGATACTGGCTAATCAGGGACGAAACTTTCCCTCTGACTCACTCTGGGGATACTGGCTTATCAGGGATGACACTTTCCCTCTGACTCACTCTGGGGATACTGGCTAATCAGAACGACACTTTCCCCCTGCCTCACTCTGGGGATGCTGGCTAATCAGGGACAACACTTTCCGCCTGACTCACGATGGGGATACTGGCTAATCAGGGACGACACTTTCCCTCTGACTCACTCTGGGGATACTGGCTAATCAGGGACGACACTTTCCGCCTGACTCACTCTGGGGATACTGGCTAATCAGGGATGACACTTTCCGCCTGCCTCACTCTGGGGATACTGGCTAATCTGGGATGACACTTTCCGCCTGACTCAAGCCCCAGATACTGGCTAATCAGGGATGACACTTTCCGCCTGCCTCACTCTAGGGTTACTGGCTAATCAGGGACAACACTTTCCCTCTGACTCACTCTGGGGATATTGGCTAAACAGGGACGACACTTTCCGACTGACTCACTCTGGAGATACTGGCTAATCAGGGACGATACTTTCCCTCTGACTCACTCTGGGGATACTGGCTAATCAGGGACTACACTTTTCGCCTGACTCACTCTGGGGATACTGGCTAATCAGGGATGACACTTTCCGCCTGCCTCACTCTGGGGATACTGGCCAATCAGGGACGACAATTTCCGCCTGACTCACTCCCCGGATACTGGCTAATCAGGGATGACACTTTCCGCCTGCCTCACTCTGGGGATACTGGCTAATCAGGGACGACACTTTCCCCCTGACTCACTCTGGGGATACTGACTAATCAGGGATGACACTTTCCCTCTGACTCACTCTGGGGATACTGGCTAATCAGGGACGACACTTTCTGCCTGACTCACTCTGGGGATACTGGCTAATCAGGGATGACACTTTCCCTCTGACTCACTATGGGGATACTGGCTAATCAGGGACAACACTTTCCCCCTGCCTCACTCTGGGGATACTGGCTCATCAGGGACGACACTTTCCCCCTGACTCACTCTGGGGATACTGGCTTATCAGGGATGACACTTTCCCTCTGACTCACTCTGGGGATACTGGCTAATCAGGGACGACACTTTCCCCCTGCCTCACTCTGGGGTTGCTGGCTAATCAGGGACAACACTTTCCGCCTGACTCACTATGGGGATACTGGCTAATCAGGGATGACACTTTCCGCCTGCCTTACTCCCATGATACTGGCTAATCAGGGACGACATTTTCCCCCTGCCTCACTCTGGGGATACTGGCTAATCAGGGACGATACTTTCCGCCTGACTCACTCTGGGTATACCGGCTAATCAGGGACGACACTTTCCACCAGACTCACTCTGGGGATACTGGCTAATCAGGGACGACACTTTCCACCAGACTCACTCTGGGGATACTGGCTAATCAGGGACGACATTTTCCCTATGACTCACTCTGGGGATACTTGCTAATAAGGGACGACACTTTCCGCTTGCCTCGCTTCCCTGATACTGACTAATCAGGGACCACACTTTCCGCCTGCCTCACTCTGGGGATACTGGCTAATCAGGGACGACACTTTCCGCCTGCCTCACTCCCATGATACTGGCTAATCAGGGACCACACTTTCCGCCTGCCTCACTCTGGGGATAGTGGCTAATCAGGGACGACACTTTCCGCCTGACTCACTCTGGGTATACCGGCTAATCAGGGACGACACTTTCCACCAGACTCACTCTGGGGATACTGGCTAATCAGGGACGACACTTTCCACCAGACTCACTCTGGGGATACTGGCTAATCAGGGAAGACACTTTCCTTATTACTCACTCTGGGGATACTGGCTAATTAGGGACAACACTTTCCGCCTGACTCACTCTGGAAATACTTGCTAATCAGGGACGATACTTTCCACCAGACTCACTCTGGGGATACTGGCTAATCAGGGACGACACTTTCCCCCCTGCCTCACTCTGGGGATACTGGCTAATCAGGGACAACACTTTCCGCCTGACTCACTCTGGGGATACTGGCTTATCAGGGACGACACTTTCCGCCTGACTCACTCTGGGGTTACTGGCTAATCAGGGATGACACTTTCCACCTCTCTCACTCTGGGGATACTGGCTCATCAGGGACGACACTTTCCCTCTGACTCACTCTGGGGATACTGGCTAATCAGGGATGACACTTTCCGCCTGAATCACTCTGGGGATACTGGCTAATCAGGGACGACACTTTCCGCCTGACTTACTCTGGGGATACTGGCTAATCAGGGACAACACTTTCCCTCTGACTCACTCTGGGGATACTGGCTAATCAGGGACGACACTTTCCGCCTGACTCACTCTGGGGATACTGGCTAATCAGGGACGAAACTTTCCGAATGACTCACTTTGGGGTTACTGGCTAATCAGGGACGACACTTTCCGCCTGACTCACTCTGGCGTTACTGGCTAATCAGGGACGATACTTTCCGCCCGCCTCACTCCCCGGATACTGGCTAATCAGAGACGACACTTTCCGCCCGCCTCACTCCACGGATACTGGCTAATCAGGGACGACACTTTCCGCTTGCCTCACTCCCCTGATTCTGGCTAATCAGGAACCACACTTTCCGCTTGACTCACTCTGGGGATACTGGCTAATCAGGGACGACACTTTCCGCCTGACTCACTCTGGGTATACAGGCTAATCAGGGATGACACTTTCCACCAGACTCACTCTGGGGATACTGGCTAATCAGGGACGACACTTTCCATTAGATTCACTCTGGGGATACGGGCTAATCAGGGACGACACTTTCCCTCTGACTCACTCTGGGGATACCGGCTAATCAGGGACGACACTTTTCCCCTGCCTCACTCTGGGGATACTGGCTATTCAGGGATGACACTTTCCGCCAGACTCACTCTGGGAATACCGGCTTATCAGGGACGACACTTTCCACCAGACTCACTCTGGGGATACTGGCTTATCAGGGATGACACTTTCCGCCTGACTCACTCTGGGGTTACTGGCTAATCAGGGACAACACTTCCCATTTGCCTCACTCTGGGGATACTGGCTAATCAGGGACGACACTTTCCACCAGACTCACTCTGGGGTTACTAGCTAATCAGGGACGACACTTTCCGCCTGACTCACTCTGGGGATACTGGCTAATCAGGGACGACACTTTCCGCCTTGACTTAATTTTCTACAAAAAGCTACATACTTTCCATGAATTTGTAAATGAAAGTAAAGTCAGGTTTTTTTCTGCTTTTTAAAAAAGGCTGTAAAATAAATCCCGATCCCAAAGCAAACAGACCTGATCACAAACCGAAATTGTAAAAGAAATTCCCAATTTTTTTAGGAAAGAAGTGTCTTATGATTATTATATCTGAATTTTATTTTATAAATATCTTACAAAGTATATAACTATAATTTATGATTTTTTTCCAAAATGGCCAGGAAAAGGTCTTATGTGTCAATGTTTGTTGATAATAAAAAAAAATGATTTAGTCCGTTTTGTCGATAAAAAATTCCTAAATTTGCCATTTTATTGATTTAAAAAATCCCAATTTGACCAGACTCCTTTTCCCGAAATGGCTAGAATAAACCCTGAAAGTGTCACCCCTGGCTAGCCTTCCACAGGCTACTCTGGAATGACACTATAAGGTAAAGGGTTAAACATATCTATGTGGTAAAGGGTTAAATACGTATCTAAAAGGTAAAGGGTTAAATACATATCTAAAAGGTAAAGATTTAATACATATCTAAGTGGTAAAGGATTAAATATGTATCTAAAAGGTAAAGGGTTAAATACATATCTAAAAGGTAAAGGGTTTAATACATATCTAAGTGGTAAAGGGTTAAATACGTATATAAGTGGTAAAGGGTTAAATACATATCTAAGTGGCAGAGGGTGAAATACGTATCTATGTGATAAAGGGTTAAATACGTATCTAAGTGGTAAAGGGTTGAATACGTATCTAAGTGGTAAAGGGTTAAATACGTATATAAGTGGTAAAGGGTTAAATACATATCTAAGTGGCAGAGGGTGAAATACGTATCTATGTGATAAAGGGTTAAATATGTATCTAAGTGGTAAAGGATTAAATACGTATCTAAGCGGTAAAGGGTTAAATACGTATCTAAGTGATAAAGTGTTAAATACGTATCTAAGTGGTTAAGGGTTAAATACGTATCTAAGCGGTAAAGGTTAAATACGTATCTAAGTGATAAAGGGTTAAATACGTATCTAAGTGATAAAGGGTTAAATTTGTATCTAAGTGGTAAAGGGTTAAATACGTATCCAAGCGGTAAAGGGTTAAATACGTATCTAAGTGATAAAGGGTTAAATACGTATCTAAGTGGTTAAGGGTTAAATACGTATCTAAGTGGTAAAGGGTTAAATATGTATCTAAGTGGTAAAGGGTTAAATACGTATCTAAGTCGTAAAGGGTTAAATACGTGTCTAAGTGGTAAAGGGTTAAATATGTATCTAAGTGGTAAAGGGTTAAAAACAAGGCTCAACAGAACCATATAATACCAAATGGATTTTCTGTGTAATAATTTTTCCAAATTCTTCTCAATATTTGACGTAAACATGAAACAGTTCATAAACTTAACAATGGACAATCAAGTGCCTTCAATATATAGCATTGAAAAACAAATTCATGAAGAAGCCAAGTTGTTCTTGTGTTTCTATAGAAAATGGCTTATGACTGACTTTATCCTATAATTAACTACCAAAGCTAATGTATATTTTATGCTGATAAATATAAAAATAATTATCGGCAATATGTAAAACTGATTTACTCCAGTACTAGAGCACTTGTTTGCATCCATCACATTCCTGAATGCATTATATGTGATCACATGTTGGACCAATTTTCTGTGCCAATAAAACATGTGGTTTCATTTGATTATACAACCTGCCAAAACCAAGCTCTATATTACATTTCACATATTGTGTCTAGTTATATGGTGCATACATTATTAGGGCACCTATTAAGGTAGACTGTAAGTAATAATCTACACCATTTTCCAAGAAAAAAATTAAAAGCCAACAATAATAATGAATAATGTATACACAATTTTGTTCAAAGATGTACAATTTCATGTGTTTTTTTTTTCTAAATCAAATGTGGATAGAAACCAACACATCTTATACAAAGGTGTAATCAACAATTTCTGAAAAGTTTATCGATATATAGCTGCAAACAATCATTGAATGGAACAATCAAGTATTGTACCTTTTGCATACACTAATGCTAGTAATAAACTAATTGTAATATTGCGTTGCACTGCATAAATGCTGTGTGTTGTGTTGTATAATGTTGAACCAGACTGCATTTATATCTATCTGTATCATAAACATGTATAATGATAACAAATAAAATAAATGTCACAGTGGTGCATACTACATGCGGTATTATGATTCAGACTCTTTCTCATTGCATTCTGTAACAGATGTTGGCGCCCTGTGGAAGATACCAAAAATAACACTTCACATTCCTAAAGTAAAATCTGTGTAAATCAGTTGTAAAGATCATCATACCATATGTACCAGTCTGGTAAGTATTTATATTCAGCCTCCATTCAATTTCTGAGTCATCTACAAACATCAAGTCCTCTGAATAGTAACCCAATATCCAACTGAGTAATAGGTGTAAGAAATAAATTAGCCTAATAATTATTGCTCTGGGACAATAGGGCTTAATTCATGTACATAATATGCTATTTTATTAAAAAGCATAAACTGAGAGGTTACTTAGATGGAAATAATTGTAAAGTGATGGAAATAAGTCAGGAAATAGACCTCATTAGAAAATATATTTAATTTGTTACATATCCTTTACACTCATAGTATCGGTCCTCCTCATAGCATCGTGCCTTAAACGCAAAACTTTCAAAACATGCTAAAATGTTAATGTTTTTTTTTTATTTTTAGAAGTTGTTATTTATTTGATGGTTATCCAGGACTATTACGACAATCATTCTCATGATTACCGGTGTCGTTGGGAAGTAGGTCATGTTTATTTCAGGGTGATGCTATGATTTTTGACGATGCTGGAACAGCATCGTCCAAGGTATGATAACCATACAAAAAATTCACAATGGCGACCTATGTAAAAGACCGGGCCAGTCCGATTGAGATAACTCAATTTTTCAGTAACTTCCCTTTTGCATTCGCCACTGCGTAGGAGATTGCTCGTCATTGATAACATTCACCTAGCAGAGTTGTCGTTCGTGTTTCAACATTCAACAATGGCCACCCCATGAGAGTCTCGATTCAAAACTTTCTTACTGCATAAATAATAGAATTGTCATTAAGGGGTGTTGCGGCAGTTTATTTAACGGAGAATATATTTATAGCAACACCGATGGTGCTATTATCACAACTCAATAATTTTGTTATCAGTATCACCAGAAAAGACCGAATTGGTTTATAATTCAATTGTCAGTGGTTCGATCCCAGGTGGGGGATAACTTTTTTTTACTTCTTTTTTTATTTCTTTAATTTCATTCTTGTTTTATACTGGAGCTTTTTAGTCATGTCGTTTAAATTTATCAATTTAAAGCATTTAATCACAAACTTCAAAACAAGCCGAAATCTGTGAACAAGTACATGTAAGTAATTAATGATTAAGGTCGAGTTTGATACTGTATGGTATTATGTTTGTGATTAAATATTGTTTTTTATTTATGTCTTTTGGTAAGCTGTTGTGATCCCAGTTAAGATTCAAAACAATTTCTAATGTTTATGCATATTTCTTACAATCTATGTACCGGTACTTGGGTTTTGCCTAATTGATGTATTTTATAAAATTTGACGTAGACGGTACGGATAGTTAAAACAAAAAATCTCTGTTAAAAGTGCGGTGACCCCCCTTTTTTATTTTTGTTTCATGATAACAATACATAGATGAACATATTTGAGAAGTTTCGCAAAAAGTTATTAGATAGAACTTTTTAAAATTCCATTTTTGTGGTAAAAATAGTAAAAAAAATAACGTATTTGGGTGACATAAAAATTATAAAAATTAAATTTCTTAAAATTTAACTTGTGTTCTCCATTTTTTGGTTGTTTGTGGTTTACTTAAATGGTATATGATATATATTAGCTTATATAATCTCTACATGTTGCCAATTTCATAGGTTGTTAATCATTATTATGCAATTAGAGATTTTTCAGTTTTAATGAAAAAGTACATATTATATAATGGTGAATAAAATCCAAACAAAGCCGGTGACCCTATGTTTTTCTTGCATTTTTCATTTAGTATTTGTATGTAGTACTTGAATAAAAATTTTGAGCAAAAGTTATTAGATGGAAAAAAATCATCAAAACTGCAGCAACACCCCTTAATCAAATTATTTATTTCAAACATTAATCAATTGTTTTTCTTGTCCCTCGGGATCAATGACTCCAGCACTTTCCTGTTGAGAATTGAATACTGCTAAAGGCGATGCTAGGGGGCGTGAGAGATGTTGCACCTTCCAGTATCGCTCGATTGTTCATTGTCGGCTCGGGTACTACGTACATGTACCCCGGGTACTCTTAAGTATACTTACATGTATCCCGGGTACGGTAAATATACTAAAATGTACCCGGGAAATTTAACCCTAAATCAGTGGTTGTCGACTATTTTTTTGTAATAATTATATATACACATTTATGTCAATTTTCTGTAGAATGGCCTCTATATTATCGGAACACATACTCAAAAAGCATGTTAATGTTTTTTTTTTGAAGAGAAGTGTGTTTAAGATAATCGGTTGCGCGTTTTACGACATCGGATTTTGGGCGCGAATACAACTCGGGTACAGTCTAATATGGACCGAGTACAATTACGTTTATTTACCGTACCTGAGGTACATGTAAGTATACTTAGAGTACCCAGGGTACATGTAAGTATACTTAAGAGTACCCGGGGTACATGTAAGTAGTACCAGAGCCGACAATGACCAATCAAGCTTCATTATCCCTCATGAACCCACTCAAAAAACCGAGTCGGCAATATTTGACTTAATTTTTGGTTTGGTTCCTCTCGAGGGATCGAAAATTTCAGAATCTTCCTAAAAGCCCTACGGGTTTGATCCCCAGAAGCGACATTGAAAACTAGCATACTTTGTTATCTAAAAAGCAGCTAAACCTGATATACAATGATAATGTGAATTTTCTCTCACATGATGTTCATCGGTCATATTATATAAAAACTTACAGAAGTAGTAAACAACTGGACAATAATTAATGAACGCATCTTTCATTTGTCTTTGACACTTTGATTTTGACATGGCCTAGATTTAAATATGTGACTGGACTTTACCAGCACTCTTGTAACAGAGCTAAAGTTTAAATGTACCATTGAAGATCACCTAAATCCAGATTTGCTATTATAGACGTGTGGAAAGTTTTAAGGGTGTGACAAGTAAGCAAAAATTGGTCATTACCCAGAGGTCACAACTGATCTATGACTGTATTAAAACAAGAAAAATCAGTGCCTGGTTTAGATTTCCTTAGATAGTTCAATAAAAACTAATTTCATAAGCCTGTTAACAGTTTAATGGTAATGCTACCAATGTGTCACACCAGGGCCTTGAATTTGAAATCTAGGACATGCATGGTCATTTCTTCATGAAATCAGGACAAACAAATTGTATTTTAAGTCCTTAATTGACCTGGCTATAGTTCTCAGATTATTAAAAGCTCAATCAATATATTTATATCATTATTTATGCTTTGTGTATTGTCAACATATACACAATCATGCAGTTACATGATAGCAATAAATAATATCAAAGCTACCCATACTATAAAGGTCATTGACAAAGCTTATGGTCATATGTGAACACATTGAGTGTAATCGCCCTCTCGTGCCAGCAAAAACAACACGTTGACAGGTTGTCATTTTTGACAGTTCTACTTTCACTTTCATTTTGTGATATCAAACTATTAACAATTATGTGGCTGAGAAAAATATCGCCATTGCTTTTCATGCCCTCGGTAGGGTGGCCTATATCAGTTGAACTGTCAGTCAGTCAGTGTGTCAGTCTGTCCGTCCGTCCGAAACGTTAATGGCCATAACTTTTTTAATATTGAATATGGCAACTTGATATTTGGCATACATGTGCATCTCATGGAGCTGCACATATTCAGTTGTGAAAGGTGAAGGTCATCTTTCAAGGTCAAATGTCAAATATAAAGCGTATGTCTGTCTGTCCGAAATCTTTAACATTGGTCATAACTTTTTCAATATTGGCGTGCATGCGTATCTCATAAAGCTGCACATATTGATTCGTGAAAGGTCAAGGTCATCCTTCAAGGTCAAGGTCAAAGGTCAAATTTTGCAATATTGAAGATAGCAACTCCATATTCGGCATGCATGTGTTTGTCATGGAGCTGCACATTTTGAGTGGTGAAAGGTCAAGGTCATCATTCAAGGTCAAAGGTAAAATATATGGCTTTAAAGCTGCGCAGCAGGGGACATTGTGTTTCACAAACACAGCTCTTGTTCAATATATTTTCTGCACATTTCTTAAAAAAACTTACATGAATACACGATTTTCTTCGTTAATTCAATCATTCCTGACAGACTTGTGTACATATTTCGCTTACATTTTGACGCGCGTAGGTAGGACCGCATTACCGCTTCTGAAATGTGTATCCATACTATTGCCTTCGAGGAACTTATCTGATGTTTGACGGAAAGGGCCGAAAATGTGCGAGTGTGGGTCAAGTTCCCCACAGGTACTACTTTCCCGTTTCCCCAATTTTTTTTCCGTACATAAAATTTTTCGTAACCAATTTTTTTTGTACCCAATTTTTTTTGGTACCCAATTCTTTTTTCATCCCCAATTTTTTGTTCGTACCCAAATTTTTTTCGGTCCCAATTTTTGTGTTCCCAAATATTTTTTCGTACCCACATTTGTTTTCATACCCAATTTGTTTTCGCAAATTTTTTGTACCAAATTTTTTTTCCGTACCAACATACACAATTGTGGTGATTGTGGTGATTTAAATACACTTAACTTGATGCTTTTATATCCATCCTCTCAAAAGCATCGTCACACCAGTACTGTCAGTACTCAGGGCCGGATTAACCACTAGGCTAACAAGGCTGCAACCTAGGGCCCCCGATTTTAAAGGGGCCCCTAACGGCAGACTAGTTTCCCAATGTATAGTCGTTCTTTATTACGCCATTGAACGACTCTAAAGGGAATGCAGTAGAAATTTTCTGTGTTATTTTACAAGTTTCCCGATGTAAGTCGAATTGTGACCGTTAAGTTCGCTTTGATTAACTATGCTATCAGTTTTCTTTCTGTGTTGTATATCCATTCAGAACCATTAATTTCTCTAGTATAGTTTAGTATACGACTTGCCCGTATGGTCATGCCAACATCTGGACACGTCTGACGACATTGAAGAGACGACCAAAGCGTCTGTAGCAATCAACGAATAGTAGGATGCGAATACGCATAAGAAACGGCGGAAACTTTTTCGTGACGAGAGTTCGACACCAGATGCAAATTTGGAGTAAGTGCACGCGACAATTTTTTAATTCGCACATACGGCATGCATAGCTGATTGTCTCATTAATTGTTGAACTTCCCAAGCGGTTGAGCGCATATTCTGGTCTTGACAAACTGTTTGGTTTCATGACATAGTTTGAGTCTTTTACCTTGGATGATCTGCGAGAATGTGCAACGCATCTATTGGAATCTAATCCAGATAGCATTGAGGCGTCTTTTTTGATGGGCTCGTTCATTTAAAACCATCTTAGAAGCGGACCAAGACAGAACCATCACCCACATAAGTGAACTGTTGAAGTTAGATGGCGGTAAATTACAGACAGCTTTGCGATCGCTTTACGAATCATTCCAGTGATAACTGTCAAGGTAGTCATTTTCAACATAATCACGCGTGAAAAACTATCTACGGAACACCATGATTCAGGAAAGGTTGACAGCATTGGGCTACTGTCTACTGAATGTCAAGTCTACCGAGAACTAGACGTTACACAGCTGTCGTAAAAGAAACTTATAAGCTGGAATCTGTTACATATAACATGCATTTTAAGTTCAGATAATAAAATAGTTTTACATTGTCAATGTTGTTGTGTTGTATACAAATTCAAGTTTTCTGATCTTTGTAGTTGTAGTATCAAGTATGGTTTTCAATATACAGAAGGGGCTAGAGGGAAGGGGGCCCCCGAAACATATGCAGCCTTGGGCCCCAAAACAGCTTAATCCGGCCCTGTCAGTACTTTGATTAATTATGTAACACAATTATGTTAGTTTGTTTATGGATAAATAGTTATAGCTTTATCAAATGTTTTATATGCCGTTTATGTTTTAATAAAATGTAAAAATGTTTTAAGAACAACATGAGCAAGAGTTTAGTTTTTCCATAAAGTTCCTTTTTTTAGAACAAGCACCTGAGCAAAGTAAAAAATCAAAGGACGTGAATCTGGGTACATACCAGTATCCACAACCAATAATGGAGGTAATTAAAGTGGGTCGACACCTGCAAGACATCGATAAAGGTATTATATATTGTATTTTTTGACATTCTTTTAAAATAAAGAGAAATTCAGATATAGTGTGTATTGCGTGCAACAAATTGATTTTAAGTAAATCGACGCGTGAGTCCTGAAACCAATACTTTTTACATGACTGACTTTATGTAACGCGTAATGATTATGCCTGAAACACGTTATAAAATACGCCCACTATAATATCATTTATTTCAATTATACATAACATAAAAGGTCCATATAATGTTATATTTAAGGAGCAACACGAAAAGGCATCATTCAAAAGACGACATTACGTGAATCAAGAACAGAATATGCAATCCAAGAAGGTAAACTTTTATGTAAATTGCTAATGTAGTCCAATTAGTTGTAATTAATTAACGGAGTGATTCGAATAATTGTTTTGTTATTAGACAATTGTAATAGTACATATTTATACAGTTACTGTACAGCGAAAAGACACAACCAAGCCCAGTCGAGAATACGGGGTAAATCTTCGACATTCCATGATTTTATTTTTCATAAACGATTTAGGAAAAACACGAAAAGGCACCATCCCAGAGACGATTGTACCTTACGCATTAACAGAAGACAAAAGTCAAGAAGGTATGGACAAATATTCCATTTTTATTTAGTATAATGTGTTTTGACATGTCAGTAGTGTTTGTAATTTGTTATTTACGGATTATTACGTGAATACAGAACAGAGTGTGTTTTTCGCGATAGACGTATGAAACGTGGTGTTAAATTCATTAAAAATAGAAACACAACACAACATATAACTGGCAATCATATAGTATTAAAATGTGCATGGTATTAATTTAATATAATTAGTCAAGGCTGTTTGTCTATTAGTTTATAATATGAAATTAAAGTATATAAGTATTAACTTCACATTGAAATATATTTATGTTAGACAAGTTATAATATTTTCCGCCCCCCCCCCCCCGTGTCTGTCAGTGAATGTTTCCCACTTATTCACGCGACAATAGTGTGCGATATTTTCATGCATTAGCACGACTGTCTGAATCTAAAATATTGCGCTTTGCGTTGCTGTTTTATGGATTTCCATTAATATAATGTTTATATTCATATTTTCCTTTGTACATATGTTATATGCGATTTTATAATGTGAGTTCTTATAAGCATATATTAAAATATTCGTTTCCACAGAAAACAAACTGTTCGAATATTTAAATTTGTAAAGTGCAAATGAGACTGAATCAACTCAATGCACATCAATAAGTACACATTTACATCTTCCTCAATTGCCAAACGAATCTCTTTACATTGATTTCATATTGCACCTTTTCCCTTAAGAGACCGTGAAATAATAAAGGTTGAGAATGTTGGCATTGTTTTCAACTCAAGAACAAATATTTATTTTTTGATATGATGAAAACTAATAATAAATAGACTTACTTATGTATGATATATCTTCCGATATGTTATTTATTTATTTCGTTACTGACATGAAGTTTTAACCTGGTCATATTGTTATTTAATTTTAACCCTTTGCATGCTGGGTAATTTGTCTTCTGCTAAAATGTCGTCTGCAGAATTTCTAAAATTAGCATTTTCTTCGATTTTTTTCAAAGAATACTATCAGAATAGCAAACAGTTTGGATCCTGATGAGACGCCACGTTCTGTGGCGTCTCATCTGGATCCAAACTGTTTGCAAAGGCCTTTAAAATTCAGCTCCAGCGCTTTAAGGGTTAAAGGGACGGGCGCAGATATTCGCCACTTTTAGTGCTAAGTTTGATGGAATTTAGTGTGTGTGGGTCTGAAACGAATTTCATCGATAATACTTTACGTCCTACTAGATGTCCTTCATTCCGTCCTTTCATCCCTTGTTCATTCTTTCGTCTCTCCTTCTGTCCACCCGTCATTGCGTCTGTCTCTCTTTATGTTTCCGCGCAAGATCGCAAAGTTATGATCCGAATTTGATGAAATTTAATATGCAGCATCTCTTTAGGGTGGACATGCGTATCCATTTCGTTGCGGTCCAATCGTTCAGGTAGTTATTGCCCTTTGATCATTAATATGTTTTTTTAAAGCTCAGACCCTTATGATGATAAATGATCCGAACATGATGACACTGTACATGCATCATCCCATATGTATGAGCATTCGTATCGTTGTCATGTCTTACCGGTCCAATGATTGTTCCGGTAGTTACCATTTAATTATAAATTGTCATTTTAATGGAATTTTCGTTTTCGCGCCAGGTCTGAAGGACTTATGATCAGATTTTAATTAACGTTTATTTTAATTTTCTTCAAGAGTGGACATCTGAATATTGTTAGTTCGTTTTGCTACATAATTTTTTCCTGGAGTTATTGCCCTTTGATGAATTAACACTATGATCCGAATGTGATTACACTTAATATGCAGGATCCTATTGGATGGACGTTCACATATGTTCATGTTGTTCCGTTCCAATAATTGTTCAGGCATTTAGTTTAGTTTCAACCTATTTATTTTAGCTCGATTGCATCGAAAGTCTAAGGCTTATATAAACGCTCTCGAGTCCGTTTCCTGGGCCTAAAACCAGTACTTGGTGTCTTTGGGGGAGATCTAAAGAACGCTCCCACGGTGGGGATCGAACCCGTGACCTCCCGGTCGCTAGGCGGACACCATATCCATTACACCACGGCGACCTCACACCACGGCGACCTCAGGCATTTATTGCCCTTTGATTAACAATAAGACAGTTTTAAATGACTTTTACGTGTCATTGTCAGATAATAGGAACTAATGATCCGAATTTGATTAAATTGTATATGCAGTATCCATACAGGGTGGACATATTCATATTGTCATGTTCCGCTCAAGTTAGTTTTCAGGAAGCTATTTCCTCTTGAATAAATACTTCGTTTCCGCACAATTAACCCTTACAATAACAAAGCACATCATCGAGGAGCATCTATCATTTTCACTGATATTCTTGTTCGTACTTGTTCACAAAGTTTTATATTTGTTTAGGAAAATATCATTAAATATATTAATATATTTACCGGCAAACTATTATATTTGATACAAATTCAATTAATTACATTTAAAAAATGCATTCAACGGGATTCGAACCCGGGACCATTCGTGATCAAACGTTCTACAAGTTGGTCACTCATGCTGTATACGTTTAGTCACGCTATTGATTTTAAGCTGAAACACATTTTCCTAAACTCAATTGCTTTGATATACAAGGACCTAAACATGACCAAAGACATACAATATTATCAAACTACAAAAATAATAGTCATGTGCTAGATGGATCGTTGTGTGATTCGTATTGTCTGTGTTAATGCAAATTGATCTCCATACACAAATCAATTAGGATAAGTTACATTCGCATTAAATGGAACATCAATTACACGAACAACGTCGTGTAAACAGGCCTCATTGCGAAGACACATAATTTACGCTTGTTTATCACATGAACCTGAGTGTACTGTGATGTACGAGTATTCTAAACATGCTTGTAAATATATATTACCTCTTGTATCGTTGTTCAAAGATATGACTGCTATGTGAAAACAACACTCTGGACATCTATTTCGTATGATCAATTTATTGTTAAGCGATAATGCCGGGGGCATCTGTGTCACTCGCTCAATCTGGTTAAATTCGATGTTTGAAATTTGATTTTTTATGTTGTTCATCGATGCAATACTTTTTTTAAATAAACGTCTGTAGACAGAAAAATTTATTTAAAATACATTGACCAATTGAAGGTATTGTAAAGAATATCTGTGAAATTAATACCATCAATCTTGGAACGTTTTAGAATATTTCAATGTCCGTGATGAAAAGAAACTGCCTCACACAAATATTAGAATCATGCGATAAATCTGATCTATAACCAGTTATACAGTAACTTACATATCATCGAAATTAATACCAACACAATTTTAAACATCAAGCGTGCCCAACTAACCAAATTGTTATTATACTATTCGAAATATACTTAACATTATTTCATGGAAAGGCGATAACAGGTAAAACAAATTGGGAACTTCATTGATATACATGTTTACGTGCTTTTTTGACATGTGTGTGTAAGTATTAACTCGCAATATATTTAAGAACCCTTAACCATTGTGTTTCAGGCTTATAATGTGTGCATTCACAGTTGAGGCTGTCGTTAGTGTTACATTATAGGTTAACTGGCAGGCTGCAACAGTATTTCCAACTTAGTTTGTATTGTCTAACACAACATGATATTATTAATTTTATTTGGAACTGCAAATATACTAATAGCACACAGAAGTTCATTGGTAACATACGCTTCGTTAATGGTACGAAATATGTTTATTAAAAAAAAGCCATGGACGGAAAATCACAGGCACAGACAAATGACTGAGCGTTTTCCTTTGAACTGATATGTCCCGGATTCAAATCTCCTTGTGGTTGTAGCTATTTTAGAAGGTGAACTATTATACACTTCAGAAATAAAGAATCCTCTTCTGAACATCACCAAAGAAGACACGCCACCAAACACAGAACGACACTCAGGCGAAAGTAATTAAGCTATTCTTGCATTCATTTGCATATACTCAACGGCAGCCCAAACTAATTGTCCCTGGCATTACAACTTTGATATATAACAAACATCCGCCAGTAACATTAAAAATGTCTTTGCGTGATTAAATATCAATATTTTGGGATTGCATTTTCATGATAAGAGAGTTTTATAAAAGCGTTTCTATAACAATTAAATCAAAAACATATTCCCAAGTAAGTTTAACAATGAAAATATATAAAGTAAAAACTGATTAAGCAACCCATTTTACAATTTATACTTACGATTGGTATACCATTATTTACTCCTCGTCTAGGACAGAGGACGTATTTTCATTGGACAGATACAGAAACAGAAACAGTGCGAAGAGAGTTTAGTTCTTGGATATATGCTCCTGAAGGAAATCGTCTTCCGAGTAAGACACAAATACATGATATTTTATGAAACCATTCACACATAAAGATTGCTGCATACGTTTGCATGATTGTTTGTTGTTGCAATAACAAACAGACCTTCGTATGTTATACTCATTAACGTTTTACTTTTTAGCACCTTGTATATAAAGCCGTTCAAACTTTTCGGTCTAAGTACGTTCTTGTTATTAAATGCTCTTTTTAGCAGTAATGAAAATAAATAAATATGTATCATGAACACAGTATACGTGTGTAGGCGAGAATTTTGATGAGTTACTTCTATGCTTATGTTAATCCTACTTTGATGATTCTTTACAATTATTATCTATATTTCTTGCTGCTAAATAGAGACTTGCGGTAGATGAAACTTTGTTTATAACCCATAATTAATTTTATGATTTTAGATAAAAAAGAGTTAGAAGATTCACATAGCAGTCATATCTTTGAACAACGATACAAGAGGTAATATATATTTACAAGCAGGTTTAGAATACTCGTACATCACAGTACACTCAGGTTCATGTGATAAACAAGCGTAAATTATGTGTCTTCGCAATGAGGCCTGTTAACACGACGTTGTTCGTGTAATTGATGTTCCATTTAATGCGAATGTAAGTTATCCTAATTGATTTGTGTATGGAGATCAATTCGCACGGTTTTAAGCAATATTTGAATGAAATAACGTAAATATAACACTTAGTAGTAACTATGTAACAGGCTTACCTGTTAACCCAGGTTAAAGTACACTAGTAGTGTAATAAAACATAAAACAAATGCCAGTATACGCAGTTTATTTGGAAGTACAATACTAAACACTAGAATACACACCAACAGACTAAATGTTTTACTGACAGATTGGATAATAGAACCGAATAGATATTAAAATACACTAATATACCATGATGGTTTCAACAGACTCTTTATACTAATAAACTAAATAAATATTTAGAATTTAAGCCACTAAAAATAAAATAGTTCCTACTGACTTTTCTCGTTAACGTAGGCAGGAGCTGCCTTCAGTGTTGGTGAGAAAAAGCAAAATAACATAGCAATCACAGGCTTATATACCATTGCCCATTAGAGGCCCTGTCTCAACTTGACACATAAAGTTACAATAAATAAATGTTTTACACACTAGATTAAACATAAAAATTGTATGGGCCTCCCATTTATATAACTAAAAACACCATGAAATCCATGAGAAATAAATGGTCACGAAATTAAGTAGACTAGCAAAGACTGGTTACAAGATGACATTTACAAAAGAATAAGTAAAATTAGACTGGAGACTTAATTACAAAAATAGACTTCGTTATGTAAAATATTCATTCCTGCTACATTCCCCTCCCCTTAAAACCTAAATTATAAATGTTAATTTAATTTAGTTTTAAAAAAAACAGCAGGAATGATACACATGACATTTTAAAGACCTGAAATAAAACGAGTGAAATCGAAATCGTTTCAATATAGAAACATGCATAACGCTGCAATTAAATATAGAAAACAACATGTTCAACAGTGGTATTAGAATGCCAATAGTAGCAAAAAAAAACTGCAACACAAAACAAAATCAACTTTTAATTTTTTTAAAGAACACACGATTGTCTTTTGATAACTCAAAGGTTCTTTAAAAAAACTGCAACACAAAACAAAATCAGCTTTTAAATTTTTTAAAGACCACACGATTGTCTTTTGATAACTCAAAGGTCTCATCCCTACAGTCAGCACGTTCTGTAGTCAAGGACACGCTGGCCTCTTATACGTCTCTGGCACGTTGCAGCCTGAGTCGTTGTCTGTGGTCCACCATGTATGGAGGGGTCCCCTTTGGATCGATGTACGCCTTGTTTGGTACTTCCCTCTGAATTGGCGTGGCCAGCAAGTGGTGAATTTTTCGTTGGTGTGCCACCAAATCTGGTTTTCGCCCAAACTTCTTATTGCAAGAGGGGCAAAACAAGAGTGTAAAGGTGTTCTCATGTTTGGCACACCAATGCCGTTTGTAGCTTTGGAAGCTGCTGTACTGATGACCCCCACACACGTTGCACGCTGTTGGCTGGTTAGGCCAACAAGGCCTTTCGAGGGTCTCAAATGCAGCAAGCTCTTGGCTTATGCCATCAAGAATCTCCAGAGATGCCATTATAAACTGAAAATATATGCAGGATAAACATAAAATATTATCAATAATAAATAAAAATGTTTTTATTTATTTTAGGCACAACAAAATGTGATCTTCTGGTAGATTAAATTAATTATCGTATTGAATGTTATCTAATCTAACAATAGTATTCTGGTCCGAGAAAATGTAGATATCCAGAATTATCTCCATAGTAGGTAATTAAATTATATAATTCCTAGGCAATCAAGTCAAATATATATACTAGATTGAACTTGTGATCAACCAAGGACAAACAATAAATATTTATGATGACATCTCCTCGCACTAATGTTTACCCAGAAAACATTCAATACTATAATAGTTTATTTAATCAATCAAATTCATTTAGTTAAAAATTAACGGTTTAGGAATATATGTATTCCTTTTTATTGCAGTTAACGTATCCTAAATCATGTTTTATTGAATTAAGTGAAAATAAAATAAGTTTCCCGGTCTGGATGCGCATAAGTTTCCAGTATAACTCCCATCGTAGGTAATTACAACATATTTGCAATTCCTAGGCATTTTATATATGGAATACTTTCTGTACGTAACAAATCATACTGAACTGATTTTCTACCGCAAAAACAGACTCCATAGAAATATGATGGCATCCGTACTTATCCATGAACACTAAAATTCAGCAAAACCTGATCTTATTTTTATAAAATTAAATTAGTATCTGATGTTATGTTTAAATCCAGCAATATATAACTAATGAGGCTTTATAGGGTCACTTTTAGACACAATCTTTTGACATTTCCTGCTTAATGATGTTCTATTATTATTTAACTTTAAACATACATATAATGGCGTTATGTAATTTGTTTAATAAACAAAAATTTGCATTTAAGAGGAGTTCTACCCCTATGCATGCAACATGCAGCCAAAGTATTTCTATACCCCCCTAAGGCCGGGGGCCAATTAAACATACAATTTTTTTTTAATAAACAATAATTATTAGACAATTATCCATTATAATGATAATATTAATTTAAATATCATCATAATTAAATGAACATCAAACATGAATAACAATAAAGCATTTCAATTATGTTTACAATAGCAGACCACTCAAATGAGGTGGTCATTATAAAAACATTAAATCATACACCTTCTACTTGACACCATTTATACGTGGTGGAAATTTGAAACATAATCAATACATTATTTACACTAACCGAACTACCCTATGTGATCATAAATTTATAAATCACTAGGATCGAATAAAATTGAAACATCATCAATATAATATTTGCACTATTCGAACTATCCCATGTAATCATAAAATTACAAATCACTAGGATCGAATACAATTGAAACATCATCAATATAATATTTACACTAACCGAACTACCCTATGTGATCATAATTTTTACAAATCACTAGGATGGAATACAATTGAAACGTGATCAATATAATATTTACACTAACCGAACTACACTATGCGATCATAAAATTACAAATCACTTGGATCGAAAATCTGCTTTGGTTTGACCGTGCGTCCACTTCGTGTACGGTATTGTTGACCGTTTGATACGGGATCTGGCAATGTTTCACATGCAGCACAATCTAGAAAATTTTCAGTTTCTGTATCTGTTCCACCTACGAATTCAATATTTTGTGAAACTGACGTATCACCTACACATAACATTTGAGAATGACATTGTTTTAAATAGTCTACGTGTACAAGTAAAATTGTGTTAGAGCTTTGATGCACAATTTTATAGGTTACAGTTGTAACCTTTTTCAGCACTTTATATGGTCCTATCCAGGCCAGACCCAACTTTTGATTTGCTGTAGGAGGATACCATCGCCAAACCAACTCACCCTCACTAAATGTTCTAGGTTTTAAGCCTTTAGAATACGCTTTCTTTTGCCTGGACGCAGCTATTTTTAATTGAGCGCTAACCTGCTTAAAAGAAATTGCCATAGACATTTTTAACCATTCAACATACTCTGCAGGACATAAATACTCTATTTGTCCAGGGTTTTTTCCTAACATAACGTCTACAGGGAGTGTTATTTCCCTTCCAAACATAAGTAAATTAGGACTACATTTTGTACTTTCATGACACGATGCTCTGTAAGCCATCATAATAAATGGTAAATGGTCATCCCAATCATCTCTGTTATCGTTCACATACATTGCCAGCATTGCTTGTATTGTGCGATTATGCCTCTCCACTAAACCATCTGAACGGGGATTGTAAGGAACTGTTCTAGTTTTTTGTATTCCTAAAAGGAGGCACATGTGCTGAAAAAGACGGGATTCAAATTCGGGACCTTGATCTGAATGTATAATTGTGGGAATGCCATATCTGCAAATGAACTGAGTAACAAGTGTGTCTGCAACAGTAAGTGCTGTATGATCTTTGAGAGCGAACGCTTCTGTAAATTTTGTGTAATAATCTGAGATCACTAGAACATACTGAGTATCATTACTTGTTATTGGTAATGGTCCTAAAATGTCCAATGCTATGCGATCAAGAGGTTGATACGAGATATCTTGCTTTAGTTCTGATTTGCCACGACCTGGACCAGGTTTCCTGCGTGAACACATTTCACATGAACTAACCCATCGTCTTATATCACTACAGTAGTTTGGCCAATAGAATCGTTTCTTAATAGAAGCTATTGTTTTGTCTCTACGTAAGTGTCCAGCCAATCTGCTTTCATGCAACTGTTGAAAAATTTCAGACCTTAAGGTTGATGGAAGTACAAGTCTTAAGCCGTTTTCACCTGTTCTCCATAACAAATTGTCCTTTACAGTCAGGGTTTCCCATAAACTCCACAAGATTCTTACATTTTGACTATGTTCATTGACAACAGACTTTGATGGTTTATCACAAGAAACGGACTTGAACTGTAATAGAGTTTTAATGTCAGAATCACTACTTTGCATCTCCTCTAACTGTTCTTGTGACCACTTGTCAATCCAGTTGGAACACAACACAGTACTTATATCTACTTCATTCTGCTTGGAATTGTGCATACTATTATCAGAAGACTGAATCGAAGAACATTGAACATCATCCGTACGTGCCTTTCCACTGAGTGCTTCAGGCATCAGTATGCCTTTTTGACTACTGGAATGACAAGGATTTAAAGCATGAAGTTCTAGACCCTCATCAATACACTCATCTGGGCAAAATGGAATACTAACGCTAGATTTTGGAGCTAATGTTCCAGGCAAAGTGTTGCCTTTTGAACTTAAATCATGACAATCAGTACAATTTTCACATTTACAGCGACGGTTTCTCAAAGGATGTCTAGACATTGTATCAGCATTGCCATGCAAACAACCTTTCCTATATTCAACTGTAAAGTCGTAGGTGTCTAACACGGTTAACCATCGAGCGAGCATGCCCTCTGGTTCTTTAAAGTTTTGTAACCATGTAAGTGAAGCATGATCCGTGCGAACAAGAAACTTCCTTCCCCACAAGTAATGCCTAAATTGTTTAACAAAGGTTACAACAGCTAGAAGCTCAATCATGGTAGTGCAATACTTCTGTTGGGACTTATTAAGTGACCTACTGGCATATGCTATCACTTTTTCATCACCATCCTGGACTTGAGAAAGAACTGCACCAATTCCTGTTTGTGACCCATCTGTGTCAAGTATGAACATCCCAGTGTTTTGTGGAAAGCCTAAAATTGGAGGGGATATCAGCTTTTCCTTAAGCTGTTCAAAGCTGGATTGGCATTCTTGAGACCAAAAGAACCGTTTTCTTTTCTGAGTTAATTCGGTCAATGGAAAAGCCTTCTGTGCACAATCGGGAATAAATTTTCTGTAGTAATTCAAAAGACCTAGGAAGCTTTTAATTTCAGTCTTATTTTGGGGCACAGGCCATGATTGAACTGCCTCGATTTTTGATGGGTGACACGAAATTCCTTCTTCTGAAACAATGTGACCTAGATATTCAACTTGTTTTTTGAACAAATGACATTTCTTTGGTTTGAGAGATAACTTTGCAGCACGGAATCTAGAGAAAACCTCAGATAAATTGGCAAACGTTGTTTCAAATGTACTTCCAAACACAATGATATCATCCAGATAGCAAAGACACTGTTTCCATTGCATGCCACGCAGAACTAATTCTACCATCCGCTCAAATGTTGCGGGTCCGTTGCATAGGCCAAATGGCATGACCTTGAACTGATATAACCCACAATGTGAGGTAAATGCGGTCGTATGCTTATGTTTATCGGCCATCTTAACCTGCCAATATCCACTAGTCAGATCTAATGTACAGAAGTATTTCGCACCTGCAAGAGTATCAAGGGCATCATTTATTTTAGGTAAAGGATATGCATCTTTCCTCGTTAATGCGTTTAGTTTGCGATAGTCAATGCAAAATCGGACAGTATTATCTGTTTTCTTTACTAAAACAATTGGTGCCGCCCAAGCACTGGAACTCGGTTCAATGATTTCATTATCAAGCATCTTTTGAATTTCAGTTTCAACAATACCTTTCTGAGCCAGAGGAACGCGTCTTGGGGGAATTTGACTGGTTTTGCGTTTCCAACCTCAATTGTATGCTCTACTAGGTCTGTCTGCGAGACCTTTCCAGAGTTGTCGTCAAATATGTCACTATACTCATTCAGGAGACTTATAAGCTTATTTTGTTGTTCAGTATCAAGAGCTTGGCAAGCATCATCAAATAATGGCTGAATATGAGAAGCCAGGGTTATTGAGTCTTTAATTGTATGATCGTGTTCATTTATCTCATTCACTGACACAATTGGCTGTAAGCTGGCAACTGTCAAATTCGGTCCATTTTTATACTTCTATGAGTCAAGTTTATAAAAGTAACTGGAATTTCGGCCCGGTTAACATCAATAACCGTTTTTGCCATAATTAAGCCTCGTTTTTGTACTAGTTTGTATGGTTCAACTATACCTTGTTGCTCAAGAAATAACCCATCTATATTTGCATTGATTGTCATTTCTGAGTCAGCGGGGATTGAACATGTATTTACTAGCCGAATTCGTGCTATTTTTGAGCTTTCATGTCTAATTAGTTTGATTTTGTGCTTACCAATTTTCATTAAAGCTTTGCCAAACTTTAACTGAACGTCAAACTCTTCCAAGAAATCATTACCATAGATAGCTGTTACCTCATCAATATCGGCTACTATGAAATCATATGTTATGGTCTCATTATCCAATTCAAAACTAATTGTTATCTCACCATGAACTACAATAGTACTACCATTGGCAGCGGATAAGGTTTGGCTATTTTTTTTCAAACTATTGAGATCAATGTCACATTTTCTAACAAATTCAGTAGACAGAATGCTAACTGCAGAACCGGAATCTATTAACGCTTGGCATGTGTAACCCAATATAATCAATTTTGCAAGTAAGCATGACCTTTTGATTGAGTTAATCACAATGTTTTGTTGCCCTGGATGTGAACAGACTGATTGATCGGGCGCAACATCAGTCTTAGCTAGTTTTCCTTATCTCTATTTGGACAATTAGGGGCAATATGTCCCTTTCCATGACATTTGAAGCATTCCCTATCAGACATGTTAGTGCGTTCACGACTATCTCTATTTGGACAATTAGGGGCAATATGTCCCTTTCCATGACATTTGAAGCATTCCCTATCAGACATGTTAGTGCGTTCACGACTATTTGACCTACTTCTAACTTTCAAGGTGTGAGTGAGATTTTTCAATAAATCTGCGATGTCATTCAGTGTCACTTTTTTTTTGGTTCTGCTTTATTTGATTACAAGTCTCATTTTCATAATCAAGCCGTGGTTTTCGCATTATTCCTTGTGAACCCTCAAACGCTTCAAATTCTGTTGCTAGGGCAATAGCAGCATCTATTGTACTAGGATGTCTGTATTGTACATGACTTCGCAGTTCTGGTCTAGTGAGACCATGCACAAATTGATCGATTACATACATCTCCCTAGCATTGGATTGAACATTCGGATAAGCCTTCGTACTCAATTTTTGAAGAGCATAACCAAATTCTGCTGCTGATTCAGACCTATTTTGTCTCCTATTTTGAAATTCACACCTAAATGCCGTTTCCCTTTCAACTGGATTGAACCTTCTATTCAAAACTTGAACAATATAATCATAGTTGTCCAAATATATGGGATTTAACTCACTGAGTAACCGTTGTACATTACCCTTTAAACTCATTACTAGTTGCTGGGCTTTTTCAATGTTTGACCAATTGTTCCAACGGGCTACATTCTCAAAGTGAACAAAATAGTCTTGCCAATCTGTGGATTCTCCATCAAATTTTTCGGGTTCTTTAGCTTTTCGCATGCTATGTGGTGTTTGCTTTGACATGCGGTCTTGATCTTGCGTGCTGTGGTTTTGGCGTAAAGACATATTTTGAGGATGTGCGATAGGTGTTGATTCATATGCATGATTGTTCAGCATAGCTGTATAAGTTGGACCACAGTCACTAATAGTAGGAATTATAATACTGTATTGAGTTTGTGGCCTATGGTCAATGGCTGTGTCCATGCGTAAGCTATGTGCATTCCTGGGCTGTAAAGTTTCAAATGTCATATTATCAGGCACTGTGTTGCTTTGCATGAGAGGTGTTTGCCCACTGTGGTGTGTGTGATACATTGGGTGAAGTTGTGTTTCCGCGTGTGGCATATGGTCAATGTCTGTGTCCATGCGTAAGCTATGTGCGTTCCTGGGCTGTAAAGTTCCAAATGTCATATTATCAGGGACTGTGTTGCTTTGCATGAGAGTTGTTTGCCCACTTTTATGTGTGTGATACATTGGGTGAAGTTGTGTTTCCGCATGTGGGCTGTATGTGTTGGTGTACATTGCATGCGATTGTCTACTGCGTTGTGTGTGAGACATTGGATGCATATGTGTACTAACCTGAGGGTTGTTTGTATTATTATGCATCATGTTTATGTGTGCATCAGAGCTTTGCTCATATGTGTGTGTAATCGGTGTGCTTTGATATGTGGTGGACACAGGTGTTTGTTGGTAAGTGATTGTCACAGGTGTTTGTTGGTAATTGTCCGACACAGATATTTGTTGGTATTTGTTTGACGCTAGTGTTTGCCTAGTCATTCTTGGCATTGACGACGTAGCAGTCATTGTGTGTGGGAGTTTCTTGAATGAACACTGTGATATGTTATCATCATTCGTTGACGCTTTTGGCTGTGAATGCCCAGAGAATTTAACTTCCCTTGTTTCTCCCAAAGGGATCCACCATGACATAGAGTCACTCATTGTCATTCACTTTGTGTCACTTAAGACTTCCTTTTATTGCAATTAAAAAGTAAAATTCACTAAGAGTGAATGAATTTAATAATTATAGACTTGTATAGCTATGTCTATTTACTAGTTTGAAACGGTGCTCCCAATAATGTATACACTCACTGTTACTAATCAATTAACCAGTGTTGTTTTTGTATTAACAAAAGCTTCTACAACTTATGATACGCTTCAATAATCAATGAACCAGTGTTGTTTTTGTATTCACAAAAGATCTGCAACTGATGATACACTTCAATTGTGTGTCTATTACACAGAACACGACTGTCAGTGCATATATGAATGCACTAACCTGTCTGTGGCGTGTACATATATTTAAACTTATATGTAACTCCAATTAAACACAAAGTTTGATGACAATATAGTTTATTTGTTTTTAGAACGGACGAGCCCCCAAAATGTAACAGGCTTACCTGTTAACCCAGGTTAAAGTACACTAGTAGTGTAATAAAACATAAAACAAATGCCATTATACGCAGTTTATTTGGAAGTACAATACTATACACTAGAATACACACCAACAGACTAAATGTTTTACTGACTGATTGGATAATAGAACCGAATAGATATTAAAATACACTAATATACCAGGATGGTTTCAACAGACTCTTTATAATAATAAACTAAATAAATATTAAGAATTTAAGCCACTTAAAATAAAATAGTTCCTACTGACTTTTCTCGTTAACGTAGGCAGGAGCTGCCTTCAGTGTTGGTGAGAAAAAGCAAAATAACATAGCAATCACAGGCTTATATACCATTGCCCATTATAGGCCCTGTCTCAACTTGACACATAAAGTTACAATAAATAAATGTTTTACACACTAGATTAAACATGAACAGAAGTATTTGTATGGGCCTCCCATTTATATAACTAAAAACACCATGAAATTCATAAGAAACAAATGGTCACGATATTAAGTAGACTAGCAAAGACTGGTTACAAGATGACATTTACAAAAGAATAAGTAAAATTAGACTGGAGACTTAATTACAAAAATAGACTTCGTTATGTAAAATAGTCATTTCTGCTACAACTAGAGCTTTGGCACAGACGTGACGAATGCCCCCACATGCCGCATTGACACATAATATTTTGCATGTCGTCTTCACAAAAACAGCGGGCACCATGCTCAATTTTTTAAACGCACTAAGTGACCCCTTGACCTAGTTTTTGACCTAGAAAAACCCATGTTCTGACATGGCCTTAAGATCATCTCCATAAAATTTCTGACCAAGTTTGGTGAAGATCGGATGTAAACTACTTGAATTAGAGAGTGGACACCATGCTGAATGTTAAAAAACGCACTAAGTGACTCCGTGACCTAGGTTTAGGCCCGGAATGGCCCATAATTGTCCTAGATATTATTTAGATAAAACTTGTGAACAATTTTGGTGAGGATTGGATGAAAACTACTTGAATTAGTGAGCGGACAACATTGTGATGTTTAAAACGCACTAAGTGACCCCGTGACCTTGTTTTTGACCCGGAAGGACCCATATTCAAACTTGCCCTAGACATTATTAAGTAACAACTTCTGACCTATTTTGGTGAAAATAGGATAAAAACTATTTGAATTAGAGAGCGGACAACATCGTGAGGTTTAAAACACACTAATTGACCCCTTGACCTAGTTTTTGACCCGGCATGGCTTGAAATAGAGAGCGGACACCATGCTCAATTTTTAAAACGCACTAAGTGACCCCTTGACCTAGTTTTTGACCCAGAAAGGCCCATGTTGTAACTTTGCCTTAACATCATCACTATAAAACTTCTGACCAAGTTTGGTGAAGATCGGATGTAAACTACATTAATTAGAGAGCGGACACCATGCTGAAAGTTAAAAAAACGCACGAAGTGACCTCGTGACCTAGTTTTAAGACCGGAATGGCCCATGTTCAAACTTGTCCTAGAGATCATTTAGATAAAACTTGTGACCAAGTTTGGTTTGGATTGGATACAAAACTACTTGAATTAGAGAGCGGACAACATGGAGAGGTTTAAAACGCACTAAGATACCCCGTGACCTAGTTCTTGACCCGGCATGATCCATATTCAAACTTAACCTAGACATTATCTAAATACAACTTCTAATCAAGTTTGGGGAAGATTGGATAAAAACTACTTGAATTAGAGAGCGGACAACATTGTGATGTTTAAAACGCACTAAGTGACCCCGTGACCTAGTGTTTGACCCGGCATGAGCAATATTCAAACTTGCCCTAGACATTATCAAGATACACCTTCTGACCAATTTTGGTGAAGATTGGATAAAAAATACTTGAATTAGAGAGCGGACAACATGGGGAGTTTTAAAAGACACTAAGTGACCCCGTGACCTAGTTTTTGACCCGGCATGGCCCATGTTCGGACATGGCCTAGATATCATGTAGATACAACTTATGACCAAGTTTGGTTAAGATCGGATGAAAACTACTTATATTAGAGAGCCGACCACATGCCGACTGTTGAAAACGCACTCAGTGACCCCGTGACCTAGTTTTTGACCCGGCAAGGCCCATGTTCGAACTTGGCCTTAAGATCATCTAGATACAACTTCTGACCAAGATTGGTGAAGATCCGATGAAAACAACTTGAATTAGAGAGCGGACAATATGCTGAATGTTTAAAACGCACTAAGTGACCCAGTTATCTAGTTTTTGACGCGGCAAGGCCCATGTTCGAACTTGTCCTTAAGATCATCTAGATACAACTTCTGACCAAGTTTGGTGAAGATCGGATGAAAACTACTTGAATTAGAGAGTGGACAATATGCTGAATGTTTAGAACGCACTAAGTGACCCAGTGATCTAGTTTTTGACCCGGCAAGGTCCATGTTCGAACTTGGCCTTTAGATCATCTAGATACAACTTCTGGCCAAGTTTGGTGAAGATCGGATGAAAACTACTTGAATTAGAGAGCGGACAATATGTTGGTTGTTTAAAACGCACTAAGTGACCCCGTGACCTATTTTTTGACCCGGCAAGGCCCATGTTCGGACTTGGCCTAGACATCATGTAGATACAACTTCTGACCAAGTTTGGTGAAGATCCGATGAAAACTACTTGAATTATTAGAGAGCGGACAACATGCTGAATGTTTAAAACGCACTAAGTGACCCCATGACCTAGTTTTTTACCCAGCAAGGCTCTTGTTCGAACTTGGCCTAGACATCATGTAGATACAACTTCTGACTAAGTTCGGTGAAGATCGGATGAAAACTACTTGAATTAGAGAGCGGACACTTAATACGGACCGACAGACAAACCGACCGTACGACAAGTTCACTCCTATATACCCCCTAAACTTCTTTTGTGGGGGTAAAATAAGAGAGAGAAAACCATGCTAAATGTTAAAAAACATACTAAGTGACCCCGTGACCTAGTTTTTGACCTGGCAAGGCCCATGTTCGAACTTGGCCTTAAGATCATCTAGAAGACTTCTGACCAAGTTTGGTGAAAATCGGATGAAAACTACTTGAATTAGAGAGCGGACAACATTCTGAATGTTTAAAACGCACTTAGTGACCCCGTTACCTAGTTTTTGACCCGGCAAGGCCCATGTTCAAACTTGGCCTAGACATCATGTAAATACAACTTCTGACCAAGTTTGGTGAAGAACGGATTAAAACTACTTGAATTAGAGAGCGGACACTTACGGACCGACAGACAGACCAACCCACCGACAGACAAGTTCACCCCAATATACCACCCTAAACTTCGTTATAAATTGCAAAGCCAATGTTTTCTAATGACATCTTCACTAATTTCAAAACGTATCACATGCAACTATAAGTACCTTAACGCAGTATTTAATATTTATTGTGTGCAGCAAATACGCATATGTAAACTTCATTAAATTAAAAAAATAATATATGTGTTGTTGTGTTATTTATTTTTTGTTTCAGTTCTATTTAAGTCAGCAAACCGACATTCACAATGTGTCGATGTATTGCAATTCTTATTTACGTTTGTAAGTGAAATTATGAATTCGATGTTTTTCTCACATTTCCAACAAAATACATGCCTCATTCATAATTTAGTTTGATCATACAAGTCTTACAATTAACTTACCATTTAATAAGTAAGGAACAATCGACTTTTATAGAAGCAGCTGTTGACAAACACAAACAAATCTACGGTTTTTGTATTTGAATGTCGAAGACAATACATATAACACAAAAATTTACATACAATTCATGAAATGAAGCAGTGCGCTCATTTGTAATTACTTACAAATCATCGCAGTTTTGGTCGTGCTGGGTTCCATGTGACGCATAATATCGTGATGCTGTTCGAATGACGTTGGAGCAACTTGACGTCATCAAACGATTTATCAACTACTACCCTGAACGTTTCAATTTGTCGACACATCTGATGGTAATATACTATCATAGACATAAAAGCAGCTCAAATAATAACGTGCAGGGCAGGTCATATTAAATTGGATTAAATGAAATGTTTATGTCAAAACGAAACGCTATTTTTTTCGGTTTTGGTACATATTGTTCAGACAATGACCGATATGCATGTAGCTGCCATATTATTCATACATTTTTACTTAAAAAAACCTACATTTAATGTAACATCAAACGTGCCGCGAGAACAATATAGCGTCAATATTTTATTAAGAATCAATTAATAAATAATACTTAGACATAACGAATATTCAATGATAGGCACATCGCTACTCAGGTTAATTTATTGATATGAACCGAAATTTTCGATATGCAACATGATATTTTGCCTTTAATATTTATTCACAATTACTTTATAACTTATTTTGATTAGGATGTATTGAAGTCCTTCCACGCGGGGAAGATAGCGAGTATGATAGGCCTTGAAGGCGGTCACTCCATCGACAGCAGTTTGGGAGCACTGCGCATGTCATGTCTATGAGTTGGATGTGCGCTACATGACCGTAACCCACAGCTGTAACACTCCATGGTAGGAACAAATATATAAATTCGCGGGTTGGCAAATCAGTTATTCAATAAGGGTTACACGCTATCGCATCAGTCTGTGTTGTTTATGTGCAGAATGTTTGACTACGTAAACCGTATGTGTTTGTCTGTTTAAGTTGATTGGATATAGGATAATAATTTAGTTTGTGAACACGTATGTTTTTATGCATGAAGATAGTTTGTATGTACTGTTAAACTACACAATATTCAAACAAATCCTTTTTACTGGAAGCCGGTAATCAAATACTTCAATAATGATTTGTCAAAGCCAACATATGTTAAATACGTCGATAAACGGGAATTTTAATAAATGAATGAAATTAATATTAGTTTAGTATTACACTTACAATGTGTATTGACTTTCCATTACCAAGAGGATTTAAAGAAAAACACATGTGTTTGAAAACACTTGGCATTATTAAAATATGCGTTCATTTCGTGCATAACTAAAGACAATCTGAAATTGATTTCAATAAACTTTGAATTAAATGTATTATATATACGTAACTAATAACACAACACACCATAAACTAGACTTATTTATTTTCAAGGGCTGGTAACTGGATGGTTGATGAGCCCACTTACAACGGGACGGTCTTAAACGGTTTAACACCTTTCGGAAATGTCATCTTTAACTTTATATTCCTTTTGGTAAACATTCCGAATCAAATTGCCATTTTAAATTTTGCAATCGTCTTATTTATATGTGCATATATAAATATAAACGGTTAGCATACAATCGACATTACTCGATTTGTATGCAATAACAATTGTCAAGACAAGCTGTTATGTTCATTGACCTTTGATGTAAACAATTTTCAAAATAATATTATTTATTTATAAAGACACGATTAACTACAAACAATTATTAAGCATGAATTAACGACTAGGTAGACAAGTTAATACGATCCACTTTTGCTGTACATGGTTCTGAAGTGATAAACAACGATTCCTGATATGAATTCAGACAGTGATCCTGGAGATGAACCGGCTGGGATTGATAGTAGATCTCGCGCACGTGGCCAAGAAGACTATGTTGGACGTGCTCAATGTGACACGTGCTCCGGTTCTGTTTACGCAATCCTCCGTGTTTTGCCTTTGTAACCACCACAGAAACGTGCAGGATGACGTACTGCTTAAGACGGTATTTAACTTTACTATTGCTCTGTTTCATGTTTTACTTAGATAAACTTACAATACAAGTTTAGGGTTAGGGTTAGCCCTAACCTTAACCCTATCCCTATCGAAAGAAGTTAAAATATGTTAAATTAAACAGTTATTTAAAAGATAAATGCATTTCGAACCACTAAGTAAAAAATTTTCGGACATAATACAAATAAAATTAACTAAAATAAAACATGACTTATATAAGGGACCTTTTCATAGAATTTATCATGTATTGAAGTTTGTCCTAAAATGATTTCAATTGATACAAGTTAACATTGGAATTAAATAGCTCGAAAAAAAACAACAACACAAGAATACAATGAAACAAAGAACAAATAGTAATAGTCATCACGGCTCGATGCACTGATCCTTGGATTGAAGGTCTAACACGTAAACAACTCGGCCGTCCATGCTCATACATTGAGAGTGTAGTTTATACTTATAAGCAATACTTGTAGTGTCACAAAATATAACGATAACAACAGAGCGTCTAAATTATTCAATCGTGTGACTTGATAAATTTTAGGTTTTGAAAAAGTCAAAACATGTTTATAATTGATATTTTGGGAAATGGTAAATATTCGGTATTATTGTTTCCTCGCAAATATACGGTGGCATACAGGGGGCAATATTTTATTTAACAGTCTCTATGACGTGCGCACGTCGTAGCTATGACATGCGCACGCGATAGCTATGGCATGCGCACGCTATAGTTATGACGTGCGCACGTCATAGCCTTGACGTGCGCACGTCATAGAAATAGTTAAATAATATAACATAGGAAATATTTTATTTTACTATTACTATGACGTGCGCACGTCATAGTTATTACGTGGGCACTTCAAAGCTATGACATGGGCACGCAATAACTATGGCGTGCGCACGCCAAGGTTACGACGTGCGCACGTCATAGTTATGAAGTGCACACGTTATAGAAATAGTTAAATAAAATATTTCCTATGTCCCTTTATGCCGTCGTACAAATATCATGACTACAATGAAAATTTGCGAATCTTATTTTATTATAAGTTCGCAGTCTTTATGTCGCGTTTCAGAAAGCAAACGGTGGAGTTGTTATGGTCAATTTCTACACGTACTTTGTTACGTGCTCACCAAATCACAAAACCGAAGCTAAACTTTCTGACGTCGCAGGTATATGTATTGCTCTGATTACCATAACATCGCGCCTCTTATGTGAAGTCGATTTTATGACTTAATACGCATTTTTTTTATTATAAATGTTTGATCGTTAGTCGAAAATGAAACCATGCGTCGCGTTATTAATTATTATTTAAAGCGTTAAACGGGAAATACCATATATTCCCAAACCGTCGCATCTCTTCTTATTTAAAAAACATATGTATGCTTAGTTAAGCATAATTAGCCAAACAATACTTAAAACAATCAGCAAACATCAGTTCTTTAAATGATTTATGTGTAAATGATGTGAAAAGTGATGGTTTACATCACAGGCGGTTAGCGTGTGGCTTTGATTTTAATTAGTAAAAATACCATTTCGAATGCAAAATAATCAAATTATAACGAAAAATCAACATCTCAGAAAAAAATATTTCAAGTCGCGCTAATCATATTCATCCCAGAGCTGGCCGAGCTGCTGGTTAAGACTTATGTGCATCTTGACCAGCAGCTTGGCCAGCTCTGGTACAAGCTGGGCCTGCACTTGCAGGTACGCGGCCTCGCGACGCAGGAGCGGAACCAACACATAAAAGGAGCATTTGTAGTCGGCTACCCTCACACTCGTTCAGACAAACCTGGATTAATAAAAGCATGTGTTAGAAAAATTATTTGAGAAAATTAAAAGTTTATTTACTCGAACGTCTATACATGTTGGAAACATGAATTGTACCTGCTGAATGCAAGCGGAACATGAATTACAGGAAGAAATGGAATGGACATCAACTTTCTCATCAGTGCATGGACGGCCTTGCGGCGCTCATAGGTAGTTTGTAGGCCCACTTCATTGTCATTTGATGCGTAGGAGTACAGCTTGGGTCAAATGAAATACGCAGTATTTCATCTGGGCTGCGGGGAAGATCTCCCGTAGCGCCTGCCATTGGGCTGCAATAATACATGTAAAAGTTGCATTATGAGTTGACATATATCTTTTGCTTTGAAATTACGTTTCAAATTAAGGGAAGCTGTACATAACATACTTAATTTATGAGTTGACACTAATGAACGAAACTGTTATTGTTTCATAGACAATTATCAATTCAGTTTTTTTTTCACCGTTTTGGGAACGGGACCGGGTCCCTTTGGAATGGGAAAATTCGCTGCATTTTGACTAAGATTAGGAAATTAGTGTTGTTGTTGTTTTGCTAAAAAATGCTTCAAAATTGAGGATACAAGTGAGTGCAGTATTATTTTTATTAAGGTTGAACTTATATGGATGGGAGATGTACACAATATTGAGATTAATTTTTTTTTTTTTAGGAAACCTTCCATTGGGAATCTCCGGCTCCCATTTTGAATGAAAAAAAAACACTGCAATTTATTCTCATAAGCAATTAAAGTAACAATTTTTATTCGAATTGACAGCCTACACTTTTTTTCTGGTGTGATACACATCGCTAATGCATTAAACAGATGTTGTTTTCTTTAATTACTCCGATCCCGTCATTCATTATCGAATGAAGCCATTGTCTAGCACACTCGCACCTATTTCAAGTTTTATGATCTTGGGTTGTTAAATACATGTGCGAATCAACATTACATTTAACATTATCTATGGTAGATTTAAGATTATCAATAAAATATAATCTTACAGAAGAATTGTTTCCGTAATAATTGAAATGACAATACAATAAATTTTAAATAAATGGCAAAATTTTAAATTATAACAATGTCAACGATTTTACTATGTTAATATATGTTCAAGCTTACATGTCTAAAATCTTAGCTAGTCAGTTTGCATAGATACATACCGCATCATCATCTTAATGTTTTATTTATGCAAATTTGTGAAATTTGTAAATATTGGATGAGACTATTCTAATAAAAAACTCTCTATCATAATTCATTTGTGAATTAACAAAACGAATCTCATAATTTTTCAAAACAATTATCAATTGAATTGAATAAGCAATGAGAGAATAAAATGGTTCGTATTGACAAATATGCCGATTCGCCAATAAATGATGATGATGATTGACAACATATACTTAATTACTACGACCCCGTCTTTCATTATCGAGTGAAACTATTGACTAGCACCCGCACCTATAACGGTTGTATGACCCTTTATAACATGTGTCACCAGATTAACAAATTGTATTACATGTAAGGTCATTAGATTAATTCATGTTTGCATTCTTTGTCTCAGTTCTCATTTAAAGAGCATATTTACAATATTTCGCGAGAGAAGTTAAACTTTTATTGTTAGTATTTGTTACCAAAAGTATAAATGTATGCATACTAGGTCGAATATAATAGATTTTGTCGATATCTGATCCATGTACAATTTTCGAATGTTGGTATTTGTATAACATAACATATGTAGATTAAAGATTGTATAAACGAAACATATAGGCGGTTTTTGTGTGACGTCACAAGAGGGGTTTTCCGCTACTAAAAATAGATTGGCCGTCAACACTCTCGATCGCGCAATTTACATTGTATAAGAGTAAAGGTCGTCGGAAGACAAAATACTGACAATTTCACACAAACAAACTATACATACGCCTATTCTTTGTTAAAGTAAGACGTTAAGAAATGATATTTAAAAATAATTAAACATATGATAATTTGATTAAAATAAGAAGTGGTGTGAATGCGAAAGTGTTATTTATCATCAGCGAGGTGCATTGAATCAGTTATAAAACAAAGCCCTTAAAAAGCGACAAACATTTCAATCTTTTAATGTTGTTTTAATTTTCTTTTACATTGAATATATTTTCGTTTCGTTCACTTTGAATGAAAATATTAATAAATTTAATTAGCAATCAAATGATTTTTTTTTAATATTTTGAAAATTGAACTGACATGTACATGTATATTGGAAACTCTTTACTAGTGTTAATGAGCGATACAAATCTAGCATTTTATGATACTATAATTCTATACATTTAATTTATTTCACGCAAGTATTTTATATCCTTACTATGATCAAACGTGTTTGCATGTTTTCGTGATGATGTTTCGAACACTGCAGTAACACACGATCTTTACATGTTATAGCGGAGTTTACATTTGTATTTACCCGTTAAATACGTTAAGTGTGTAACAGTAATTTGTGAAATATTTTAAATTTATAGTTATAAATACTTCATTGTTATGTTTAAACTGGCGCGAATAAACCCAGGGTAATAAACATTATACATTTAATAGTTCCTGTCAATCCATGTCGGACAAATGTCTATACTCTATTTGTTGAATATGTTCAAATATTTTATTAAAGCAACTATTAAGTATTTGGCTTATATGACTGCTCAATATGCCAAGAGATGATATGGAGGTATCATAATTGTGTTAATGACCAGACATATGTGGTACATGCATGGTATAAGTCCCCGGGTTTATGACCACCTGCATGTTTTCTTAGTTATTGTCGTGACAGTATTCGATCATATCGAGAAAATCGGTTGGTGATGAACAAAGGGGCAATTTAACACTGGGATAAAAATGCCACAAAGAGTGTCAAAATTGGTGTGGACAATTAAATAAAAACAATTACATCTATCAAGAGGATTTAATTATTCTGTAACAGGGAGTAAGTTTTTACAAACATGTATAGGTTCAAATCAGTTCGTGTTGATTAATAAAATCAATTTATTTGTTGTTTGTTTTCGTCCTTATTAAGTGTGTGTTTGTTCATTGAAATCAATTTATTCTAAAAGAATTTCAATTTCCGAGTATTTTGTGTGTTTTTTAAAAAGGATCGCGAACATGTGTCAAGTAGAGATTATTATGGTAACCTTTAAGAGAACCAAACCCCTTCAAATTTGAATTAAAGGCACTTTTCTCACAGGCGTAATCTGTTTTGAGAAAAAGCACAAAGTTCCGATACAATGACACACAGATTTATTCATAAAAGTTGCCGTTGAAAGTGCCATGCGTAACAGCGTTTCGAGTCAAGAATTAAGGTAGAAAAGCCAAACTTGGTTATATAATGCATGCAGCACTTAGACTCCATACAAGGCATCACTTTCGATTCTAATAGGCAAAGCTGATGTAACATATGACTTAATAAGTGAAAAAAATCATAATGGCAATATTTGTGCATCAAAGCAGGTTTTGAACCGGATTCGAACAAACTTAAAAAAAATTGGCACATTTTAGGTAAAATCCATGTAGAAGCAGCATTTCTAATGTCATTTGACCCAACAAAAGGGTTTGCTTGCATGAAAAAACAACACACTTGACTTCCTTACTAAAAAAAAGTCATCGTCAGACATGAGCTTTAAGTCTTTTGTCACACCTGGACCTATGATTCCTCGGCTCGAGTTCCGTCTCGGACAGGCTCCGGAAAGTGTCAGTCTGGCCCGGGTGCTCAATTCCGTGTAATCTGAGAAAACAAAAAGGTTTTTTGTGCACATTTACCCATTACGGTGCCAACTAATGTAAGTTAGATACAATTAGAGTAAGCTTTCAATAGTATTTGTTGCTTTATTTGCTGCAAATGAATAATTCACCACGCCGGCATCACATTGTCTGGCACACTGGCAAAGTTATCGCCACAAAATGTGGTTTAAGAGCTGCAGTAAATGTAAAACACCCAATTTTCCTAATATTGGTGACAAAAGTGTGCCAGGATAAAAAAAATATTTTACAATAGATTTAATTGAAAATAACGGAGTATTAACCTGCAAAGACACCGATCCTCTCGACACGCGAGTGTTGAGGGCCGTCTCCGAATCAGTCATGCTGTACAGTTTTTGATGGCCTGTCGGACTTGTAAACCAATTGGACGACAGTTCAGGCAGAGCTATAGACCCATTTCGACACCGCCTACAAATGCACACTTAGATTTACGCACAATATTGAGATCACTTAAATACAGATTCCCTGGTGTTTTTCACGCAGGGACAATCACAACAACATTCTTCCAGGAGAGAAAGCATAATATTATTATCATTTTTGTGTTTTCAGCTGAATACTAGATTTTACTTGAACTCAGCAAGATATCCAAACAGGAAAAATACGGCAAAGTAGTGTTATTCTAATAATATCTGCCTTACGGGCTGAAGGCGAAGGCAGATAGCAGTGTCGGTCCAAAATTGGTGGGCATTTTTAACAGTAAACGGCTCAAAAAGTAAACAATAATAATAAATACAGATGAAATAAAGACATGCGTAAGGTTCATTATTGAGATTGATGCAAATTAATGTCAAAATGTCACTGAAAAACAATAACGAGTGTTTAAGTAGTCTTAGAATATGTCTCCGGAACAGGTTTCGGTGTGATGTTCCAGCATTTACCCCCCCCCCCTCACCTTATGACCCCAAGTGCAACAGCTCAATTGCAAACAGCCCTAATTTGGGTCAAAATGACATCTGGAAGTTATGTTTTGCAATACAGATAGTTTTTGATAGTCAATTGTCAAAATTCTGGCAGACGACTAACTTGGTCGGATGTGCTTAAAGGTTACGCATGCGCAATTCATTTCCTTCTATATCACATATAAATTAGTTGAAGCTCGATATCAATTTTTACTATGATCAAGCAATGACCCACTATATCATCATACATCATTGGAAAGATAAATGCACACTCATTTGAAAAAAAGGATGTCATTAAATTCTATACGTTGTAACTCAAAATATTCACATTAGAATAGGCACACCGGTTTTGACAGCTGTGCAGGCGACCATTTTGGGCTCAAATAGTATGACCTACTTTCGAAGCCGGAAACCATCAACAGAAAAAGTAGAGCACAAAAATGGCGTTTTTTCTTATTGCTTAAAAATATACCTTCAAATTGATACCAAACCATTCCATTTGCAATGTATTTTACAAATCCTATGCAGCATGCACTGAACAATGTGTGCTAAATATCAAACTGACTTCATTTAACCCTAAAAACAGGAGTTGCGGTTTGGTGTTATGTGACCATTATCACGATGCGGTTCATCAAATGCAAACAATAGCAAAATGGCCGCAGTGTTGACAGCCAAAATTTTAGCATGCGCAAACGTGACGTCATTATCGGAATCCCCTAAACCTCCTATGTAGTTTATAGATGAGAAATATACTCTGAGTTACGAGGGGTAAGGGGAAAATCTGTATTAAAGGGGCCTTTTCACAAATTTTGGCATTTTTTAACTCATTCATTAAATGCTTTATATCGATAAATGTAAACATTGGATCGTAAAAGCTCCAGTAAAAAATCAAGAATAAAATTTAAAAAAAGGAAAAGAACATTGCCCGGTCCAGGTTTCGAACCAGTGACCCCTGGAGTCCTGCCAGAGTCCTGAAGTAAAAACGCTTTAGCCTACTGAGCTATTCCGCCGAGTACATATATTTGAAGTATTTTATACCTTATATAAGCAATCTTCGTAGTTTCACAAAATTTAACGACAAAAACAGAACTCTCCAAATTATTCAATCGTTTCGCGTTGCAACGCTTTATAATTTTTAGGTTTTAAAATCGTCAAAAGATGCATATAATGGCTATATTAGACCATGGTAAATGTTCAGTATTACTGTTTCCTCATAAATATCATAACTAAAACGAAAATTTGCGAATCTGAAACAACTTTTTTCAATTTTGTCAATTTACCAAAGCGTGAAAAGATCCCTTTAATTGGACATAAATAGAAAATCGATTATATTGGACAATTAATTGATTGTCGAAAATCTTAGACATTATATTCGTTAGAGTTTGTATAAACACTTACCTGTATTACAGGTGCGATGCTGCCATCTGTCACAAACGTCACATGTGATGCCATGCTGCAGCAAGCGAACGGCCTTCTTACAAAACAAACACGCGTCCTCCTCCATCACAAATTCACAATCACTAACACGTGCACTGTTTGTTGTAATTTATTTACGATTAGCACATTTAACATCCAATACTATACCAAATTTCACAGCACACTTATAGAACTAGTAGCCTAATTATAACATAGATAGCAACATGATTTATGAAACCAATGAACACAATAATTGCACTTTTATACATATGTGCAATAATTCCGTTAAGAACTGCTAAATAACCGACACAAAAAATTAACATATCAAACAAATACTCATCATCTACACCTTTAATCAAACGCAATATTTAACAAACAAACCGACACTCGATTCAATTAAAAGCCGGCACAATTAAACAATTAAAACAATTACAGGCATTGGTAACGGTTTGTTTTTAATAAATTTCATTTAATCATCCATAATCAAAAGCAACATAAAGAAACAAACCTACAACACAATATATCATTTTTAAACACCTTTATTCAATTATAATCAAAATATATTGTCACCAAAAGGACCGCTAGCTAATCTAACACCCGCTGTTATCAATTAAGTTTAAAAAAAAAAGGTGTAATAAAATACAGGGCCGAATAAGCCTGGTCGATTTGGGGCCGAATAAGCTTGGGGCCGAATGAACCTGAAATTTCGGACTGGGCCGAATGAGCTTCGGTCGAATAAGCCTGCTACCGTTTAGAATAACCCTGCAAAAAACGTTAATTCTTTTGACCACACTAATTTCTTTCTTGATTTAGTGTCAGTGTGAGAAGATTTAAAATTTATTATGTATGATTACTGGTTAGGCCAGACGGCATATGCAGTTTTTTGTCAAAAATAGCCAATTAAAGTTCACCCTTCGGAAAATTAGTATAAATCATTCAACATACCGAATTTGCATTTCAAAACATTGTCATGGCATCTCTTTTCAATCAGCAAAAGTTTATTTGAAAATAATAAAGCCTTCTATATCCACATGCACATTTTAAAACATAACTCATTCAATCGGTTCTGGTTAACTTTTTGCTGCATTTATCCCCCCCCCCCCTGTTAGCATAATACAAAAGCTTTCTTGATAAAACTTTTTTAATTTATTTATTTACCTAATGTTAACGGTGGACACTTATCATTTTTTTAGCTCGGCTGTTTTCGGAGAAAACCCGAGGTATTGTCATAGCCAGCTCGCCGTTGTCGTGTCGTCAGCCGGCGTCGTGCTTAAACCTTCACATTTTGCTATAAAATCAAAGTGCTTGAACCTACAATTTTCAAACTCCATATGTAGCTGCACCTTGATGAGTTCTACACGCCACACCATTTTTGGGTCTCTAGGTCAAAGGTCAAGGTCACTGTGACCTCTAAAACAACCCATTTCTGACAAGCTTTCGCAGCCGAGCGTTGGCACCCTTTATGCGGTGCTCTTGTTTTTATTGGTGCATTATGGAAAATTAAATATAAATTAATCGGAACTGCTGATTATCCGAAACTGGTTGACAAACTGTATCGTCGAAAAACGTTGAGAATTTAAGTGTTCTGGTTCAAAAGGTTAGTGTTGGTTATTGCTGTTATTTATATGTTACGATTTAAATATTGACATTAAATTTTAAGGCCACGAATTTACTGTCGGTAGTTCTTATTAAATGCTCTGAGCTTTTATGAGTACACTAGTACATACGTACAGCTCAGAGTTCTTCTTCATTAGACCAAATTTTATGTTACATTTTTAAGCCCCCACAAACGAAGTTTAGGGGGGTAAATAGGAGTGAACTTGTCTGTCGGTCGATCGGTCCGTGTCCGCTCTCTAATTCAAGTAGTGTCCATCCGATCCTCACCAAACATGGTCTGAAGTTGTATCTAGATGATGTCTAGGCCAAGTTCGAACATGGGCCTTGCTGGGTTAAACACTAGGTCACGGGGTCACTTAGTGCGTTTTAAATATTCAGCATGTTGTCCGCTGTCTAATTCAAATTGTTTTCATCTAATCTTCACCAAACTTGGTCAACCCAGATAACCTCTAGGCCAAGTTTGAACATGGGCCATGCCGGGACAAAAACTAGGTCACGGGGTCACTTAGTGCGTTTTTTAACATTCAGCATGGTGTCCGCACTCTCATTAAAGTAGTTTTATCCGATCTTCACCAAACTTGTTCAGAAGTTTTCTTGATGATCTTAAGGCCAAGTTCGAACATGGGCCTTGCCGGGTAAAAAACAAGAGGCCAAAAACTAGGTCACGGGATCACTTAGTGCGTTTTTTAACATTTAGAATGGTGTCCGCTCTCTAATTCAAGTAGTTTTTATCCGATCTGCACCAAAATTGGTCGGAAGTTTTATCTAGATTATCTTAAGGCTAAGTTCGAACATGGGCCTTGCCGGGTAAAAAACTAGGTCACGGGGTCACTTAACGGCATTATATTTCCGGGTGTTTTATTTAGTTATTTAGGAAATTTACAGGCGGCATTTTATTTCCGGATATTTTATTTGCATAATACATAACGTATATGTAGTTATTGCCATTGCAATTTTGAAGACTGTGTATATTTGACGTTTGCACTACTTTTTAATTGCAGGTAAGTTCTAATTGTGTCAATATATGTACATGTACATAATTATATACTCATATTCATGCATGCATATGCTTATATAATTACATAGGCACTGTGAAAGATAACTGCATTTGCATTTTCAGATTTTATTATTATGCCCAACCCCCTTCGAAGAAGAGGGGGTATTTTGGTTTGCACATGTCGGTCGGTCTGTCGGTCGGTCGGTCCGTCCACCCTATGGTTTCCGGATGATAACTCAAGAATGCTTCGGCCTAGGATCATGAAAATTCATAGGTACATTGATCATGGCAGATGACCCCTATTGATTCTCAGGTCACTAGGTCAAAGGTCAAGATCACAGTGACTCGAAATAGTAAAATGGTTTCGGGATGATATCTCAAGAATGCTTAGGCCTATGATAATGAAACTTCATAGGTACATTGATCATGACTGGCAGATGACCCCTATGGATTTTCAGGTCACTAGGTCAAAGGTTAAGGTCAAAGTGACAAAAAAGTATTCACACAATGGCTGCCACTACAACTGACAGCCCATATGGGGGGCATGCATGTTTTACAAACAGCCATTGTTTTTAAATACGTTGTGCAATTTAATGACATAAACATTAAATTAACATTCAGTAGTTGTGATAATCTGGTTTTTTCACCTTACTTTAAGCTTTTATCGGGGTGGGGGGGGGGGTCGGCTGGGGGATTGAGTTCTACTCTTTATGGAGGTGACTTATGAACTTTTGCTCTATTTTTGTGTGAGCGTTATCTCACACTAATGTTACAGATCATATTTTGCAGATCAGTATGTGCTTAGAAGCGTTAGCTACGCTATGGAAAGACAACCACTGCCTGTTGCAGCAGACGACAAATGCTAGGAAAGATAACCACCACATCTGCCTGTTTATAGTTGACTGGTAATCTGCAGTGGGTTTATATGACTAGTAGTGTTTAACAGCTTGTAAGACGAGATTGGCAAGTCTAGTGTTTATCATTGAAATCTGTACATATTGGCTGCTTTCAGGGAAACAAGGCTTAATGCATGTCAAATAAGATTAGCCTGTGCATACTGATTAGCCTGTGCAATGCGCACAATCTAATCAAGGACGACCTTTCAGATTTTATAATGTTTTTCGTTGAGTCTCTGGTACTGGGATGACAATTTGTGCTTATGCATTAAGCCCTATTTTCCCAAAATGAAGCAAAAATTATATTTTTTATTAATTATATACAAAAAAACACATGTGTACCTGTGCTTTAAGACACACTCTATTAGTTATTTATAGTTATAAGTTAGAATGGGTTTTGTTCATTTAAAACTTGCAATATAAAAAGCTATAACATATTTTTTTAAACTGAGATGCGTCTAAACTTATACAACAGCGAACACCTACAGTGCCTTCAGCGCTTTGATTAACATTAATCAGTTTCAAACTTCTTGTTTTGCAGGGAAATTGTTGGATAGCATTTTACCATGAAGTTAATAAAAACACTGTGTTCCATGTTGTTTATATAAATATCACGCTGTTGAAGGAGCATTAATTTTAACGCTTGTTGCAGCAAATTGACACCATGAATAAATGTTTGACATTTAAAAAGCTGTTAGAATAACCTTTCATAGACTAGCAGTTGCGTTGGTTTTTATAGGATATACATGGAAATATTTGATTGTTATTTATTTTGAAGACTTTGGATATTTGACGTTTGCACTACTTTTTAATTGCAGGTAAGTTCTTATTGTGTCACTACATGTACATAATTATATTTTTTCTCACATGTCTATTAAATCGAGTTCAATAAACCTAATACATCGTGACAAACACAATTAATGTTACCATCGATACCAATTTGCATGTCTTATGTGGAAAAATTCTAAAAACATAAACTCGATAAACCGTACGGGCGGAAGTTGAGTATTGTCGATGACCATTCTATACATAGATGGTGACGTCACTACGTTTGGGGAATTTTGCTTCCGCCAAAGTAGTCCTGCGTAGGAATGAAAATGTTAATAATGAATGAAAAATCGTTTTTACAGAGTGTTTATAACGGAATGTCGTTTAAAGAAATGTTATGTAATTATGTTTTAATGTGATTTTGAATCTCTATTAAGAGTGATAGCGATTATCAGAAGCACGATTACCTGACCAACTTTCGCTATCACTTTTCACTCGTAAAAGAAGTGCTACCCACAATTCCTTTCGCGTTAGTGCACAGGTCAGTAAAACCGGTGTGTACACAATGGTCGATGACAGCAAAAGAAAATGTTACACTGCACAAATTGCTTTTTCGTGGTATATTACGATCTTGTCTTATGCAAGCAGTTAATATTGCATAGTGTATACCAGTGTTTTCTAATAAGTACACATTTGTATGACCGTATTGTCGTTGCAATGGCATCAGCGCCATGTTCAGTATCAATTGACAAATATTGGGTTATATAAAGGTAAGTTTTTATATATTTTATAAATGTGCAATGTGGTGTTAGTGTAACTTTTACTGTTTAAATAGATGAGTGAATGAAATGTTTCAGGGTTGAAATGCTTTGATAAATTGATTTTTAATGTCAATAAAGAAAAAAAACTGTCTTCATTAATTCAAATGTTTATTAAACATATTCAATATTTGTTTGTGGATATGAGGCTCGATTATTTAACACATATTATGATATATAGAAAAAAGCTCATGCATACACACAAAAAGTAAAGAAACGGAAAAACAACAACATGAAATCAAATAAACAATAAAAACAAGAAAGCACAAATAAGTGGGAATTAATTATTATTATTAGAGCTCCTGATAAGGGACGTATTTCTGTAATTAAGAATTATTTTCAAGTCTGCTACGTATTTATTTTAAAATCTGGTCGTACCATCAAGAATTACAAAATCAAGTGTCGAATATTATTCTTTCATCGGTTCATATCGATTTGTATTTACTTCTTTTCGCGTATTAAAGATATTTCCAGTACTTAGTTAGAATTGTTATAGGGTTTGTTTAACAAAGCGCTTTTTTCCAATAAAAGCGGCGAGTACAGTCTACCTGTCAAAAAAATGACTGCGCCCAGAGGACCTCCTAAAAAACTGAAAAGCGTGCAAAAAACACGCTTTTAACATATTGTACGCAAAGTGAGCCGAAGTTGAATGTTAAATAAAGACATTATCGGAAAAGTCTTATACAATGACACCCATTATTATTTATGTTTAGGTCATTTAGAATTATTTTCCAAAACATAGTAGTAATGTTAAGAATAAAATTTCCTAGTTACATGTGTAAGAATTCTTTTTGAAAATCTGGTAGTAACTTAAAGAATTTCACAAAACCTTATCTTGAGCTCTGATTATGAAATATAAACACATAAAGCTGATTGATTTACATATATTTCCCTTTTAGTGATCATTCTTAATGAAATCGGAAACCAAAGAACGATCGAGGGAAACCATATAATTAATGCTTTATTGGTGCTGGTCATTTTCGGCTCATGGTACACTACCGTATACCCTGGATACGGATAATACGCTTAAAGGCATCCGGCCTGACCCTGCCTGGGGTACTTTAAGTATATTTTTTGTACACCGGGTACTTTGTAGTATACTTTAAACTCCGGGGTAGTATATAAACACATACATGTACAACTGATTTGCACATACATGTATTTCTTTTTGTGATAGTGCTTAGTAAAAGCGAAAGCCTAAGCACGATCGAGGAATATCATGCATAACGTTTAATTGGACATTAGCCGACAGTGACCAATAATGGTTGTCTCAATTAATTGTCCTCTGCTCAGTTGCTACTTTAAAGTACCCGGGTACTCAGAAATGGTCTCCCATGTACCCCGGCAGTATTTTTTTTTGCTTTTATTTGTTACAGCCTTTGTCATTTGAATTGGGAAAATTAGCGCGATAAACCATGAAATTGGGAAAAATAGCAAGATAAACCATGAAATTGGGAAAAATTAAGCATTAAAATATGATTATAAGAAACAGAAATAAAGTTGTTTTTAATGCATGTTTAGGGGTTTTCTAGCCATTTTGGGAAAAGGAGTCTGGTCAAATTTGGATTTTTTTAATCAATAAAAGTAGAAATTTTGGTAATTATTTATCAACAAAAAGGACTAAATAAAAGTTATATATTTAATAGGATGTTTAAAAAAATAAGTCGAGAACTAGAGTTAAGTAAGCATAAGTTATAAGAGACTTCTTTCTTAAAAAAAAATAATGTTTGAAATTGGGCTTTTTTTGGTGAAATTTTGGTCATAATTTTGGGATTTATTTTTTATTTTTATGATTGGGAAACACCCAAATTTTGGCGGTAATTTTGAGCAAAAAACCACTGCCCGGGTACGCAAATACGCTTTAAGGCACCCTGTCATACTTTGGGACACTTTCTAATATTTATTTTCTGTGCCCTGTGTACTTTGTAGTATTTTTAAAAAGTACTCCAGGCAAACAATGACCAATCGAGCATAATTTACTATGGCTAGGTAATAACTTTACATGGTATATACGATTTCAAATTACCAGAAAGAGAATACATTGTACATATAACTGTATAAACTTAAATTAAGGAAGTAAACATTATTGCAATAATTAACCAATCATACCCATAACATATCTTACACATAACAACGTTTTTGTTTATTTTCACATAAATATCAAAGTAAATCGTATCGATGTTAATACGCAAGCATCCACATTTTACAATTTAACATATTTATTTATGGATCTTTCTATGTATCAATTTTTGCTATAATTACAAAACATCCCATGGTAATTAAATGACGCTGTGGTATTACGACAGATGTCCTCCTATCGAAACATTAAAGGGATCTTTTCACGCTTTGGTAAATTGACAAAATTGAAAAAAGTTGTTTCAGATTTGCACATTTTCGTTTTAGTTATGATAATTTTGAGGAATCAGTAATACTGAACATTTACCATGGTCTAATATAGCCATTATATGCATCTTTTGACGATTTTAAAACCTAAAAATTATAAAGCGTTGCAACGCGAAACGATTGAATAATTTGGAAAGTTCTGTTTTTGTCGTTAAATTTTGTGAAACTACGAAGATTGCTTATATAAGGTATAAAATACGTCCTGTACGTGTACTCGGCGGAATAGCTCAGTAGGCTAGAGCGTTTTTACTTCAGGACTCTGGCAGGACTCCAGGGGTCACTGGTTCGAAACCTGTTCCGGGCAATGTTCTTTTCCTTTTTTTAATTTTATTCTTGATTTTTTACTGGAGCTTTTACGATCCAATGTTTACATTTATCGATATAAAGCATTTAATGAATAAGTTAAAAAATGCCAAAATCTGTGAAAAGGCCCCTTTAAGATAAACGTTTCATTTTTCTATGAACGGATTATTTTACACACATTTCTTAAAAGTTGCTTATGCCTAGATGGCATCATTGCCTAAGGTCCTCACAAAGACTCTTTTTCATTAACATGTTAACGAGCATCTTAATGTCCTCGTCTCGCTTGACCTCTTATGTCGCAGGCGGAAACTCAGTCCCTGTGCCCACCATTGTAAAAAAATGGTCATCTACAAATCTACCGAGGCCGCCAGCGATCTTTGTAAGTGTTGTTCGAGGTGCCGTGCAAAATGCGGGTGTGTTGGTGTGATAAATGTTTAAGAGAGATTTTTCATTTGAGTATTGTAAATGATACGGATATAATTAAAAGTTTAGCTTCACAAAATGGGTTGTTTTATATTGATATTTGTTGTTAAATCATGATGCAGTGTCTTACTTACCGTTTTATTGCATAGTTATGTTTATCTCGGAATTTGATGATACAATCAATATCAATGTAAAAGTGATGATACTAATACTTATGTCACTAAGTGAATGCTTTGTTTACGTTAAACCTTTTCAAAGTATTTGATAATTCAAAGATTATCCATTTAAAGTCAAACAACTTATGTTATCAGTGATTTTGAGCTCGACTATATATATATATATATATATATATATATATATATATATATAAATACTATCGTCACCTTAGGGCGAAGTGCGCAAAAACACAGCACTTTGGCGATGTTTTTTAACTTCTTTAAACTTAGTTTATATTTAATAACAATCTCATAATTAAATAATTTAAGAGAAAAACATTGTAAAACTATGAAAAAATATTTTAAATTTTGCACAATTATATGTTAAATTTCTAAATTTTCATTTTCGACTTAATTCTATTTCTACCTAATGCCAAAAAACCCATATAGAAATTTCACTTTATCTCTTCAATGCACTTGGGAGAAGGGAACTTAATACCGAAAACATACTAATTTACGCTCTACTTCTCTAAGACTGTTGATAAATTTAGCAAAAATAAATATTTAAATAATAAATAATAAATAAAAATATATTCTGCCGATACACGTCTGTAAACGTAACAGCATAATTTTATTATGCGTTTATGATAATTTTCTTACAATTTAATAATATATTTAATATTTATAATATTTATGTATTATCCGCGTGCTGATTTTTCTCTGATCTAAAAATAGAACACATACACTAAGTAAATGTTAGGAATTAGGGTGCACTCAGATATATACGTTTATTTTTTTAGATTCAATTGCTCTGTTCGATCGCGACCTCGGCGATGCATTAAATTTATCCAAGTATTGTGTGCTTTTTGTTGGTTACTTCAGACGTTTGTGGAACATTCAAGATCTTACATTTATTTCGACTCACCTATGGTCGGTGTTGTGCTAAACCGTTACGACATTGCTTTGCACGAATAAATCAGTGTACGCCTTTTACTTCTGCTTTATTATTTGTTTACAGTTTAGTGCTTGCATTTATTGCGCCAAATTTACCTCACATTTACTTATCACGTGATGCTTCGAATAGCCAATTACCTTTATGGTTAATATTCTTATCAATGTAAGTGTAATTACAAATATTATATAAATTCTAATTTTGATAACTGAATTAGTTCTTTGGTGGATTTTGATTAGCGTCTCTATAATGATGGCCAGCTAATGGTTAAAACAAAAACAAAACGAAACAACGTAAAAAACGGCATTGAATAAAAGTGTGGTCATCTGCTATGAACGTTCATTAAATACATAGCATTGCGAATTTAAAACTATTTGAGAGATCCCGAACCTCACACTTAGCCCAGCGATATAAAACACACATAAGTGTGAATATTCTTTTGTAATACAAATTGAAAGGCAATAAAAGAGAGCATATAAATAATTTAATAACGGCTATATTAATCAATGGTTAGAAGAAACCACAGCAACAGAGTTATAGTTTTCTGAGGCACGATGCAATGAACGAAATAATAAGTATCAATTTTTCTTTTCGTTTGAACAAAAAAACACAAAAAAACGCGTCTGCTAATTTATTTGATGCATTTATTTGGTTTTCACTTACGCCAGTATTGTATCGAAGTATATGACAACGCATTCTCTTACTGTCGTAAAAATAAGACCTCTCGATATAAGATTTAACGATATTTAATAAATGTATACTTTATGATTATACTTTAAGAAGAATAAAAAACAGACAAACAAACATAACAGTGCACTCACACATATTGTGTATTAACTATTATACATAATACGGGTTCGATACATACAATATTCTCATTTGTACAAAATATTTGTTCTGATATCGCATAATTGGTATGCAATTGTCAAAAATTTTACGCCTGAATATTCATATACGGCTATAAACAAGCATGTTGCAATATACATATATTTTGCCATACAAGTTTTATAATTTCGCTTGCATCTTTCTATTTCCATGCATTTGTAGGCATTTGAAGGGAATTTTAAACACAGCACTGACCGCAGTTTTTCTGATATTTTGTGATGCTATGCAATGTAGGACCATAGGCGGATCCCCTAAAATCGCCAAAGTAAAGTCAATTCATTTGATGTTTAACACTTAACTAGATCTTAATCACCTATTTAAACATGTCAAAGCATTCAACATCACTATAATCGTGGCGCTTCCGGGGAGCTTTGCCCCCCTGGACCCCCAAAACGATAAACTATGCACTTTTTGGCATTAAAAGAAGGTACTTTGATGAAAGTATATAAGGCGTGACATGGTCGAGAAGTGGTTGTCAAAGCCTTCAAAATCACTAAAATCGTGGAGCTTAGGGAGGGGGGGGGGCTTTGCCCCCCTGGACCCCTATCAGGACTATGCCCTGCACCCACCAGAGGTTCTAGCGGCCCCCCTGGACCACCAGCAAAACTTTGAATATCCCGCCCCCCACCCCAAACCAGAAATCCCGGATCCGCCCCTGTGGACGGGTTGTTGTTTTGAAAATCTTTCTAGGGAAGCATATTTGTTTTAATGTATATACCCTGTATTTTTCGTACCCAAATGTTTTTTCGTACCCAATTTTGTTTTGGCATACTTTGTTTGTACCCTGAAGTTTTGTGTTTTGTTACCGTTTTCTAAATTATGTATCTTGGTGGATTTGAGCAAATAATACAAGTAAATGTCCAGCGTAAAGAAGCCTGTACGTCAGGTATACCCTTAACACAGTATTGAGTCGAGGTACCTGACAGCTTTCATGTTTTTCGTCGGATAATTGACAATCAATTTATATAAAGTAAATAGTCTATAAAATTGATCTTGGCAACAAAAATGTTCACACCTTAAAAAGGCACTTCACCATTTAAACTGATGTTAAATTTAATCCCAACTGCTTAGTTGAAGTAGTTTATTAATGTTTATGTTGAGTCATTTTAATACTGAAATAACTTTGCATAAAAATAAATCAGTTTCGTTAACACATGTTTTCTCTTATAATCACATGTGTAAACACGTATGTCCGAAAAAAGCATTGTCAACAATCTTGTTCATTTTTAGATCTGCTTATTCATTCTTAGAAAGATATTTTATTATTATGTATTTTTATATACATTTCCAGCATTAGGTTGCATTTTCCACAGTGTGCAATTGCTGGAAGAAAAAAAGCAACGTATAAATACAAAGTTTTGTGCTTTCATTTCATTATATTACGGGCTTTTTGCAGCAATATGAAACACGTTTTAGCTTCTGATTATTTCCCGTAAGAATGTATTTTGTTTTCTACGCAAACAGTATTATGTCGAAGTATATGAACGCATTCTCGTTATGGTGTCAGATTAAATATCGTCATATAAAATGTAACGACATATAATAAATGTAGATTTTATGATGATTTTTTATATAAAAATAGAACAAACGTAAAGCATATTCACGCAAAGTGTAAATTGACTTGATTCACTACTTATTTCTCAATAAATAGTAACCTCTTAGCATTGTTGCTCTCATTTGTACGAAATCTATCGCCCTGTTCTTATGTAATATGCATACAATGTACGCCTGAACACATATATGGTAGTCAAATAAAAATGCATGTAGGAATATATACATTTTATTATAATAGTTTATTATTTTGCTTGCATGAACAAACGGATACTTTCTATGTGTGAGTATTTCCAGCATTAGGGGGAATTTTAAACAAAGCGCTTTTTAGAACATATTCTGTGGTTGCATAATTTTTCTGTTCGTTTATACCCTGTAATCTGTTCATGACCATGTTTTATGATCAGAATGCATATACCGTTTTCTAAATATGCATTCATTATAAAATATTATTGCATAAACTCTATCTATAATGCCCTCTGGCGGGGTGCAGAAACTTGGCAAAAAGAGGGCTTAAACGGGAGAAATCATGTATTAACAATGCGATTCACGTGCCGTTCAAGCGCTGTTATGTGTTTTACATATCCATATTCTGGTCTACGCGCAGTTACTTCCCTTCTCCAGCCTTCGACGACTTTCCAAGCATAAATGGGGAACTGAATAAGCATCAGTTTCCACATGCATGCAGGGATAATGACTATTTCAATCCACTTTTCAAGTTACTATATCACCTGCACTCTCTTGACAACAGCTTTATTGTATTGGCAACGTCATTGAAGTTAAGGTTATTTACTCAACACTTTCAAAAGACTATGCTGTAAATGTAAGTGTTTATGTACCTTCAACGTTCCTGCTGTAAATTCCAAAATAATTCCTCATTTCTTACTTTACGCTGCTGCATTTCAACTTTGCATTAATCCACTGTTTAAACACATTTTTAATCGAAAACTGCCCACCGAAGGTAAAGCCTCGTCATTTCGGATGATGACCGAGTGAGGCATATCTAAAACACAACCTTGAACTGTATTTAAATAATCGAATTATTTTGTCGATGTCGTATGAACAAAATATTGTTTTCAATTTTATTTAAAATTATTTTGGTATGTGTGATTTGTTAATGCAATAATAGCGAAAATACCCATTTTCTCGGACATGATCATCTGCCGGCGCTCTCAAAATCCGTTCCTGCCCTCGTGCCTGCGGGCGCTCTCAAAATCCGTTCCTGCCCGAGTGCGCTTTTTCGAGCGCCCGCAGACGATCATGCCCTCGAAAACGTGTATTATCCCTATAGTACAACTCTAGTTGCTCCAGCATTTATTTAGGATAGAAAAATCATATTTTAAAGTACATGTAATCTATGTGATCATAAACGTAAACACAATTCCAATACTTGTTACATCTTTTACATATTTTATTTCAGTTTTCGTGAATGTATAATTATGCATCATGATGGATTTCAACATAGCATACAACATCGTTTGTCCAACGAAAAAGAGTCTGTACTATGGGGATGCCCTTAACACAGCATTAAATCGAAGTACGTGAAAGCTTTTGTTTTTGTCGTCGGATGATTTAAGTTCAATTTATATAAATAAATTAGTCTATAACAATGCATTTAGAAATAAAAACATTCAACCTGAAATAGAACATCACCATTTAACTAGATGTTAAATAACAAATCCAACTGCTAAGATGAAATAGTTTATTATTTTTTATGTTTCGTCATATTAATACTGAAATAAATTTGCATAAAATTAATCTGTTTCTTAAACAAAGTTTTTTTTATAATCACATCTGATTATTCATTCTCAGACATCAAGTTTTATTATTATGTACTTTTATATACTTTCCCAGCATTAAGTTGCATTTTATACAGTGTGCAATGTTATGTTTGGTTTTATAAATTCATACTGACTTGAAGAAAAACAACATATGAAAACAAACATTTGTGTTGTCATTTTAGTATATTAAGGGCTTGTAGCAGCAATGTGATCACAATTTTAGCTTCCGCTAATTTCTGACGCATTTATTTGGTTTTCTTCTGAAACAGTATTTTGTCGAAGAATATGAACGCATTCTCTTTATGGAGTCAAATTATAATAGCTGGACATGACAATTAACGATATATATTAATGTAGATTTTATGATTTTATCAAACACCCAACAGAAAACTAACATCATATTCACGCATATTGTAAATTGTCTTCATTCACTACTTACATGTTCTCATAAATAATTTCATCATAGCATTGTAACTCTTCTCATTTAAACAAAATACTGATTCTGTAATCGATCTACTCTTATGTGATATGCATAATAGTTACGCCTGAATATACATACATGTACATGGAAGGCAAGTAAATAAACTTGAAGGAATATATACATTTTACCGAAATAGTTTAATTATAAAGATTGCATGTAATTTACACACTCACTCTGTCTACGTCTGTGTATATCCAGCATTAGTGGGATTTTTAAACAAAGTGTTTTGTGAAGTATACTAATGTAAAACTTCCGCTGCTCCAGCAGCACAGCATTCCCATCAATAACTTTTAAAACATATTCTGGGGTTGCATACTTTATGTTTACACATGTTCATCCTGTAATCCATTCAGGACCATGTTTTTGTTCAGCATGCCTATAGCGTTTTCTCAACATGCTTTCATTATATAAGAGTTAGTCTAGTTGCTTCAGCGTTTATTTAGGATAGACATGTTATGATTTAATGTACATGTAATTTTTGATAATATACGTTAACATAAATTCAAAAGTTGTGATATCTTTAATAATATTTATTACCGTTTTCGTGCATGTTTAATTATGTACCATGATGGTGTTCAGCATAGCATAGTTTCTCCAACGAAAAGGAGCCTGTACTATGGGTATGGCCTTTAATCAGCATTAAATTGAAGTACATGAACGCTTTTATTTTTGTCGTCTTTCAAAACATCTTCGTGGGGTTTTATAACTTTTGTTTGGTCGTGTATACCCTGTAATCCCTTCAGGACCATGTTTTATGTTCAGCATGCATTTAACGTTTTTTAAATATGCCATCATTATATAAGAGTAAAACTCTAGTTTCTCCAGCCTGTATAAAGGATACAAATGTTATATTTTAAAGTACATGTTATTTCTGATCATGTACGATAACAAAAATCAACAGATTTGATAACTTTTATAAATTTTATTACCGTTTTTGTGAATGTATATTTACGTACCATGCTGGGTTTAAGCACAACATACAAGTACAGTCAAACGTAAAGGAGGCCTTACTATGGGTTAGCCCTTTAATCAGCATTAAGTCGAAGTACCCGAAAACTTTTTTGTTTGTCGTCGGATAATTTATGTTCATTTTATTAAAAAAAAATAATCTAAAACAATGATTTTGGCTACAAAAACGTTTACACCTTACATAGCACATTTCCATATAAAAAGATGCAAAATTAAAAATCCAACTGCTGTTATTTTTATGTTCAGCATGCCTATATCGTTTTCGCAATATGCGTTAATTAAAAAAGGGTAAAACTCTAATTGCTCCAGCGTTTATTTACGAAATAAATACAATGTTTTAAAGTACACGTACTTTCTGATTATGTATGTTAACAAAATCCAAAATGTTGTTATATCCTTTATTTAGTCTTTTAACTGTTTTCATGAATGTATAATTATGTACCATGATGGATGTCAGCACAGCATACACGTATTTGTGCAAAAAGGAGCCTGTACTATGGATATGCCCTTAAATCAGCATTAAGCAGAATAATATAAAAGCTTTCATTGTTAAACATCTCAATTATTCAGGTTTGATTTATACATAAACATATATATAACAACTATTTGTGGCAACAACACCGAATACAAAACATAAAGCATTTCAACATTTGAAGATATGTCAAATTAAAATCCGATTACAAAGCTGTTTGTTTATTTTAATGTTTCGTCTAATGCAAACTAAAATTAATTTGCAAGCATTATTTTTTCAACAAATGCTTTCTTTTACAATCATATTTGTAATCACAGATGTCGGGAAGACAGCATCGCCAAGAATCTAGTTAATAATTAGATCTGATAAGTCATATTCAGACGGATAACTTTTTGTATATATTTTGCAGAGTTTTCAGAATTAAGTTGCAGTTTTACCTAGTGTACAATGTTAGGTTTGGTTTGTTCATACGGACTTGCTTGAGGAAAACAATATCCTTACACAATTTTTTTACCGACAATATTTTAGAGTAAGCACGTGTTTCAGCAACGTGATCGAAGTGTTAGAGTCTGCTAATTGAATTGATGTATTTAATTTGGTTTCCCCTAAACCAGTATTTTGTCAAAAATCAATTGATGTTACATTATCGATGTATGATAAATGTTCATTTTGATTTATGATGTTATGTTTAGTGAGAGACGACACACATGCACACGTTTACGCATATTTCAAATGGACTTAAAACAATACTTATTTTTTTACTACTTTAATAATATCGCTTCAATGGATGCATTTCTTTTATCTATTTGTATTCATGTTCAGTATTGGGAGGGAATTTTAAATAAAGCGCTGATAAAAGTTTTGCTCCAATTTTGTCTTGTATTTTGTAATGTTTACATCGCAGCTTTCTGTTCAGGAAATTGGTCTATTACAGTGGAGAGCCAGCTCATTCGTGAGAGTTTTCTAAAGGTATCATGATCTTTTAAAACAAATAAGTATTTTTCAGTAAAGTGCAACCGCAATATGAAGTCCCCACACTGATCCGACATTTGTCTAGCCGTTCAAACGCGCGGTTGCACTTTACTGAAAAAATACTTATTTGTTTAAAAAGATCATAAAACCTATAGAAAACTCTCACAAAATAGCGGGCTCTCCACTTTATCCCATTAAAATAATGGTGAAATATTTACAAAGAGATCCTTAAAAATGTCAACTGGGTCGCGCTTTATTCTCCCAACACAGATCCGAAAAAGTCACGTGGTATAGGCACCGTGTTAATGCTAATAAAGCGTCATACTGATACAACACATATTAAGATTTCTTTCGTTAATATCAATAAAGTCATTTAAACATTTACATTCATGATATTTATTCTTGTAAATAAGGATATACATTAAATGTTTTTAAATAATTTCTGAACATGTGTGTCAATAATTTTCTAAATGTTTATGATTTGTTACCGTTAATGTAAAAGTATTTGTCCAACAAAAAGAAGCCTGTGCTGTGAGTATGGCCTTAAAGCATAATTAAATCGTAGAATCTGAAAGCTTTCATTTTTGTCGTCCGAATAAGGCAAGGTCAATTCGCATCAAGAAATAAAATAATATAAGAACGATTGTGGGAAAAGGACCGAACAGAAGTAAAATAGCACTAAACAATTTAAACAGATGTAAATTTAAAATCCAATTGTAAAGTCGAAATAGTTTTATTTTGTTTTGTCGTATGCATGTTTAAATAACTTTACAACCAAACATTTCTTATTTGTATTTTCTATTTGTACAAAATATTGGTTCTGATATCGCCTTATTCTTATGCAATAAGAATTGAATAACCGGCAAGGTTATACAAACGCATGTTGAAAAATATATACTGCCTTACAAGTTTAATAATTTCGCTTGTATGGACGCACTGCTTCTTTCTATGTTTATGCATTTAAAACATTTGGAAAAAAAATTAAACAAAGCGCTTGCTGCAGTTTACTGCAGTTTTGTCGTGTAATTGTCATGTTTTGCATTTCAGCTTTCTGGTCAGGCAATGTATCACTTCCCTCACACGGACTAGTTACAATGAAGTACGGATTGGTGTTCTGAAAATATTTCTAGGGAGGCATAATATTTGTTTACACGTTTATACCCTATAATACAGTCTGGACCAAATGTAAGGTCCAGTATGCGATATGACACATTTAAACTACCAATCTCTAGTTGCTCCAGCGTTTATTTATGATTGTCATGTTATGTTTTAAAGTACATGTAATTTCGTATCATGTACGTTAGCAAAATTCTAAAAGTTGTGAATTTTGTTTAATATATGTATAACCATTTTCGTGAACGTTAAATAATGTACCATGCTAGATTTCATCATAGCATAACAGTATTTGTCGAACGAAACGGAGCCTGTACTATGGGTATGCCCTTAAATCAGCATTAAGTCGAAGTACCTGAAATATTGAATACCTGAATATTTGTCGTCGGATAATTTAAGTTTAATTAATATAAATAAATTAGTCTATAAAAAATAATTCGGCAAATCATATGATCACACCTTCAATATCACTATACCATTTAAACAGATGCAAAATTTAAAATTCAATGGCTTAGTTGAACCAGTTCATAATGTTTAATGTTTCCATATATTTATATTGAAATAACTTTGCATAAAAATAAATCCTTTTCTTAAACAAATGCTTTCTCTTATAATCACATGTGAAACACCGATGTTGGGAAAATAGCATTGTAAACAATTTATGTCATAATTTGATCTGATTATTCATTCTTGGAGAGATAGCTTTATTTTTATGTATTTTTATATATATTTCCAGAATTAGGTTACCTTTTCCACATTGTGCAATGCTATGTTTGGTTAAATTCAGTCAAACTTGCAGGAAGAACAAACTATCGATACAAAGTTTTGTGTTGGAATTTTATTATATTAAGCGCTTGTCGCAGCAATTTGATCTACGTTTCAGCTGCTGCTTATTTCTATGATGCATTTAATTGGTTTTCTACTAAAACAGCATTATGTCAAAGAATATGAACGCATTCTCGTATTGGTGTAAAAACTAATATATCTCGATATAACAATTAACGATATATAATAATGTAGATGTTATGATGTATGTTGTATAAAAACAGAAAATCATCAACATATTCACGCATATTGTAAATTGACTTGAAACGCGTCTTTCGAAAAATATTAACCTCATAACAGTGTAACTCTCGTTTGTACGAGAATCTGATCCTGACATCGCCGTATTCTTATGTAATTTGCATACAGTGTATGCCTGAATAAACATATATGGTACTGACATAACAACGCATGTAAGAATATATACATTTTACCATTATTGTTTATTGTTTGCTAGCGTATACTCTGTTATCCATTCAGGGCCATGCTTTATGTTCAGCATGCCTTTAACGTTGTTTAAATATGCTTTCATTATATAAGAGTAAAACTCTAGGTTCTCCAGCTGTAATTTATGATAGCAATGTTATGTTTTACCGCACATGTAATTTCTGATCATGGACGTTAGCACAATTCAACAGTTGTGATATCTTTCATACTATTATATTTCATTACCGTTTTGTGAATGTATATGTCTTTAGCAATGATTTAGGCAACAAAAAGTACATTCTTTAAATAGTACATCACCATTTAAACACATGAAATAGTTAATCAATGTTTATGTTGAGGCATATGAATACTGAAATTACTTTGCATAACAATACATTCTTATCTTTAACAAATATTTTCTCATATCATAACATGTGTACACACAGATGTTGGGAAAGTAGAATGGCCAACAATCTAGTTTATAATATTATCTGATTCTTTATACTTAGACGGATCGCTTTAATTTTATGTATTTTATATAAATTTTCAGCATTAGGTTGCATTACTCACACCGTGCAAAGCTATGTTTGGTTTTATTCATTCGGACTTGCTGGAAGAAAAAAAAAGTATCAATAAAAAATTGTGTTGGCATTTAGGGCTTGTTGCAGCAACGTGATCAAGGGTATAGCTTCTGATAATTTCTTTTATTGATATATTTTTATCTGAAACAGTATAATGTCGAAGTATATACACGCATTATCGTAATATGTCAAACTAAATATCTTCAAATAAAATATAACGATATATAAAGAATGTAGATTTTATTATGTATTTTTTTATAAAAACACAAACAAAAAATGGTTAACATATTGACCTATATTTAAAATAGACATGACTCACCACTTCTGTGTTCTGGATAAATATTGACCTTATAGCTGAGCATTGGAACTCTCATTGCGCGAAATACTAATTTTGATATCGCCTTATTGGTAAGTAATGTGCATACAGTGTACGCTTGGATATGCATACATGCTAAGCAAACAAAAAACGTATGTAGGAAAATATTTTCATTTTAGCATAATATTTTAATTATTTTGCTTGCATGGACAAACTGATTATTTCCATGCGTGTGTATTTCCAGTTTATACGTGTTTACCATGCAATCCATTCAGGACCATGTTTTATGTTCAGCATGGCTATATCGTTTTCTAAATATGCGTTCATTATATCAGAGTAAAACTCTGGTGCTCCAGCGTTTATTTATGATAGAAATTAGTACATGTAATTTCTGATCATGTACGTTAACACAATTCCTAGAGATGTGATATGTTATATTTATTTTATTACCGTTTTCGTTAATGTATACTTATGTACCATGATATTGTCAGCATAGCATACACGTAATTGTCCAACGAAATGGAGGCTGTACTATTGGTTAGCCCTAAAATCAGCGTTTTGTCGAAGTACCTTAAAAATAATTCAAAATACAAATCCAACTGCTTAGATGAAATATTTTATTAATATGTATGTTTTGTCATATACATACTGTAATAACTAAGCATAAAAATAAATCCTATTCTTAAACAAATGCTTTCTATTATAATCACATTTTTAAATACATATGTTGGAAAAGTAGCGTTGCAAACAATATAGTGCATAATTGTATCTGTTTCTTTATACTTAGCAGTATATTTATTAATGTATTTTATATATATTTTCATGTTTGGTTTATTCATTCGGACTTGCTGGAAGAAAAGAAAGTATAAATAAAAAGTTGTGTTATGTCTTTTTGTATAATAAAGGCTTGTTGCAGGAGCGTGATCAAAGTTTCAGCTTCTGATAATTTCTTTTATGCATTTATTTTGTTTTCTACTAAAACAGTATTATGTCGAAATATCTGTACGTACTCTCTTGATGGTGTCAGAATAAATATCTTCATATAAGATTTAGCGATATATAATACATGTAGATGAAATGATGATTTTTTTTATATAAAAAACAAACAGAAGAAAACGTGGCATATTCACACATGTTGTAAATTGACTTGATTCACTGCTGAGGTGTTTTTTATAAATATTAACCTTGTGGCATTGTAACTCTCATTTGTACGAAATACTGATTCTGATATCGCCTTATTCTTATGTAATATGCATATAATGTACTCCGGAATACACATATATTGCAGTCAAATAGAACCGTTGTAGGAATATATACATTTCCCCATTATAATTTATTATTTCGCTTGCATTGACAAACGGATTCTTCCTATGTGTGTGTATTTCCATCATCATGTTGATTTTTAAACAAAGCGCTTTTTACAACATATTCTGGGCTTCATAATTTACGTTTACACGTGTATACCCTGTAATCCATTCATGTTTTATGTTCAGTATGCCTATATCGTTTTCTAAATATGCGTTTTTTATATAAGAGAGAGAAAAACTCTTGCTCCAGCGTTTATTTAGGATAGAAATGTTGTCGTTTTAAGTACATTATCAGATCTGCTTATTCATTCTTAGAAAGATATTTTTATTATGTATTTGTATATACATTTTCAGCAATAGGTTGCATTTTCCACAGCGTGCCATTGCTGGAAGAAAAAAAAAGGATTACAAAGTTTTGTGCTTTCATTTATTTATATTAAGGGCTTTTTGCAGCAATATTTTAGCTTCCGATTATTTTATGTAAGAATGTATGTTGCTTTCTACGCAAACAGTATTATGTCGAAGTATATGAACACATTCTCTTTATGATGTCAGATTAAATATCTTCATATAAAATGTAACGACATATAATAAATTTAAATTGTATGATGTTTTTTTTTAAATAAAATACAGAACAACGTAAACATATTCACGCATATTGTCAATTGACTTGATTCACTACTTATTTCTCGATAAATAGTAACCTCTTAGCATTTTTACTCTCATTTGTACGAAATATATCGCCCTATTATCATGTAATATGCATACAATGTACGCCTTAACACGTAAAGGGTAGTCAAATAAAAATACATGTAGGAATATATATATTTTACTATAATAGCTTATTATTTCGCGGGCATGAACAAACGGATTCTTTGTATGTGTGAGTATTTCCAGCATTAGGGGGAATTTTAAGCAAAGCGCTTTTTCAAACATATTCTGCGGTTGCATAATATGTCTACTCGTTTATACCATGTAATCCATTCAGGACCATGTTTTATGATCAGCATGCATATACCGTTTTCTAAATATGCATTCATTATATAAGAGTAAAACTCTAGTTGCCCCATCATTTATTTATGATAGAAATGTCATGTTTTAAAGTGCTAGTAATCTATTTGATCATGAACGTTAACACAATTCCATAAGTTTTATATATTAAAAGGGGCCTTTTCACAGATTTTGGCATGTTTTGAAGTTTGTCATTGAATGCTTTATATTGATAAATGTAAACATTAAATTTTAAAAGCTTCAGTAAAAAATCAAAAATACATTTTTAAAAAGGAAACAAAAGTAGCCCACAGCAGGGCTCGAACCAGTGACCCCCGGAATCCTTAAGTAAAAATGCATTAGCCAACTGAGCTATCCTGCCAAAAATACATAATATGCGTATTTTATACCTTATATAAGCAATCTTCGTAGTTTTACAAATTTAAACGACAACAAGAGACCTCTCCAAATTATTCAATCGTTTCGCGTTGCAACGCTTTATAATTTTTAGGCTTTTAAATCGTCAAAAGACGCATATAATGGCTATATTGGACCGTGGCAAATGTTCAGTAATACTGTTTCCTCACAAATATCATAACTGAACCGAACATTTGCGAATCTGAAACAACTTTTTTCAATTTTGTCAATTTACCAAACCGTGAAAATATCCCTTTAATATATTTAATTTCAGTGTTCGTGAATTTAAAATTAAGAACCATGATGGATTTCAGCAAAGCATACAATCATTTGTCCAACGAAAAAGCGTCTGTACTATGGGTATGCCATTTACACAACATTAAGTCAAAGTACGTGAAAGCTTTAATTTTTGTCGTCGGATGATTTAAGTTCAATTTATATAAATAAATAAGTCTATAGCAATGCATTTAGAAACAAAAACATTCAACCTGAAATAGAACATCATCATTAAACTAGATGTTAGATTAAAAATCCAATTGCTTAGATGAAATAGTTTATTATTTTTTATGTTTCGTCATATTATTACTGAAATAACTATGCATACAAAATTTATTTATTTTTTAAACATTTTTTATCTCTATTATCACAGGTGTAAATACAGATGTCAGGAAAATAGCATTGTAAACAATCTAGTTCATAATTACATCTGATTATTCATTCTTAGACAGATAGTTTTATTAATAAGTACTTTTATATACTTTCCCACATTTTTATCACAGTGTGAAATTCTATGTTTGGTTTTATAAATTCATACTGACTGGAAGAAAAACAACATATAAAAACAAAGTGTTGTGTTGTCATTTTATTACATTAAGGGCTTGTAGAAACAATGTTATCACAATGTTAGCTTCTGCTAATTTCTATAACGCATTTATTAGGTTTTCTACTTAAACAGTATTATGTCGAAGAATATTTACGCATTCTCTTTATGATGTCAAATTATAGCTGGATATGACATTGAACGATATTTATAAATGTAGAATGTATGATTTTATTGGAAAAAAAAACACAACAGAAAACAAACGTTAACATATTCACGCATATTTTAAATTGTCTTCATTCACTTCTTACATGATCTCGATAAATAATTTCCTTATATCATTGTGACTCTCATTTGAACGGAATACTTATTCTGATATCGCCCTACTATTATGTAATATGCATAACGGGTACGCCTGAATATGCATACATGTACATGGTAGGCAAATAAAACACCTGTAGGAGTATATACATTTTACCATAATAGTTTAATGATTATGCTTGCATGTAATGTACGCACTGACTTTGTCTATGTCTGTGTATATCCAGCATTAGTGGTAATTTTAAACAAAGTGTTTTGTGAAGTATACTAATGTAAAACTTCCGCTGCTCCAGCATTACAGCATTCCCATCAATAACTAATAAAACTTATTCTGGGGCTGCATACTTAATGTTTACACGTGTATACCCTGTAATCCATTCAGGACCATGTTTTTGTTCAGCATGCCTATAGCGTTTTCTCAATATGCTTTCGTTATATAAGAGTGAATCTCTAGATGCTCCAGCGTTTATTTCGGATAGACATGCTATGATTTAATGTACATGTACTTTCTGATAATGTACGTTAACATAAATTCCAAAAGTTGTGATATCTTTAATAATATTTATTACCGTTTTCGTGCGTGTTTAATTATGTACCATGATGGTGTTCAGCATAGCATACAAGTATTTCTCCAACGAAAAGGAGCCTGAACTATGGGTATGGCCTTAAATCAGCATAAAGTCGAAGTACATGAAAGCTTTTATTATTGTCGTCGTTCAAACCTGTTCATGGGGTTTTATAACTTTTGTTTGGTCGTGTATACCCTGTAATCCCTTCAGGACCATGATTTTTGTTCAGCATGCATTTAACTTTTTTTTTTTAAATATGTGATCTTTATATAAGAGTACAACTCTAGTTTCTCCAGCCTTTATAAAGGATACAAATGTTATATGTTAAAGTACATGTTATTTCTGATCATGGACGTTAACAACAAAATCAACAGTTTTGATATATTTTATATATTTTATTACCGTTTTTGTGAATGTATATTGACGTGCCATGCTGGGTATAAGCATAGCATACAAGTACAGTCCAACGTAAAGGAGGCCTTACTATGGGTTAGCCCTTTAATAAGCATTAAGTCGAAGTACCTGAAAACTTGTATGTTTGTCGTCGGATAATTTATGTGTTTTTTATAAAAAGAAATAAATCTAAAACAATGAGTTTGGCAACAAAAACGTTCACACCTTACATAGCACATCTGCATATAAAAAGATGCAAAATTAAAAATCCAACTGCTGTTATTTTTATGTTCAGCATGCCTATATCAATTTCGCAATATGCGTTAATTACAAAAGGTGTAAACTCTAGTTGCTCCAGCGTTTATTTAGGAAAGAAATATAATGTTTTAAAGTACATGTAATTTCTGATTATGTTAACAAAATTCAAAATGTTTTTATATCCTGTATTTATCTTTTAACTGTTTTCGTGAATGTATAAGTATGTACCATGATGGATTTCAGCACAGCATACACGTATTTGTGCAAAACGGAGCCTGTACTTTGGATATACCCTTTAATCAGCATTAAGCAGAATACTCTAAACGCTTTCATTGTTTAATATCTCAATAATGCAGGGTTGATTTATACATAAACATATATATATAACCACTATTTGTGGCAACAACACCGACTACAAATCATATAGCATTTCAACATTTGAAGATATGTCAAATTAAAATCCGATTACAAAGCTGTTTGTTTATTTTAATGTTTCGTCTAATGCAAACTAAAATTAATTTGCAAGCATTATTTTTTTAATAAATGCTTTCTATTACAATCCTATTTGTAATCATGGATCTCGGGAAGACAGCATCGCCAGGAATCTAGTTAATAATTAGATCTGATAAGTCATACTCAGACGGATAACTCTTTGTATATATTTTGCAGTGTTTTCAGAATTAAGTTGCAGTTTTACCTAGTGTACAATGTTAGATTTGGTTTTATTCATACGGACTTGCTTGAGGAAAACATTATCCTTACACAAATTGTTTACCGATAATATTTTAGAGTAAGCACGTGTTTTAGCAACGTGATCAAAGTTTGAGAGTCTGCTCATTGAATTGATGTATTTAATTTGGTTTCCCCTAAACCAGTATTTGGTCGAAGTATATGAACGCATACGCCTATATTGTCAAAAATCAATTGATGTTACATTATCGATATATTTTATTAATGTACATTTTGATTTATGATGTTATGTTTAGTAACAGACAAGACACATGCACACGTTTACGCATATTTCAAATGGACTTTAAACAATACTTATTTTTTTACTATTTAATAATTTCGCTTCAATGGATGCATTTCTTTTATCTATTTTTATGCATGTTCAGTATTGGGAGGGAATTTTAAATAAAGCGCTGATAAAAGTTTTGCTCCAATTTTGTCTTGTATTTTGTAATGTTTACATCGCAGCTTTCTGTTCAGGCAATTGGTCTATTACCTATATAGAGAATACTATGTTAGTGTGATTGTGAACTTAAATTTATCCCACAAGTGAAGAAAAGTTTACATGGCGAGGCTTGCCGAGCCTTGTAAGCCTTTCTGAGACGAGTGGGATAAATTTAAGTACACAATCACACTTACATAGTATTCTATTTATCCTACAATAATTTTTAATTTAATTTATTCCTAAAATAAAATCAAAACAAAACACATTAAAGTAACTAAATCTAGCATTGCGTAGTAATATTAATTGTGATCTTTCCCAACTATGCACTGTTTTGGCATTAAAAGAAGGTACTTTGATGAAAGTATATAAGGCGTGACATGCTCGAGAAGTGGTTGTCAAAGCCTTTAAATCTAAAATCGTGGTGCTTACGGGGGGCTTCGCCCCCTGGACCCCTATCAGGGCTATGCCCTGCACCCACCAGAGTTTCTAGCGGCCCCCCTTGACCACCAGCACAACTTTGAATATCCCGCCCTTCCCACCCCCAACCAGAAATCCCGGATCCCCCCCTGAGGACGGGTTGTTGTTTTGAAAATCTTTCTAGGGAAGCATATTTGTTTACATGTGTATACCCTGTATTTTTCGTACCCAAATGTTTTTTCGTACCCAATTTTGTTTTGGCATACTTTGTACCCTGAAGTTTTGTGTTTTGTTACCGTTTTTTCTAAATTATGTATCTTGGTGGATTTAGCAAATAATACAAGTATTTGTCCAGCGTAAAGAAGCCTGTACGTCAGGTATACCCTTAACACAGTATTGAGTCGAGGTACCTGACAGCTTTCATTTTTGTCGTCGGATAATTGACATTCAATTTATATAAAGTAAATAGTCTATAAAATTGATCTTGGCAACAAAAATGTTCACACCTTAAAAAGGAACTTCACCATTTAAACTGATGTTAAATTTAATCCCAACTGCTTCGTTGAAGTAGTTTATTAAATTTTATGTTGAGTCATATTAATACTGAAAAAACAAATGTTTTCTCTTATAATCACATGTGTAAACACGTATGTCCGAAAAAGCATTGTCAACAATCTTGTTCGTTATTAGATCTGCTTATTCATTCATAGAAAGATATTTTATTATTATGTATTTTTATATACATTTCCAGCATTAGGTTGCATTTTCCACAGTGTGCAATTGCTGGGAGAAAAAAAAGCAACGAATGAATACAAAGTTTTGTGTTTTCATTTCATAATATTAGGAATTTTTGCAGCAATATGAAAAACGTTTTAGCTTCTGATTATTTCCCGTAAGAATGTATTTTGTTTTCTACGCAAACAGTATTATGTCGAAGTATATGAACGCATTCTCGTTATGGTGTCAGATTAAATATCGTCATATAAAAAGTAACGACGTATAATACATGTAGATGTTATGATGATTTTTTATATACAAATAGAACAAACATAAAACATATTCACGCATAGTGTAAATTGACTTGATTCACTACTAATTTCTCGATAAATAGTAACCTCTTAGCATTGTTGCTCTCATTTGTACGAAATCTATCGCCCTGTTCTTATGTAATATACATACAATGTACGCCTGAACACTTATATGGTAGTCAAATAAAAATGCATGTAGGAATATATACATTTTATTATAAAAGTTTATTATTTCGCTTGCATGAACACGCGGATACTTTCTATGTGTGAGTATTTCCAGCATTAGGGGGAATTTTAAACAAAGCGCTTTTTAGAACATATTCTGTGGGTGCATAATTTTTCTACTCGTTTATACCCTGTAATCCGTTCAGGACCATGCTTTATGATCAGCATGCATATACCGTTTTCTTAATATGCATTCAGTATATAATAGTAAAATTCTAGTTGCTCCAGCATTTATTAAGAATAGACATGCATATTTTAAAGTACATGTGATCATAAACGTTAACACAATTCCAATAGTTGTGACATCTTTTACTGATTTTATTTCAGTTATCGTGAATGTATAATTATGCATCATGATGGATTTCAACATAACATACAAGTATTTGTCAAAGGAAAAGGAGTCTGTACTATGGGGATGCCCTTAACACAGCATTAAGTCGAAGTACGTGAAAGTTTTTATTTTTGTCGTCGGATGATTTAAGTTCAATTAATATAAATAACTTAGTCTATAACAATGCATTTAGAAATTAAAACATTCAACCTGAAATAGAACATCACCATTAAACTTGATGTTAAATCATAAATTCAACTGCTAAGATGAAATAGTTTATTATTTTTTATGTTTCGTCATATTAATACAGAAATAACTTGGCATAAAATTAATTTTTTTTTAAACAAAGTTTTTCTTTATAATCACATCTGATTATTCATTCTTAGACAGATAGTTTTATTATTATGTACTATTATATACTTTCTTAGCATTAGGTTGCATTTTATACAGTGTGCAATGTTATGTTTGATTTTATAAATTTATAATGACTTGAAGAAAACAACATATGAAAACAAACTTTTGTGTTGTCATTTTGGTACATTAAGGGCTTGTAGCAGCAATCAGATCACCATTTTAGCTTCTGCTAATTTTTTACGCATTTATTTGGTTTTCTACTGAAACAGTATTATGTCAAAGAATATGAACGCACTCTCTTTATGGAGTCAACTTATAATAGCTGGATATGGTTTTTTTATTTGTATTTTCTATTTTTTTCAAAATATTGGTTCTGAAATCGCCTTATTCTTATGCAATAAGCATTGAATAACCGGCAAGGTTATACAAACGCATGTTGGAAATATATATTACTGCCTTACTAGTTTAATAATTTCGCTTGTATGGAGACACTGCTTCTTTCTATGTTTATGCATTTAAAACATTTGGGAAAAAATAAACAAAGCGCTTGCTGCAGTTTGCTGCGTTTTGTCGTTGTAATTGTAATGTTTTGCATTTCAGCTTTCTGGTCAGGCAATTTATCACTTTCCCTCACACGGACTAGTTACAATGAAGTAGGGATTGGTGTTCTGAAAATATTTCTAGGGAGGCATAATATTTGTTTACACTTGTATACCCTATAATACAGTCTGGACCAAAATTTAAGGTCCAGTATGCGATATAACAAATTTAAACTACCAATCTCTAGTTTCTCTCCAGCGTTTATTATGATTGTCATGTTATTATTAAAGTACATGTAATTTCGAATCATGTACGTAAGCAAAATTCTAAAAGTTGTGAATTTTGTTTAATATATGTCCAGTTGTATTACCATTTTCGTGAACGTTAAATAATGTACCATGATAGATTTCAGCATAGCATAACAGTATTTGTCGAACGAGACTGAGCCTGTACTATGATATGCCTTTAAATCAGCATTAAGTCGAAGTACCTGAAAGCTTTAATATTTGTCGTCGGATAATTTAAGTTTAATTTATATAAATAAATAAGTCTATATAAATTAAAAATTTGGCAAATCATTAATCACACCTTCAATATCACATTACCATTAAAACAGATGCAAAATTAAAATCCAATGGCTTAGTTGAACTAGTTTTTATTATTTTTTATGTTTCCATATATTAATATTAAAATACATTTCATAAAATAAATCCTTTTCTTAAACAAATGCTTTCTCTTATAATCACATGTGAAACACCGATGTTGGGAAAATAGCGTTGTCAACAATCTATGTCATAATTTGATCTGATTATTCATTCTTGGAGAGATAGCTTTATTATATGTATTTTATATATATTCCCAGGTTTAGGTTACATTTTCCACAGTGTGCAATGTTATGTTTGGTTTAATTCAGTCAAACTTGCAGGAAGAAAAAAGTTATCAATACAAAGTTTTGTGTTTGCATTTTATTATATTAAGCGCTTGTCGCAGCAATTTGATCTACGTTTTAGCTACTGCTTTTTCTATGATCATTTAATTGTTTTTCTTTATCTTTCTACTAAAACAGCATTATGTCAAAGAATATGAACGCATTCTCGTATGGTGTCAAACTAAAATATCTTGATATAACAATCAACGACATATAATAATGTAAATGTTATGATGTATGTTGTAATAAAAAGAGAAAATCATCACAATTCACAATATTGTAAATTGACTTGAAACACTTCTTAGTGTTTCTCGATAAATAT